>NC_080112.1:106980174-107286228 GCF_950005125.1 Chionomys nivalis | reverse complement strand
ATATTTCCTGGAGACCTATTTTGAATTTCCTGTATAATTACTTAATTCTTGTAACACACCTTTGTTAATTGTCTACAGTGTGTCTGGTATACTAAAATTAATCAAACAATATACCAGCGTTTGAGCTGGGGGTTCAGTTCAGGCACTGATTTTTACAGGTGAAGCCATGGAAGTCTGATTGTGACTAGCCTCAGTTTACAATTGTTGAGGTTATTGGTGTAGGAACACCTCTTTATCACAAAAGACCCAGATTTTAGCAGTAGACCTAGTTCGGCACTATTCTCTGTCCATTTCAATACTATACCCATGCTCCAAACTGCCAGATAGCACTGCCTCTTCCTCCCTGAATCGATTTATACTAACTGCTGTTTTCTTTCAGATACTAACAGATAGAACGGCAGATACTATGACATGTTTTAAAACTGCCATTAACTCCCTGGAACTCAACAACATATCACCGAAGCAGCTTAGGCCAGACAATTTGTTCCTAGCTAATAGTAATGCTTTAATAATAGTTATGTGATAAACAGTGAAATCTTTTTTATGTCCTCTCTTTAGTCAGTAGTTCTAGGTGTGTTAAACAAGCACAAATTCATAATCTGATTTGTTAATCCATCCAAAACATTTTGAAAACTCTAATTCAATATGTTACAAGTCTATCAGAGGATTTTTATCACTTCTGGCTTCTAGTAAATTGGAATTTATTGACATGTGGTGGTGGCATACACCTTTAATCCCAGTATTCAGGAAGCAGAGGCAGGCGGATCTCTGTGAGTTCAAGGCCAGTCTGGGCTACAGAGTGAGTTCTAGGACAGGCTCCAAAGCTACACAGAGAAACTTTGTCTCAAAAAAAAAACAGAAAGAAAGAAAGAAAGAAAGAAAGAAAGAAAGAAAGAAAGAAAGAAAGAAAGAAAAAGAAAGAAAGAAAGAAAGAAAAAAAACTTAACATTCTAGTAGAGGTGGCAACGAAAATAACATTAGTAAAGTATGTTCAAGTATTTGTTGTTGTGGCAAATATATTAGAAAAACAGTTTAAAGGAAAAGATTTATTTTGGACCATGATTTCAACCCAAGGGAAGCTGACTTCATTGCTTTGGACTTGAGGTAAGGCAGAATAACTAGGTAGTAGATCCTTGTGAATAGTGCAGATTACTTCATGTCAGCCAGAAAGGGCAGAAAGAAAGAGACCCGAAATTGTATGCTTCCATCAAGAACATGGCCTCGTTGACCTGTTTCCTTAGCACTTTTGTTCAAAAATTTCTATTATCCTGAGTAATGCCATCAGATTATGAATTCATCATTGGTTGTATCTAGTGATTATGTCAGCTCCTTTGACTTTTGGTATAGATCAAAAATTTTTATGCAGGTTAAATACCCTAGTGGATTCAGGAAATGATTATGTTTTGGATTTTTATGGTTTTATTTTTTTATTGATAATTTAGTGGGAATAGTTTATCAATATTTATACTAATGTTTTGGAAAGACTATGGAAACAATTTTTAAAATGATGTTAGTTGGATTACTGTATATATTTTATTCATTTTATTGTTTTGTTTTTTGAGACAGAGTCTCACAAGACAAGCCCTGTGTTGTCTAGAACACCCTAAGTAGACCAGGCTGATCTCAAAGACCTAGAAAACTGCCTGTCTCTGCCCCCTAGGTTCTGGGCTTAAATGTGTGCACCACCACACTTGGCTTCTTTATTTAGTTCTGAATTTGATTTTTATTCACTTTATTTTGAGATAAATGTAGGTTCACACATAAATGTAAGAAACGATACAAAGACATCTTGTGTTACCCAATTTCCTCCCGTGGTAGCCGCTTGCTAAAACAGGATAATAATATATATCTCAGGATACTAACATTGTACAGACAGTCAAGATGTAGAACATTCCATCACCTCCAAAGTGTCTTTTGTTCTCCATTTATAACAACACATACTTCCTTTCTTCCTCCACCCCTGTTCCTGAGACCCGGAAATCACCAATATGTTATCTATTTTTATACTTTTTATCAATTCTGTAATCTATATAATGGGACATTTGGGAATTCGAGTTCTCTCCCTCCCTCCCACCTTCCACTCTTCTCCCACCCTCCTTCTACCCCCTCTATTTCTCTCTTTTTATTTTATTTATATGCAATGCCTTACTATGAGCCAGGCTAACCTAAGTTGAACTTGTGATCATTCACCCTCAGCGCTTGCTCAGGCATAAGCTACCAAGCCTGGGAATTGGCTTTATTCATTCACTGTATTTTTCTGGTGAGTCTTCCAGAATATTGTACATATCCATTCTTTGTTCCTTTTCATTGCTAAATAGCAGTCTGTGGGTGTGCTATTTAACAATGCATCCATTCGAGGACATCTGGACCATTTCCAGCTGTATTTTGTTGTTACTTAAAAAAAGTGTTCCACCATCTCCATACCCTGTCTGTCTGGTACAAGGTTTGTTTTGCACAATCACTCGTGCCTAGGAAATGGACCTTTATTTGTTTATTGGAGGGTGGCATGCATGCGTCATAGCATACAAGTGGAGTTCAGAGAACAATTTGCAGGAGTTGGTAATTTCCTTCCACCATATTGGTCCCAGGGATTGAACTAATCATTCTTGGTTACAAGTGTCTTTACCCACTGAACCATCCTGCTGGGGGTTAAACTTTTGACTTCAAGCACCCTAAGCACATGCCCTACCATGCTCATTTCCAACTTTTTTATTGATATAAATAAAGGTGCTATAAACATTTGTGTGCAACTACTTGCCCAAATGTAAGTTTTATTTTGGGGAAGTTGTTAGGGTATGAATATGAAATGTCTTGCATAGGATCATATATTGAATACTGGATGGTTCTCCTTTGGAAACTTTAAGAGGTGGAGCCTGTCTGGAGAAAATAGGTCACCGAGAATGTGTCGTTGGGGCTATATTTTGTGCCATGCACTTCTTGGTCTCTGTTCCTGTCCACTATGAAGAGACTAGTCTCTGCCATGTGCCACTTGTTATGTCCTGAAGTTCTGCCTTACCATAGGCTAAAAATCAATGGAGACAAGACCGTGGACTCAGAGAAACCTCTGAAATCATGAACCAAAATACTTTGTTCTTCACTTACATTGTTCATGTCGGATATTTTGTCACAGTTAACAAAAAGTCTAACATGGAGATGACTTTCCGAAGAGTACAGTCACTGAGTTGAATGGTAGTTGAATGTCAGTTGTATAAGGAACTGTCAAATTATGGTGGTAGAGCAACTATATTGTTTCCTACTTTTCCAAGCAATGTGTGAATAGTCCAACTTCCCCCTGTATTTGCCTATCCTTGACGATATCATTGTTTAGTCATTCCATCAAAGGTGTAGTGATAAACCTTCCCTCCTCCCTAATGGCTAATGATTTAAAACATCTTTTCAGGGGTTTATTCTGCGTTTATATATTCTTTTTTGTGTGATGTCTACACGTCTTTTCTCTTTGTAATTGGGTTATTGTGTGATGTTGAATTTTTAGTGTTCTTTATATGTTATAGGTATCAGTCCTTTGTTAAGATTATGATATACATTGTTTTGTCTGGCATAAGCAAGGTCTTTCACAGAATGATAAAAACTTTGAGACTGGTTACCCAGTTGCCGCTGAGGTTGGCCTTTGATTCTCTACTTACTTGTTTTTAATTCCCTTGCATTTTGATTATAGGCATGATCTCAAACACCCACCATGCAAAAGCAAAAAAATTTTAATGATTCCCAGTATTTTCCAATTAGCAATATTTTAGCAATATTGAAAATTTGAAAATTAGCAATATTTTGGTTTTTTGATGTCATGTCCAAAAATGTTTCACCAAATCTGATTGTGGATTGTTTTTCTTCAAATGTTTTCAAAGACTAATTTTTACAATTAGTTCTATGATCCATTTTTAATTTTTCTTAATTTTTAATATTAATTTTTATTTTATATGTCTGGGTGTTTTGCCTGTTCACATGTCTATGTACATGTACATGTACACCTTATGCCTTTAGAGGCTAGAGGAAGGTGTTGAAACTCCTGGAACTAGAATTCTAGATGGTTGTGAGTTGCCATACGGATGCTAGGAATCAAACTGAGGGCCCTTAGAAGAACAGCCAGTGTTCTCAACTGCTAAACCGTATCTCAGTCACTCCGGCTCTGTTTTGGTTTGCCCTTTGATAACAGTCTTTGATATATAGGTTGGGATGGTCTGGAAGTTGTTATGTATAGGTCAGGTTGGCTTTGAACTCATGTACATACACCCTTTTCTTAGGCTCCTGGGTGCTGAAATTACAGTATAATCCACCATACTAAGCCATTTTAAATTAATTTTATATAAGGTTTAAGTAATTGTGTTTTTGTTTGAGATAGAATTTATGTAGCTCATTCTGATTTTTCGCTTACTATAACAGAGGCTGGCTTTAAAATTGTTTGTGATCTTTTTGTCTCCACATCCTAATTACAGGTATTGCCACCGCACATGACTTTTATGTATTTTTTTTAAAATATTCTTCTTTCATACAATAAATCCTGAGCACAGTCCCTGTTCCCTCCACTTCTCCTAGCCCTCACCTCCCCCCTCCCCTAGATCCACTCACCCCTGACTCCTGTAATCTTTCCTCCCCTTCCTTTATTTGCTTATGCTTATCTACTGGTTCTACCACTATTCCTACATGGGTAGGCTTTTTTGCATTCTTGTAAAAACAATAAAGGTCATTGGCTCATGAAATAGCAATATAGTTCAATGGTTGGCCATATTCTTTATTTTATTTTATTTTTTTAAAATCTTTCCATTCAAAAATTTCCACCCCCCCCTCATTCCCCTCCTACTCCCCTACTCATCCTCCTCTCTCCCCCTCTAGCCTTAACAGAGGGCAGGGTGCCCTGACCTGTGGGAAGCCCTCCCCCCTCCATCCAGGCCTAGGAAGCTGTGCATCCAAATAGACTAGGGTCCCAAAAAGCCAGTACATGCAGTAGAAACAAGTCCCTGTGCCATTGTCAATGGATTCTCAGTCAGCCCCCATTGTCAGCCACATTCAGAGAGTCTGGTTTGATCATGTGCTCATTCAGTCCCAGTCCAGCTGGATTTGGTGAGCTCCCCTTAGATCAGGCACACTGTCTCAGTGGGTGGGCCAACCCCTAGGGGTCCTGACTTCCTTGCTCATCTTCTCCCTCCTGCTCTTCAATTGGACCTTGGGAGCTCAGCCCAGTGCTCTGATGAGGGTCTCTGTCTCTATCTCAATTCATCACCGGAGGAAGATTCTATGCTGATACTCGAGATAATCATCAGTGTGATTATGGGGCAAGGCCAGTTCAGTCACCCTCTCCTCTGCTGCCCAAGGACCTAGCTGGGGACATTCCCATGGACATTTGGGTTGCCCTTTAGAGCCAAGTTTCTTGCCAACCCTAGAATGGCTCCCTTAATGTAGATATCTTCTTCCCTGCTCCTATATCTGCCCTTCCTCCATCTCAGCCCTCCCACTCCCCCAAACTCTCCCCAAACCTTCCCTTCTCCCTTCTCTCTCCCCCTCTCCCCTTCCTCCAATCCCACCCCCACCCTTACCCCCATCCCCATGCGGTCATATTCTTAGTATGCAAAAGATGCTGGGTTACATCCACAGTATGCAATACTTGCATGCACTCTCTGACACTGATTCTGGGCCCTGGGGGAAATAGCTCTCTGTCCTGGGACACACATACAGCACACATAGAATAAAAACAGATGTGCGTGTGCGCACGCGCGCGCACACACACACACACACACACAGAGAGAGAGAGAGAGAGAGAGAGAGAGAAATCTGTTGCGCATACTTATCTAAGTATTTCTTTTTTTTTTTTTAAATATATATTTATTTATTTATTATGTATACAATATTCTGTCTGTGTGTATGTCTGTAGGCCAGAAGAGGGCACCAGACCTCATTACAGATGGTTGTGAGCCACCATGTGGTTGCCGGGAATTGAACTCAGGACCTTTGGAAGAGCAGGCAATGCTCTTAACCACTGAGCCATCTCTCCAGCCCTTATCTAAGTATTTCTGAGTAGTTCTTTCTTCTGTTCCAGTGTTCCAAGCATTGATGCTGTGTCATCAACACTGTCTCTTGATGAGTGTAGTTGCATAATATAACTTTAACACTGGGGAAAGTCAATACACTCCCTTGTCTATATGTTTTAGTTAATTTTAGATTTGTTCCTTGCTGTCCTAATTTTTTTTAGGAAAAAATTTGTTTGTAACTGTAAAGAATTGCACCTCTCAGGCGGTGGTGGTGCATACCTTTAATCCCAGCACTTGGGAGGTAGAGGCAGACAGATCTCTGTGAGTATGGGGCCAACCTGGTCTACAGAGCTAGCTCCAGGACAGCCAGGACTGTTACACAGAGAAACCATGTCTCAAAATACAGGAAAAAAAAAGATTTTCACTGAATTTTTTTAGAGGAATTATTGATTTAATTTGAATTAGATTTTAGAGATTGTATACATAAATGGCAATGCATTTTCAAATGGTAATTTCATTAAGGAAAACAATTTAGTTCCTTGTCTAGCTTAATGCTAAATCTTGTTTTCTTCAAAAAGAAAACAAACTATCTTTTTTTTTTTCATTATACATCCCAATCCAAGTTCCCACTTCCTCTCCTCCTCCCATTCCCTCCACATACCCTCCCACCCCACCCCCATCCAATCCTCAGAGAGGGAAAAGCAGGTTGCTTTGGGGAAGGTCCAGGGACCTCCGTACTATATCTAGGCTGAGGAAGGCATCCATCCAAAGAGAATAGGTTCCCAAAAAGCCAGTACATGCAGTAGGGATAAATCCTGGTGCCACTGCCAGTGGCCCCTCAGTTTGCCCCAGCCATGCAAATGTCAACCACATTCAGAGGACTAGCTTGGTCCTATGCTTGTTCCTTCCCTGTCTGGCTGGAGTTGGTGAGCTCCTATTAGCTCAGGCAAACTGTCTCAGTGGGTGAACCCATCATGGTCTTGACCTCTTTGCTCATGTTCTCATTCCTCCCACTCTTCAACTGGGCTTTGGGAGCTCAGTTCAGTGTTCCCATGCGGGTCTCTGCCTCTGTTTCCATCAGTTGCTGGATGAAGGTTCTATGGTGACATTTAAGATAGTCATCAATCTGACTACAGGGTAAGGCCAGTTCAGGCACCCTCTCTACTATCGCTTAGAGTCTCAGCTGGGGTCATCCTGTGGATTCCTTGGAATTTCTCTAGAACCAGGTTTCTTGCTAACCCTATAATGGCTCTCTCATTCAAGATACCTCTTTCCTTGCTCTTGTTTTCTAACCCTGTACCTTTTTTTAAGATATAAAATGTCATGTAGCAAAGCTTGCCTTAAATTCTCTCTGTAGTTGAGGATGACTTGGAACTTTTAATATTCCTTCCTCTACCACCAGAGTGCTCAAAGTACAGGTGTGAGTGATCCCAGCTCTGCTTTAGGAAGTGCTGGGGACTGTCACCAGGGCCTCAGGTGTACAAAACAAGCTGTCAGCCGAGCTCCATACCAACCCCACTGATATCTATTTTTATAGTTTAGAATAATTTAGCAAGGCATGGTGGCACATGCCCTTAATCCCAGGACTCTGGCAGGTAGATGTCGGTGAGTTTTATGCCAGCCCTAGTCTTCAGAGATGGCTCTGTGTTAGCCAGGGCTATATATACAGTCTATCCACAAAATTAAATTTATTCCTTAACTGACAAACAGAAATATAAAAATTATATTCCCACATGATTTGACACATTCATGTGTTGTATAATATATCAAGATACAGGTACCTGCCCCCTCAGCCATGTATTTTTTTTCAAGTATGTGTCATGGTTGTGTGTACACTGCTTGTGTGTACCGTGGTTGTGTGTGCACTTCTTGTGTGTACCCTGGTTGTGTGTACATTGCTTGTGTTTATCCTGGTTGTATGTACACTGATTGTGTGCTGTGGTTGGCCTCAAACTCATATGATTCTCTTCCCTGTTCTTTCTGAGGGCTGGGATTATGTGCATATGACATCCAACTGCTGTTTCTTCATAAATTCTTTATGGCAAACACATTCTTATATTTTTATAAATTTTAAAACATCAAATGAAAGTGTCTTTTAAAATATAACGTGAATGCCTTTGGAGTTGTCAAGAACTGAAGTTTGTCAAAGGAATGAACCTTTCTTCTTTTGTTGTTTTATAGCTGTCAACATGGGATCCAGAGTCTTATTCCTGCCAGAGCAATATGCTACCAATGAGCCCCAGCCCAGGAATTACATATCCTCTGGGGTATGTGGGGGTCCGGATAAGATACAGTGTCACACTGAAGCATAGGCTGGCTTTAAACTCATCCTCTCATGGGCTGGAATTTAGATGCTAGCTACCACACAGAGCCAATGCGTTCCTTGATTTAGAATATGTAGCTTTTCTAAATTGTTGATCTTTAGCTTTTCTAAATCACGGATCTTTGCTTGAATTTAAGTAAAGTTTTAAGTTTTAGTTGTGGATGTTTTTATTTTATTTTTTAAATTTTTTGGGTGTTTTTGAGACAGGATCATACTCGGTGGCCGAGGATGGCCTGGAATTTACCATTTGTCTTTATACAGGTAGTCCTCATGATTCTGCCTTTGATTACTCAGATTGTTAGCACAAGCCACAGTGACTGGCTATTTTTGTAATTTGTAAAGACCACCCATTGCAATTGCTTATGAGACTTCCAAACTTCTCATTGTGCATGCCTTAAGGGAAGTATGGCTTAGCCCATCATTTGCCTTGAACAAATTTGTGTCTCAAAATAACAAAATGGGATATGCTATTAAACCACTGGGATTTGGGGCATTACTGTTTGGAAAGTAGTAGTAAATCGAAAGTTTTTAAACTAAAACACTTGTGCGTTCTCAGGCTTTCATTATAAATTCTACAAAAATAATACCTTAACAATTACAAAAGTGTCTGGTAAGCTGGTTGACTTAAAAGAACACTGGGAAATTTACTGTCAGGTTGGAACAAAAAAACGAAACAAAGCAAAACAATGGTGCCTGCCAGACTTATTGTGACTGGGGAACTGGAAAGAAGATGTCACCTTGTTGAATTGGGGTGAGGGAAGATGAAACAACATTATGGTTTTCTTTCTGCCCTGCTTTCTCAAGAAGAGTTTTTATACTCTCTTTATATTTAATAATTCAGCGTGAGCGGCACAGAACAAAACCGTATGGCTCATTTTTCCATCCCGTTTTTTTTTTTTTATTCTCATTGCCTTTTATTTCATTTAGTCAAATTTATCATTTGCCCTGTAACATTGGGAGACAGAATTAAGTGATTAGATTCAGAGGGCAAATGTTCTGCTCTCTGTAGGTTGCAACATGAGTGCTCTATATTGAAAGCTTCTCTAACATATAGCTCATGGGTCCTAGTGACACTCGTTACAGTGCTGTCTACTATCACTGCTGCCAGTGACATGTGTAATGGCTGTGGTAATAGGTACAGCTTCAGAAAGACCTATCTTTAACAGAAAAAGTCAAATCAGCGAAAGAGAGTGAAGCATATCAGTTCACACCTGTAATGTGGGGGAGTGAGGCCAGAGGACCACAAGATGAAGCCAACCTGGTCGCTATAGCAAATTCAACACTGGCATGGTACGCTTCATAGTTGAGACTCTGTCTCAGTATATATCTAAAGAAGAAAACAAAGGGTTAAAAAACTACATGTAGCTTGTAGTATAGTTCAGTGGTTGGGTACAACAGCTACAAGAGCTTGTTGGTGTTGTTTTTAAGAGACAATGATATGGTACTCATTAAAAACCATATTCAAGTTGTTTTTCACATAATTGATTGCATTTTTATGTATTTTCTATTTTCAGGGTTATTTATTTCTTTATTTGCAATGATGGAGATAGAACCAGAGCCTTGCACATACTGGCCTGTCACTCTGACCACTGAGTGGTATCAGTAGCCTTTACTTTTGTCTTTTAAAAATTTACCCTGCAGTGGGTTGGAGAGATAACTCAGTGGTTAAGTGCATTGACTGTTTTTTCAGAGGACCTGGGTTCAATTCCCAGGACCACATGGCAGCTCACAACTGTCTGTAATTCCAGTTCCAGGGGACCAAACAACTTCATGAATGCAAAATGCCAGTGCACATTAAAAACAATCACCCTGAAAAACCATGAATTCTAAGAGACAGTCATCCTAGAGTAGTCAACCCCAGTGGAAGAACTCTGAATGTCTCAGCCAGTTTCTGACACAAATGTGTTATTCAGCAAGGGAAGATCAGAAGAACCTTTTGGCTTGTGGCAAAATTCATTGTAATGAGATGTGTTTAGCTATACCAGGTTAATAGATTACCAAATGAAATACAAATCAAACAAATCTGGTTGGTTAAAATCCAGACATAGCAATCTGGGCCAGCCTGATATTGTGTTGATGAATTCTGCTCTATCCTCAAAGGTATACAATGAAGCTTCTCAGCAAAACTGAAATAAATAAAACTTGCAAATCATCTCTTGTGTATATATATATATACACAGTAAGAGCATATAACCTCTTTATGAGACTGGAATTTTTGTGGCCAATCTTAGAGATGAATCTACATTGTGTTCACAGTTCTGTGTTGAGGCAGATTTAACAATGGCGATTATGTGTAGAAAATAGCAACCATTGTTGCTGTACTAAACTCTGTGAAGATTAAAAAAAAAATTAAATGAAGCAAAGCAAACCTTGATGGTAACACACCAAATAAATTAACTAGTGAACAGTGATTAGAAACAAAATAGAAGCCTCTTGAATTTGACCTAGCAAAGGATGCCTGAAGTTTACAGAAAGCTAATAATTGCTTACTTATTTAAAAGAATAATTCCAAAAGTGCACCACGCATGTACACACACACACACACACACACACACACACACGAAACCAAAATTGGATCTTTCAGCTAGTTGTTTTTGTGAAAGCACCAAAAATAATATTCTGGAGAGATACAATGCAGGCTGTGCACTGCCAAGTCCTAATGACATAGAATTTATTTGGTTTGTGTTTTGAAAGTGTGTGTATATTTGCAAGAATTCCAAGGGAGATTTGAGCTGACACTATGCAGCTCTTAAGCTGAATGAATGTTGGCAATATCCTGAATGTTTTATTAGACAACGATGCCACAAGTTTTCTCTGTGAGCTTGTCACTGCAATGGTAGCGGAAGTCAGACTATATTTCCTATGCAAATACATGTGAAATTTCATGAATGCATTTAACACTTTGAAATGATAGCAACATCTGGGAACAAGTAGAAACTGGCATCCTAGAAGCTCTGGCTTCATGTTACCACTTCATCTGAATGAGTCATTTAAAGGGTATTTTATATGCCTTGCTAAGAACTGACAAGGTTAATCTTGGACTAGGGCATGCGGGCAGGAAATGCTAAAACAGCGCTTTCTTTTGAAGATTTCTTTCATTATTCCCTGTGAGGTCAAAAAGCAGTTGTAAAGTTTGAAAAGCCAGAGCAGTGATGTCTTGAGAGCTAAATGAGATTTTTTCTTTCTTGTGGAGCAAGTTTGGTTTGTTCAGTGCCTGCTTGTGTGCCAGGCACTGAGTTAGATGCCGAAGTAGATTGCTAAAGGAAGTACAAAAAAAAAAAAAAAAACACTGCCCTCGTATACTTTGTTCAAGGTTAAGGCTCTAGAACTATTTGAAGTCATTTAATGCCATTGCTTAGCCTTTCTAAACCTCCACTGAATGTGTGTTGAACTCTTGAATATTTTATCTGATTTGAATAGGGAAAACTGGACTATTTGTTTGGAATACATTCCAGAAGCTGGTAACTAAAGTAAATATTTTCAATTTTGATCGTCACTGCCATGTTTCCTTTGCAAGTGTTGCATACACCTGTCCTCTTCACTATCTGAGGAATACTATGGGCTTAACTTGTGGATTTATCCCTTAGGATGGGCTTAATTCCATTTTTGTGGGGGACTGAAAGGACACAGCAGGCTCAAATTAGTATATAAATTCATTCAGAAATGTGTCTCTGTCATTTGAAGAATTCTGGGATACTCAAGTGTACTTAATAGTCACCGTGGAAAATGAATAGATGACTTATTTTTGCCCATGTGAGTAGTGTAAGGGCTGACTCAAAGGAGATTACATGATGGTTCCTGTCCCGAAGGAAAATAAGATGACAAGCTGTGGTGGAAAAACCGTGTGTTCATGCCCATATTTGCTCACATCCCTTGTTCATTTCCTTTTATAGAGGAAAACCAAGGAGTCTCTCTTTTTTTAGTTTCCTCTTCATGTTTTCTTTCTCCTAGCATTTCTTTTATTTCTTTTTAAAATTCCATTCTAATAATTTGCAATTTGCTCAGCTGACATTGTGTTTTATAATAGCATGTGTACCACATTAGCATAGTCATAATAGAAATATAATTTCCGTTTTTGGGAATAAAGGTTAATAAATATGGTACATTGGTTTTGAACTATTGATATAGGAAAGATAAGATTGAATTTGAGCTTCTGATCCCCCTGCCTCCAGCTTCCAAATGCTAAGATTATTGGTGTGTACCACTAGGTCTGATTTACTTGGTGCTGAGGACTTATCCCTGAGTGTCATGCATGTTGTGCAAGCTCTTTACCAACTAACCTACATTCTCCATCCAATATTACTATATTAATTTGTTTATAGTATAATAGAGTATAGTATAGGTAAAGAAGTATAATATAGTATAGTATAGAAAATAAAGTGAAGCATGATAGAACAGGACCCCACCATCCTCCTCTGGTCATTCCATGTGAGCTTACAGGCATGTAAACATGTACACACACATATGTACATATACCACACATGTGTACATACACATACTCAAAAGTTTTGTAAATAAGTGAATTGAATGTTCTTGACATGAAAGGAACAATAGAGTACTTGTTTCACAAGGATAAAATTAGTTAAGTCAAACTGAAAATTATTTGAGATTTGCATTGGCCACCTTTATTTATCAATACTTGGACCTTTTGTGTACTGATTTCCTTTTTCCTTTTTCTCCCTTCCACTACTAAGGATAAAGTCTAGCCTCATTAATACAGAGACTTGCACTGTATGTAGTCCAGGGTAACCTGCAATTCACTATGGAGCGAGACTGGCCTAAGACTTGAGACAGTCTTCATGCCTTTGCCTTCCAAAGACTGAGATTACAAAGAGGTATGATATGAGTTCCCACACCTGGCTCCATACATAGGGTTTTCTAATGAGATATATGGTATCATTAATTAATATGATTTCTAGGCATCACACAAATGTCAGCATTTAGAATATCTATATAGCTTGATGAAATGATCTTTTCCCAGTGATCGGTGCATAATTTTATAAAACAAAATATGGGTAAAATGTACCACTCAGAATGCAACTAACATAAAAAGGATTTAATTGAAAAGGAAATAAACACAAATCTCAATTTGCTTTTCAAAATAATAGTTGCTTTTTTAAAATGCTATATGGTAGCATACAATGAGTGGTATTATGCTTTTTAAATCTTAACATTTTCCCAGCTGTAATTTTAATATGATGATTATGTTGATTTAATGCATGCATCAGAAAGTTCTTTGTGGCTTTCAGGTCCAAGCCAAAAAGGTGAGGGAACCATTTAGTTGCTTGGATTTTGCTGTTGTTTCCTTTCCCTTCCACACTCCTACTCCTCCCTTCCTGTTCCTTCCTCCCTTTCCTCCTCCTCCCCTTCCTTTCTGATTCAGAGACAATCAAGATAGAAATGTGGAGAGCATATAAGTTATTTCTTTATGTTTTTATTAGTGATGAAGAGAATGAGGATGTCTTAAATCGGAAGCTGTTCCATGTGGAACCCAGCTAACCCTTTTCTGAGAACTTACATTTTGCACTGAGAAAAATCCATAATGGTGAACCACAGCTGCAATCCCAGCTCTTTGGAGGATGGGACAGGGGTATCATGAGTTTGAGGCAAGCCTTTAAGACAAGACCCTGTCTCATCTGAAGATGGTTTTGATTGATTTATTTCAACCTTTAGTTTTAATGCATTGGGGATGTAATTTAATATACAGTTAGAATCCTGGTTTATTTAAGAACATGTTATTTTATTATTGAAACAGAGCTAATAAATCTATAGTAACATGGAGTCATCCTGGGAATGTTGAAATGAAAGAATTAATACTTATTTATTCTCCGAGAATTTTATACAATGTATTTTGATCATATTTACCCCAACTCTTTCTTTAATTCCTGCCAGATTCAGCCCTACCACCGTACGCTTCCAACTGTTTGTTCTCTAAAATTAAGATATTTTTGTGTCCCATTTCTCTCCTTAAATGTGAAAAAAATCCAGGGGCTGGAGCTGTAGGTCAGTGTAAAAGCATTTACCTTGCATTCACAAGGCCATACGTTCATCCCAAGTACTTGCCTCACAGGCTTATAGCACCATATCCAGCTGCCACCCCCCAGTTAGCTTCATATTAAAGTTTTTTTCTTTGATCTTTCTGGCCTTTGAATGGTGTAGATTTTTCCACCTTCACACTTTAAATAAATTATAGTATCAGTGTAAGCTTCAAGGTCACATTGTTAAGGCATTGACTTTGGTGTTTTGTTTGTGATGTTTGTTCCCCTGCCTCTATTTGGATTGGACACAGAGCCTCATACATGACAGGCAAATGTGCTACCACTTAGCTACATTCACAATCATTTTATTTTGTTTATTATTTTTATTTTTGAAATTAAAGTATAGTTATCATTTCCCCAATTCCTTTTCCTCCCTCCAACCCTTCCAGTGTATCTCTGTCTTACTCTCAAATTCATGGCCTCTGTTTTTTAAATTGTTGCATATATATGTACATGTATGGTGTGTGTTTCTTAATATTTAAATATAACATTATTGGTATGTATAATTTTGTTTGCATGTATATGATTTCAGGGGTGACCACTTGGTATACGATAACTAGTATGTTCTTCCCTGGGAAAGAATATTTTTGCTCACTCTCAGCATTCCTTAGTTGCTTTTTTTTTAAAAAAGATTTGTGTGTGTATATAACTAGATAAGTATCTGAAGGCATGCATGCAGTAAAGTGGTTTTTATATTAGTGGGACAAAAATCCGTGTATTACTTATTTATTGGGTAAACCTAGGTTTGAATTGAGTGCAATGGTGTAATTGTGCAACTAATACTTTTAGTCTTTAAATATAATTGACCAAAACACTATTTCCTGTGGACTGAATAGAAAATGGATTGGGTTAAGTGAACTTTGCATGTGAAGAGGAAAAATATGTACTCATCGGAATGTCTAAAAGTCTTTGCATAGTTTGTGCCACCATTTGTTAGATTCTAAAGGAGATATAAGAAGAGAAAATATTTTTCAAATGACTTGTCATTGTATTTGCACAAATAAAATTGCCTTTAAATATGAAAGTGTGTGTGTGTGTGTGTGTGTGTGTGTGTGTAGTGTATACAGGTGAGTTCAGCTCTCAAAGAGGCCAGAAGAAGGCATTGGATCCCTTGAGTTAGAGTTACAGCACAACATGGGTACTAAGGACCAAAGGAGTCCTCAGGAATAACAGCAAATGCTCGGAACTACTGAGTCTTCTCACCAGCCCTGTAAACCATGTTGTTTTGAGAACAAGATATTATCCAGACTGGCACAAACTTCTGATCCTCCTGCCTCATTACCCTTCCATTCCGTCACATCTAACTTCACATCTAACTTCATCCTCAGTAACTAGAATTAGAGGCATCTGCACCACATAGAGCTTGTTTTATCTTTGCTTGCTTGCTTGCTTACCTGCTTGCTTGTATATAAACCTTTTGTAATATTGGGGATTGCGCCTAGGACCTGTGTATGTACTAGATATATCCTCTACTACTAAGTAAAGAGGGTTTATTTTGAGACAAGGTCTTCAGTAAGTTACCCAAGCTACCTTTGATACTTACTCCATATCCCCTCCAGGCCTTGAATTTGTCATCCTTCTGCCTCAGCCTCCCCAATAGATACAGAATTAGAGGCCAGGACCACCAAATGAGTTTTGTTTATCTTTTAGCATCATATCACATGCCTTACAACTGAGCAGCTATGGAAACACTGTAAAGTGTTTACATTCCCAGTGTCAATGCTATGGTCAAGTCTGTAGAAGAGAAAGTGAATTAGGATATGGACTAAGTATCTATGAGGCAGCCTGTGTTTATGGAGGTGGACTGTCATTCTTTGGTATCTCAGAATGCTTAAACTGATGCATGGTTATGCCTTTTTTAACTCTCCAAATATGAAAAAAATGACAGAGCCTTGTTATAGATCATTGTAAATCACTTGCATGACAGATACGAGTCCCAGATTCCATTCCAAGAACTGTCGGGATGGGAGGGAGGAAAAAGAAAAAGATCCCAAAAAGCAGATCAATTTGGGTGTTACAACAAGCCCTGTTTGTGCAACAGGAAGTCAGTGTACCTAATACTGCTTTTAGGATGCATTTTTGAAATGTTCAAATGTGGTTAAAAATGACAGTAGTATAGTAGTCTCCTGTGTGGTATATTGGCTCCTGTTTTATATGGTACATCTCTATTCATGAATACTTTGCTCACTGTGTTAGTTTTTAAGTGACAAAATGGGTGATCTCTTGTTTCTTAAAAGGAAATTAGATCATTGTATCGAGGTGCGTCATTAAGCAGCGTGGGAGGGGCCTCCCTGATACCAGTCAAAAAAAAAAACAACACAGCAGTGGGTGTGGTGGGGAGCATGACGTTTGAGTGAAAGTTGGAAAAATATGGTCTAGATTTTGTTTTCTAGCTACACATTACACTGCTATGTATATGAAACTCTCCTGTGACGTTATTGGGTGTGCCTCTTAATATTTCTTTTCCACCCTGAGGGGTGTGTGTGAACCTCATTGTTTTGATTGTAAGATCTGAGAGACAATTTGCACGTGCTTTCCCTTGGCTTTCCATTCATCAGGATGAATTGAGAATGTAATATAAAACTTGTTTTCATTCTGTTTGCCTGCTTGTACAAATGTAAAGCTCATTCTTCACCCCTGGCCACCGTCTTCTCTTCCCAAGCCAATTTTCATTACCCATAGTAAAAACAGGTTCTAGCCACACAGCCACACAATGGGTACATGCAAACAGATAAACTCACCACGGCCCAACTCTTCTTATAGAGCCCCTATCAGATAGTGAGTGAGAAAGAAATTTACAAAGTGAGCCACATACTAAAAGAAATAATAAAAAAAAAACCTGGTTACATTAGTAATACTAAAGAAGTTTCTTTTAGGAAAGGTATGGGGATAGTTTGTTTGGGATTTTTTATTTATTTGTTTTGTTTTTCCCTTTGGCATTTTCTTTTTTCTAGGGCTGGGGATGGAACCTAGCATCTCTTGGGTGTTAGGGAGGAGAGAGATTAGCATTTGAGTTTGAAAAGCTGGAAAAATATACACTTACCTATGGCCAAAAAAGTAAGAGATACACTTTCTAAGTAACCTATTAGAACCATCTGTAAAAGAGAAAAGACAGTCAATTTTCAAGCTGCACATTGTTAGTTTAAAACATTACTTCACCCGGTGCTAATGTTGCACATCTGAAAAGGGTAGCTATGTAGCAGTTGGGACAGATCCATCTAAGTGATTTGAGGCAGCTGGCGTGGCTGATGAACAGCTTCTGCTGGAAAACTAACCCAGTATTTCTGGTCTCGTTCTACTGTCTCCTTACCTCTGTGCCAGTATTTTTACCTGCCAAATACACAATAACACTAGCATAGGCACTTTTCTTCCAGTTAATACCAGGGGCTTTGTAGCTCCTCCAGAAGTACTAGGCACCCTTACAGGCCTTGGGGAGATAGTGATAGGTTTGTTTTTGCAAATGGAGAATTTGAAAGGTTGAGAAATTCATATGGGAGTCAGCAATTAAGGCTGGTGAAAAATAAGGTAAGGTGAAGGTGTCGCACGCCTTTAATCCCAGCACTCAGGAGGCGGAGGCAGGTGGATCTCTGAGCTTGAGGCCAGCCTGGTCTACAAGACCTAGTTCCAGGACAGCCAGGGTTAGGACAGAGAAACACTGTCTCGAAAAAAGGAACGAAAAAAATGTCCTCTGGCGTCTCCTGGTACATTCTGTCTCTTCGGGATTGTGTTTCTTTTTTCTTTTTGGTATTTTATGTGTTTTTTTGGTGGGTGCTGTAATGCATGGAAGCATGTCCATTAAGGCAATGAAGTGTAATCCAGTATTCATAGGCAGTGGGAAGTGATGAGGACAGAACGCTGTCTGCCTCTTAATGGGGACTCTCCAGTGACAGTTCCTCTTCACAAGTGAATGCACTGTGAGTCACATCTGTGTGCCGAGAAGCTAATGGATTTTAAAATGCATCGCTGGTTTTATATTATTTGGAAAGATCAAGCATATCTGTGATCTCATTTTATTTCCTTCTTATATGGTAGAAAGAGCAGATATTAGTAAACAAGTATTATCTAGGCACATTACAATACTACCCTCCAGTTACTGAACACTATGCTGGATGCTGACACTCTTGCATACTCCCATGTTCCCAGGCAGCCTTTTAAAGGTATTTAGAATTAGCTCCATTTTCACAGATAGTGATGCATGACTCGGGGAGGCTAAGTGATCTGTTTAGGGCCGCAAAGACTTCAAGACTGTCAGATATCTAAGGATCCCATGCTTCCATTCAATTCCTCTCATATTAATAATTTGCACTGGGTCTTCTATAGAAATGGTGATCTGAGCCTAGTCAGTACTGGATTGCTAGTGCAAACGAAAAGTTTTTTTAATAAGGGTGACTATCCACATCTAGTAATTACCATGATCTTCATTTATGGCATAAACCAACTCATTTAAAATGCTATTTATACACTGTATAAATAGCTACTGTAATATGGAGTATTTAATATTTTCATTATTTTTTTGTTTTATTTTTTGATGACAGGGTTTCTCTTTGTGACAGCCCTGGCTCCATAGAGCAGGCTGGCCTTGAACTCACAGAGATCCACCTGCCTCTCTTTCCCCTGTGGAAGGATTAAAGGTGTGGACTGCCACACCCAGCAAGTATTTCATATTATTATTATTGTTTACAGTGTTAGAGATGGAATCTAAGAGTCTTTGTATACTGGGTCAGCACTGGGTCTGAGCCCCCACTCCAGCCCAAAATACGTGTGGTTGTCATCATCCTGGCTGGGAAAACCAGGCCAAAGAGTTTAAATATCTTGCCTAAGAACACGTAAAGGTATTAAAATGTGAAATTGGGCTTCATACCCAGTCTGACTCTTTACTAAAGTGAGACGGCCTTTTTGATAGAACAGTACTCAGTTCAGCAAGCATCGGCTTAACTCTGTGGTACTGTGCTGGTAGACACTAGAATGTGTCCCATGTCAGAGCTTAGTGTTCTAACAGAACCAGAAGTAAAATAAATGCTGCACCAGCTGGAATATGGAGTATAAATTTTGGATGTGGTTTGGAATGAATAATAGAAAGCATAAATGTCCCGAGATAGTTAATTTGCCTTTCCAAGTAATGTACTTGACTGTGGATGAGTGGCTTGGACACTGGGGAGAAGCTGTTCTTTGTGTTCTAAAATAAGCAGGTTACTTGGCTACTGCCCAAACTCTAAATAGGTATATAAGGGTTGTAGCTGTTTGACCTGAACCAACGTGCAATTCCCTTGGTTCCCTGTCTGGATTTAAAAGTGGAGCCAAAATGAAAGCATAAAGTTTTCTCTGAAGGTTGTGCTTAAGTTCGAATTTATTCAACCTCTGGCAAAGGACTGCCAGGCAGCCAGGAAGGAGATTCGTAAGTATTGTATCATTCCTTTGTCAGGGTGTTCATTTGCTAGCAGGAAGTGTTGTGACTTGCTCTTTAAAGATGCAATTGTAAGAAGAATGTTGGGTTTCCAGATTTCAAGTTCTGGGCGTGGGAGACGGTCCTATTAGTGATTGCTTCAGGAGAAGAAACAGGTTTGCTCCCGTCGGAAAGGGTAACTATTTTCATAGAATTTTTGTAGGTGCTAACTTTTAGGTTACTGAATATTTAAGCCAAGCTTGACTTTGTAAAAATATAAAATTCTGATTTTCTTCTTAGGTGAAGCACTGTAATCACTTTTAAAATTTTGCATAAGTATAGTCAAATTTGTTTGTTTTAAGAATTCTATGAATTTAACCTCTTCTATGTATATTCTGTTGTTTTCTCTCTTTCTTTCAATGTAGGGAATGTTCTCTTTTTTACATTTTGCTTTTGAAGTCCTATTTACATAATCTTTACTTGTCAAGTCCGATGCTTCAATGTTTAAGCGGTAGAAGTTATTATCTGTGGCTTTTTGAGTGGAAGAGAGAAGAAATGAGATTTCAGATGCTTTTGATTCTTGTTAAAGGCTTTTGGGTTTTGTATTTTGTAACGAAAGTTGAGGTGGCTTGTCATGCTAGAACATGCCATGATGAGATTGGTATCTCTGTTCTTACAAAGTGGCTTTATGTCAACCAGCTGTCCTGACGTTTGAAATGCACAAAAGGCACTATTTAGATAGGTGGTGTTACTGTAATGAAGCAGTGACGGTCACTCACAGTGCTCATCTTGCCAGCAGGGTTTTCAATCATACAAAGCAGAGGCTCTTAAAAGGCTTATTTTTCCAAGTTTCTGACAGAAAGAATTATAGCTAGTCACAGGATAATCGCAACTCTGAGTGAAGCATCACCTATGTAGTATGAGACAGGAGTCTAGTGTTTACAGCTCGAGTACAGTCTTTGAATTGGGAAGGTATATGATACTGAGGCAGGCACTTTTAGTGCCTGATTGTGATTTTCTTTGGGGCTTGCCAGCTGTGGGGTACCCGGGGGACAGAAACCCCATCAAGCAGGCCCCCCTTATGTTACAACCTGCTGATAGAAGAGGGAGCTGGAACTGTGTATCTGGTGACTTCTATGTTATAGGTGATAGGACTTAGTAGTATTTTTGTTTTGAATTAGAACATGTTAGCTACTCTGATATTGCACACACACATATGTACAAACACAAATCCCAGGAGATCAGCCTTGACTTTTTAAACATGTTCATTTTCATAGGACAGGAGGCTAGAGACACCTCAGGGATGAAAGGCAATTCATTTCATGAGCAACAGCATGATTTTTGCACAATTTATGGGTAGGGGGTGTAAAAAATTGCTGGAGAAATACAAAAGGAATGAAAGCTTTCAAAGGAGGTATGTCCTAGTTCAGTCTACTGTACACATTGGTTTGGTAAACAAATAGGATAAAAATGGAGTTACATCAGTTACGTCTTTTTTATTACTGTTTTTTTTTTTTTGAGATTACAAGATAATTTTTCCTATCTCTTTCCTCCCTCTGGGTGGAGTCTTTTGAGCTTGACATATTTAAATCATTATTATGACTTGCATTAAAAACCTATAAAATTTTTCTGCAGCAAGCATTTAAAGAATGGCTTCAATGTACGTTAAGTCAAACGTTGCTGTTATTGGAACAGTTAGTGACTTCTTTTTAAGTAGCCATTGCTCTGAGATCTTAGCTGGGTTTATTAAGCGCCAAAGGTGAAAGGAAACTTTTACTTTAAATGGAAGTGTTTGATTCCTTCAGGAAATGACACAGAGTTGGGCACCCTTTGGGATTTGAGTGACTCATACACATTGGTACTGAAAAAGATCAATTAGGATCCAGCTTATACTATCCTAGAATAGAGTAGAAATACTTTCAGAAGATGAATTTATCTCTTTTCTCTTTCTTTCTTTCTTTCTTTCTTTCTTTCTTTCTTTCTTTCTTTCTTTCTTTCTTTCTTTTTCTTTCATTTTTGGTTTTTTGAGACAGGGTCTCTCTGTAGCTTTGGAGCCTGTCCTGGAACTAGCTCTTGTAGAACAGGCTGGCCTCAAACTCACAAAGATCCACCTGCCTGTGTCCCCCCCCACCCCCCGAGTGCTGGGATTACAGGCTTGTACCACCACCATGCCTGGCTGTTTTCTCCTGATTTTACATATTGAAAGTGCTAATAGCACAAAACTTGAAGTATAATGAGCTATTTTTAACCACCTACCTATGTCTACTTGTAAACATCCAGTTTTACCTATGAATGACAAGCCTGTCAAAACATGATCCATGCATTTACCATATTATAAGGGTGAAATGTCTGCTTATATGGCAAAAGCCAGGAGGAACTGTTCCTAAACTCCTTTCTGTTTGACTTTCAGTTACATTCAAAGAATAGGGTGCAAACATCTTGAGGAGTTCTGTAGTAGCTTGAAGTATGAAACCAGAGTCAATAAGGAAAACATGATCACAGGCCAAGTGCATGTAAAGAATGTGAGTTTGTTATGGTCTTAGGTTTTAATTATTTCAGTTTTCTCTAATCATGTTTACAACCTTTTTTGTTTATTTAATCATTCATTCTCTTGTTTATTAGAGCTGACGACTGTAAGGACTGAGCCCATCGTGCTAGAGAAGCCCTCTACCCCAATGTACACCCTGAGCGTGACTAGTTTAGCATTGTTTGTTTTGGGAGACTTTGTTTCCTTTTTTAGACGGGGTTTCCTTATGTCGCCTAGCCTGTCTTTGAACTTTCTGAGCAGGTCAGGATGTCCTGGGATTCATAATCCTCCTGCCTTATACTCGCAAGTTCAGTAATTATAGGTATCACCATGCTCAGCTCAAGAATATGCATTTTGTAAACCATGCAAGATGACTAGATAGCCTGCCTGATCAATCACCCAACTCACCCCCATCAATTCTTATGTTTTCAAGCAGCATTTGGTGGGTACTTGTGAGCCAAGATACAAAATCATAGGTGATATCATCTGTGTTTTCCAGGAACTCACAGATGAGCAGAGGAGACATAGAAGGCAGAAGGTAGTCACCACACTGTGTGTGTGGGGTAGAGTGGCTTACAGAATTTTAGGGAGGGGGTTACTGGCTAACAACTATGACTGTGTGATCTATCTCCTTTAAAATCATTCAAACAAATGATCTGAGATCTAGGCATGGTTGTCTATATCTGTGATCACAGCATTTGGTAAGCAGAGGCAGGAGGATCAGAAATTTTGAGCCATCTTCAATACACAGTGAGTTTGAGGCCAGCCTAGGCTACAGGAGTCCTTACTGCCAAATAAAAGAAACACATAAAAAAACCAAACTTAGGAAGGTTTAGCTGGTTGCCGATATTAAGGAAATAAAATGTGGGCAAAAATAGCTTAGACTAAATCTGTATATGAGTTTTTACAAAATGGCCATCTCTGCTCTCTTGTCCTTCTCAGAAACCTTTACAGGTCATTTGTTCATCTGCCGGGGTCATGCAAAAGACAGCCACATCTTCTTTACTATTCACAGAATATGGATGTTTAAGTTTCCCTAAAGGTTTTAGATACATCTAAGTTAAAATTATAGTTAAAGGAAGCAAGGTCGTGGGACAGACCAAAGGGTAAAGGAAGCCTTCAGCAAAGGTCTTCCAGTCAGTATCATTTGATTTGGAAATGAAAGCATACTTTGTAAGGGGGTAAAGGACTTGCTCTTGTTAAGATTTAATTATTTGGGGCTGGGGATATGTTTCAGTGGTTAAGAGCACTTGTGGTCTTCCAGAGAGCCTTGGTTCAGTTTCCAGAACCCACAGGGCTACTCTTAACCATCTGTAACTCCAGTTCCAGTGCCCTCTTATGGCCTCTTGTGGCCACTGTATGCATGTGGCACACAGACATACATGTAGTCAAAATAAAATTAATATTAGAAATATGTATCTATTTTTATTATGTGTGTGTTCATGTTTTGCTTGCACATATGTTTGTGCACTACATGAATCCAGTGCCCTTGGGGGCCAGAAGAGGATGTCAGATTCCCTGGAACTAGAAATATAGACACCTTTGATCTGCAGTGGGGTGCTGGGAAACAAACCCAGGTCCTTTAAAAAAGCAACCAGTGTTCCTAACTGCTGAGACATATCTCCAGTCCCAAGTAATAAGACTTTTTAAGTTACATCACAAGTGTCCTTGAATTATACTATCTATCTGACATATTTTTGTATACTGTCATTCATGTGTCATTTGGTGGTACAGCTGATTGAATCTAGGGTCTCATGAATGTTAGGCCAGCACACTATCGCTGGACCATATCTCCAGCTCTTCTTTACTTTTTATTTTGAAACATAGCTTAAGTTGCTCCAATTGGTGTTGAACTTAGAATCATCTAGCCTTAACTTTACAAGTAGGTGGGATTATAGTTCTACGCCACACAGCCTATGTTATGTTAACTAGAATGAACAAGAAGAGGGACTGGAAAGGTGTCTCAGTAGTTGAGAACATATACTGTTCCTATAGAGGATATAGGGTCTATTTCTAGAATCCACATTACGCAGCTGCCATGTACCTGTAACTCCAGCTGTAATAGTGGGATCCATCAGTTCCTTCTTCCATGTGCACGCACACACACACACACACACAAATCTTTTTAAAACGAATTAACTATTTTAGAATTCTCTGTTGAGAGTTTTCTGTTTAGGTCTGTACTTCATTTTTTAAAAATTGGATTATTTGTTCTTTGGATGACCAATTTCTTGAGTATATTTTGGAGATCAGACTTCTGTCTGATGTAGGGTTGGTGAAGATCTTTTCCCATTTTGTAGGCTGCCATTTATCTTGTTGACTGTGTCAAAAGGAACACTCCTGCATTGCTGGTGGGAGTGCAAGGTGGCACAGCCCCTTTGGATATCGGTATAGTGATTTCTCAGAAAATTGGGAAACAACCTTCCTCAAGACCCAGCAATACCACTTTTGGGTATATATCCAAAGGATGCTCAATCGTGCCACAAGGACATGTGATTAACTATGTTCATAGCAGCATTGTTTGTCATAGCCAGAACCTGAAAACAACCTAAATGCCCCTCGGCCAAAGAATGGATAGGGAAAATGTGGTACATTTACACAGTGGAGTACTACACAGCAGAAAACAATAATGACATCTTGAAATTTGCAGGCAAATGGATGGAGCTGGAAAACATCATATTGAGTGAGGCAACCCAGACCCAAAAAAGACAATTATCATATGTACTCACTCATAAGTGTTTTTTAAACATAAAGTAAGGAAAACCAGCCTACAAACCATAATCCCAGAGAATTTAGACAACAATGAGGACACTAAGAGAGACATACATGGATCTAATCTATATGGGAAGTAGAAAAAGACAAGATCTCCAGAGTAAATTGGGAGCATGGGGACCTTGGTAAAGGGTATAAGGGCATGGGGAAAGAAGGGCGGGGAGCAGAGAAAAAAAGTATAACTCAATAAAATCAATAAAAAGCAAACAGAGACCATATAGATACACAATTGTTTGCATATATTTACCTTAAGACTGAGTTATTAAAGTCAATACGAAAGGGAGGCTGTTCATAGCACTGAGCCTTGGAGAATCTTGATTTCAAAAAATTAAGCAATGTGTAATACTGTTACACCAAATAGTTTTACATATAGGAATGAGTGTGCAGCAGGAAAAGTGTTTGTGTACTATATTATTATTTTACTTATTTTTTTGTTGCTAGGCCTTGAAAACAGGGCCTCTTTACCCCTGAGCTGTACCGATGGACCCTATAAAATTATTTTATAGTCAAAGGCTATTTGAGCTCAATGTTTTGGAAAAGGCATGCTCTGTATAGTCTTTGCTCAGCCTGTTGTCTAGATTCTGTATATGTTTTTTAATATTTTATGATTTATTTTTTTATTTTCATTTTATGTGTAGGAGTGTTATGCCTGCATGTATATCTGTGTATGACATGCATGGCTGGTTCCTGAGGAGGCCAGCAAAGGGCATTAAATATCCTAGAGTTGGAGTTCAGAATATGAGCTGCCATGTGAAAACTGGGAAGCAAACCCAGGTCCTCTGAAAGGACAGCAAGTGCTCTTAATTGCTGAGCCATTTCTTTAGCCCTATATTCTAAATATTTTATAAAATCACAGAATTTGTCATGTCAGTTAAAATGTAAGTGACTCCTTTATACTTTAGCCAATGGGAACAAGATAGCATCAGCTAGAGGGACTCATATGTTTTCTGCCAAAATTTATATTTCTCAATAGCATGATCATATTTGCTAAGCGTTTTTGAATTATCTTCCATAGGTTCTTCTGGCTATGAGCCCAAAGTTCTGAAAAGCAATTTATTGGGTAGTTGGAACAATTGATCACTTTTCTTCCTATATGTGGGTTTTTTGTCTTGTTTTGTTTTTGTTGTGTTTTTTGAGACAAGGTTTCTCTGTGTAGCTTTGGAGCCTGTCCGGGAACTTGCTTTGTTGACCAGGCTGGCCTTGAACTCACAGAGATCTGCCTGCCTCTGCCTCCCAAGTTTTGGGATTAAAGGAGTGTGCCATCACTGCCCTGCCCCATATGTTGTTTTAATTTTTCATTTGATGTGCAGCACTGTGTCTTAGGCAAAGTTTTATAACTGGTTTAGATCACTTGCCACACATCTGAAACAATTTAGATGATAAAATAATAGAATCTGAGCTGGGCTCAGTTAGTAGAGTACTTGCTAGTGTATACTTAGGACATTGGGTTCAACCACCAACACTCCATAAACTAGGCCTGGTAGTACTCATTTGTATTCTGAGTACTTTGGAGGTGAAAGCAAGAGAATCAGAAGTTGAAGATCATTCTCTACTACATGGTGTCCATGCTATAGGAAATACAATAATGAATAAGTTCTATTTTTACCCTTCAGTAAGTTGTTGAGGGGCTCCACCAGATACTGATGGAGAATATTGACAGGTCTGGGGTTTGAGACTTGGTTCACCTCTTTCTCGCTGTGTGTCTTTGAAGTGACCAAGCTTATCTAAAGCCAGTTCCTCTGTTCAATGTGAATAACACACATACAAAAGAAACGAAATAATTTTTAATTTCAATAGCAATACTATCAAGCTTATGGAGATTTTTCTGAGAAATAACTTCCATTTTTATAAATTTTTGTAAATGAAACAAGTAGCTTATCCCACAATAAATAAATTCTATGCAGTTATGGATCTAAAGTAGAAACTTACAAGGACGTGCTTGACATTTCACTTAAAATATTATTCCATATTTCTCAAGTACTATGATAGAGGTTGGGCAGATGCCAATGAGATGTGATAATGGTCAGTGAGAATCAGCTATGGACATTTCCGTCAAAGAGTATTAAATGCTATTCTTATGGTAACTATATTTCCTAAAAAATAGATAGATAGATAGATAGATAGATAGATAGACAGACAGACAGATGAATAGATAAATGTTACTTGGGCATGGTGGTGCATGCTGGCAATTAAAGCACCCTAGAGACAGAGGCTGGAATATGGTGAATTCAATACCAGCCTGGGTTATATTACAAACCCTGTCAGCAAGAAGAGGGACTACTGAAACTTCTCCAACTGATTACACCTGAAATGATAAAAGACTTTTATGGAAGAATCTCAAAGTTTTACTGACTCACCCATAAAGAATAAACTTTGGGGGTAACCAGTAGTATCAAATGTAGTTACCTAGAGGCTGAGGAGGAATTGGAAATGAGGCCTGGTACAACAGAAAGGAGAGTTGGTGGTGGGTAATGAGGCCAGAAATGTGGCTCGCTGGTGGAGCATCTGCTTAGCATGCTTGAGGCCCTGGGATTGATAGTACTGAGAAAAGAAGGGGAGGGATTGGCAGTGAGGCCAAATGGAATTACTCTTGCTAACAATCTTCATTCCCTTGGTTACATCTCAGCTGGCCTCTGACCTTATGTAATTGTGTCTCGCCAGTAACCCTAGGCTTTCCCCCAGCCATCCTGTATTTTCACAGCCCCAGACAGCATCTTCTCTTTCTGACACTAACCCTAGAAGATAAAGGTCGCATGAGATTCATAGAAAATGTTTCCTGACATACACCACTCAGCACAAATGACTGTGATAACTCTAGTATGATGCCTTTGAGTTGCTATCTGTTTCCCTTAGTGGACAATAAGCTCTTCTAGAGAAAAAAGGCTTGAGGGTCTTAATTGTTCTATCTGTGGCGCTTGACACACTGCCGAGTGTATATTAATTAAGCCTTCTATGAAGAAGGCTTGATATGTGCAGATGAGTAAGGCTTGAATGTGCTAGATATTCGGGTGGAATTCTTCCAAAGTCATTAGGAAATACGGCACTGGAGTTTGAGTAATCGCAGGAAGAGGTGAGCTTTAGCCCCAGAATGGCACACACCCGTCCAACCTTGTGACTGATGCTGTTGATTTACCTAACTGAGGAGGAGGCAGGGTGGCAGTTTCTGTTGATACAGGTAGGAATGTGAAGTGTGGGCGTTCCAAAGCACTGCCTGTTTTGAATGGTAGAAGGTGACAAATAATATCCCCCTTTTTTGTTGCCTGTTCTTGAATTGTTTGCCCACAATGATGGCCACATCCTTTGGTTTTCCTCCTCTTTATAACAAAATAATACATTCTTCCGTGTTTTCTTCACCCTGTAATGCTTTCTTCGGGAATTTTAAGTTGTGTATTGTGCAATCTTGTAACTAATCAACATCTTTCCTGATTCCATTTTGCATAATATACGAGTAAATTATGGGAACAAAGTCTAACCCTAACCCTAACCCTAGAATACCCCATGGGTTGCTTGGGTGGTGATCAATTTGTTTTCTTCTGTTTTGGGAATGAAACTTGGGATACTTGATTGTCAGGCCCTCTAACACAAGCCCAGCCATATCCCATTTTAGCCTTTATTTGCTCAGTCTAATTGGAAACGAAATGTGTGTGTGTGTGTATGTATGTGTGTATATATATAATATTATATTTCCTAAACCATCAAGGAGTTCCTGAATGTGGTATCCTTTCCTCCTGAGTCAGCCTTGGTACAGAATGACACACATTAGTAAGGCTATAGTCTAAAGGTGAGGGCCCGAGGAAAAGAAATCAGGAACTTCCTTTTTCTCCCTCAAACAGCTTTCAAATTTTGAGTAATAGTGTCAGGTAAAACATTCTCGGCAAGGATTTGTGTTCAGGGTTTCTGTATAGTTAAATGAGCCAGTGGAGTGCTTTCATAATTGCTGTATTGTTAGTCAAACGCTGTAATTAGGGATGACTTCATAGGCATAAGATTCTCTCTGGGTGACGCCCTGAATTCATACCCAGTTGCACACCATATCCTTTTATGAAAAAAACAAACAAACAAGCTTTTATTTTCTTTTGTTTTATTCCCTGAGTTGAAAAATCTGTTTTCCTGTGTCTCGGATGTTTAGGAAAGAGAGGTTGCCTTTTTTTTTTTTTTTTTTTATAAATTCCTGGCTGCTTTCTCTGTGCAGAAGAATCAGGCAGACGGAGCAAGGAGAAAAAAAAAAAACAAAAAACCCAGGCAGAACAAAGGGCTTTTCTTTTATCCTTGACTGGTATTCCATTTGCTGAAATGAAATAGAGGGAAATTCTGCTCTTTGAATATTAGTTATCTTTCATGTTATGTAAACAGAGTTCAGTTCACTTTTGTGGTAAGACTGACTTCAGACTTAGGGGGCAAAAAAAAAAAAAAGACGTTTTGAGAGCCCTGGCAATCACACAATGTGAAATTAGATTTAAACTTGAATCTTAGTCTTACCTCTTTAACATTTCTTTTGCATTATTGCTCAAGAGAAAATGCAAATGAGGAGGAACGCAACAATATTAACAAGCAGTGGATGATTTTGAAACGTTTAAACTAAAATTATTTTTATTTTTAAAACGTATCACTTGCCTGCACTTCAAGTTCTGTATTAGAAGTTGGCCTTATGAAAGAGCCTATATTGAGTCATAGGTAAAATATGGCTGACAGGTTTTCTTTAGGCCCAGGTTCTTAAACTACTTTGACTGAAGGCTTGTAATTTTTATATATGAGGGAGGCTTGTTATATACTCTGTAGTAAATAATTAAGGGAGACGAGACAACTCTTCATGCATGCTATTTAAAAGGTCTTAGTAGACTGATGCCTAATATTTACAGCCCCTCACAATTACTTATGGGGTTATTTATTCCCTGCTTTCTTTCACTGAGAGTTTGAAGTTGCTGTATAATGCTTTGTAGTTCATAATGTGTGTGCCTTCACATACGTCACTTTTAATCTTTATGAGAGTTCCCTGGGAAACAGGTATTATTAGTGCTATTTGTGAATGAGAAGCGGAGGCTCACAGAGATGAAATAAACATACCCATGGACATACAGTTAGGAAGTAGCAGCACCAGTCTACTGATTGATGGTTTCATTGATTGCCCAGTGAGAATACACTATGCCATTGGGCGATAAGCAATGGCTGGGCATGACTAGTGTTTAAGAAGTGTCCATATGCAGCAAGGATATCAAATTTTCTGTTCCACTTGTAAACCAGTCTGGGATGCTTTTAGTTTCTTTGGGAGAACCTATATGAAATATTCAAAATAGAGAAAGAAAATTGAAATATCTTTGAGATCTCAGCATTTTCTTATTCTATAAGAAGATTAAAGGAACTGTTTCCCTGGCCATCTTGAGAAGACACTAACCCTTTGTCTCCAGAGCCTGCAAGCTTCTTCAAAATGGAGATCTATACCTTTTATTGTAGCAACTAATTGTCTGTCCTATTGTAATTATTTGGTTGCCTCCTGAGATTGTAAATTTCTCAGAGGCAAAAACTGGGCCTGTAACAGATATTGAATACAGGGTGTGGTGCTGAGGCTGAAGAGATGTCTCCACAGCCAGGAGCACAGAATGCTCTTCTAGAAGACCATAGCTTTATTCCCAGTACCCATGTTAGAGGGCCAGCATAACTACATATACCCACAGCTCCAAGAGACTGACACCTTCTTCTAGTCTCTACAGGCACTGCACAATTGTGCACATGCATGCACGCACACACACAGTTCAAAAAGAGTAATAAAATATTTTAAAAATATGGTGTGATGATAAAAAGTGGGTTGAAAGGCCTGTCGAGGATAGATTTGAAAAGGGAGGAAGTGGGACAGAAAGATGTACATTCCTGCCATGTGGAATAAGGATGGTGAGCAGGGGTGGTTAATGTCACGGTTTAATTCCTAATTTTCTTTTTAAAACAGAAATGATATGTAGTGTATGAATGAAATAAGCTGTATAAGGTTTTGATGTTGCTTGGAAATTTTCTTACTGATATGTTTTAAATGATTACTGATTCAAACTACCCAAACTAGAAAGGGCCTTTAAGAGACAGAGGTCAACCACATGTTTTGGATTTTCTCAACTCTCAAGCTTTTTGTGCCATTGTTCTGCACATATAATTCATGGAAATGGGTAATAATTTTTCATTAAAACCATGATTGGCTGGACATGGTAGCATAAGCCTGTAATTGTGGGAAGATTGCCAAAAGTTTAAGGTCAGCCAGCTCTACAGAGGGAGTCCCAGTCCAGCGAGGGCTATAGAACGAGACCCCAATTCAAAACAAACCAAAATGATTGCTTAAAATATATGTAAATAAGACTGCAATTAATCTTATTTAATATCCTTGTTATTAACACTGTTGAACATTTTTATGATGCATAGGATAAATTTAGAATTATTACCATATAGTTATAGCTTAATTTTTAAAGAAATTTTACTATTTTAAGCAAAGTTGCTACTTTTTGTGTCAAAATTGTTACTGGAGATATTTCTTTCTTTTTTGAAAGCATTTTTTTTTATTTTCAAGATTATAATGTAATTATGACATTTTCCCCTTTTTCTTCTCTCATGTCCCTCCCAAACTCCCTCTCAAATTCATGACCTCTTCTTTTTCTTATTATTATGTAAATATAAATATATTTAAGTTATAAATTTAAAAATATATAAAATTATATATACTATATAATATCAACAATTTAATATAGCTGTGTATATTAACAAACACATACTTGTGTTGATTCTATATCAGACTCAAATATATTTGTTATATCTCTCCTTTAAGAGGAGTGATTGATAGATATCAGTATACTGTTTAAAATTAGTGACCTATTTTATAGAAATTGCTAACCAAGTGATTTTTGGCTTTCACTTTGACACAAAAAAACCAAGATTCTGTTATACATCACTTTCTTGTTGTACCTTTCTTATACTCTTCTAATGTAGCTGAAATTTTTATTCTTAGGAGGACAAAGTTACCACCAAGTGATACTTCCTGAGTTCAATTCCTAGGATCCACATGTTGGAGAGAGACTCTATACCAGCTATCTTCTGACTTCTACATGTCCACTGTAATATGTGTGCACCCAAACACATGTATGGCTGTGCATGCGTGTGCATGTGCACACACATGCATACACACGCACACACACAATGAATAAATGTAACTTAAAGGGATAGATTCATACATTTTTTTCTGTATAGCTTTTGATAAATGATGATTCGTCACCTGTTTATTTTCTTTATTTTAGGCATAGCTATATGATTACCTATTCGGATTGTTTTAGTAGTCTGCAAGTCCGTTTCTAATTTAGCAAGAATGCTAATGTTGTGTATTCCCAAACCCTTTTGAAGACTGAACTAAACTATTTTCTTTCCTGTAGATCTTTACATGGATGAGATGGCAACCACTCAGATTTCCAAAGATGAGCTTGATGAACTCAAAGAGGCCTTTGCCAAAGTTGGTGAGTGTATTTTATACTATAACCATAGGAAATGCACTTTTATTTGGTCTTATTGTTATATCTTGAGAAATTGTCATGAATCAGCCTTAGCCTGAATGACATAGTGAGTTTGACTTCAAAAATTAGATGGACAAAGATTTAGATGTTAGAGTGAAAGTTGTATGATTTCGGGCAGGCATTGCCCAAAGGTTAATGATACTTACCTGATTCAGTCCTGGAAATCCACATGGTAGAAGGAAGATCTAATTCCTTCAAGTTGTCCTCTGACCCCACCCCCCACACACAGAGAAAGGAAGAAAGAAATGCCATAAATTTTATTAGTATTTCTATATGAGCACTTATTAATATCATTTCCAGTGCTCCTTCCTTCCACTCCAACTCCCTCTCAAATTCGTAACCCTATCTTCTCTATTTTTTGTATATACAAGTTTTTAGTTTTTAAAATATTTTAATTATATATATTATTTAATATGGACAAGTATTTTTTTTCCCTCAGGGCCCTAGTCATTAAATCGGGGTTGCTATGTCATTTGAAATTTTGTGTTTTGAATATCATGGGTTTTTTTTTGAAGGGAATGGGTTGAGGCAGGGCAGACCTGCAACTCATTCTTTAGACCAGGCTGGCCTTGAACTCACAGAAATCCACCTGGCTCTGCGTCCCTTGTGCTGAGACTAAAGGCACACACCACAACATCCATCTGGAATATCCTGTTTATTCGAGACGAGTGTTTGGAGTGAACATTGGCTCATTAGATGGAATTCACCATTCCTGTGGTATTTATTGGTTGAGAAAGGAGTCTAATTCTGTATCCTGCCTACGCCAGTCAGCCTTGAGCTCACTGTGTAAACTATTCATCTTTCTAATAATAAATAAAAATATAGCATCAGGCAAAGAGGCAAAGGCATAGTTTTCATATGGAACAAGGTACTGAACCCAGAACCTCACGCCTGAGGAATTCTAGGCATGGTTTGTTTTCCTTTTTGTATGCTTGTTTGTATACATACTAGACAAGTGATAAAGGATCAAGTGGTTAAAAGATAAAGTGAGATGGAATAAGAACTAACTACATGTAGACTCATAGGAGGCAGTGTGTGCTTAGGCATGGGTTCTCAAACTGTGGGTCGTGACCCTTTTGGGTATTATACATCTCCAAAACTATTTACACTGCCTTTCATACCAGTAGCAAAATTACAGTTATGAAGTAGCAACAGAAATAATTTTATGATTAGGGGCCACCACAACCTGAGGACCTGTATTAAAGGGCTGCAGCATTTAGAAAGGTTGTGAAATGCTGGCTTAAGGTAAGCAATGTCTTTTTAGCATTGCCTAAACTAAAGGCAGTAAAGCTAGAGCATAATGGTTTATTACTTAAATCAGATTTACTCTTAAACAAATTCTTAAAAATCCCACTTATATAAAAGGAAAAGGGGATGTATGTTTCCTATTGATTGATTCAGTTATTCTCTCTCTCTCTCTCTCTCCCCCCCCCTCTCTCTTTCTCTCTCTCCCCCTCTCTTTCTCTCTGAGACATAGTTTCTTCTAGCCAGGTTGGTCTCAAAATTCGCTCCAAATATCCCACATGACTTCAAACTCTGAATCCCTTCCTCTGCCTCCCTAGGGTTGGGATTACAGACATTGCCAACACACCAAGCTTAATGTGATGCTGGGAATTGAACTCAGGCCTTTGCGTGTGCTAGGCAAACTCTCTACTAACTGAACTACGTCCCTGATCCATGATCCACATTTTCTAAAAAAGCATGTATATTAATAGAAACATAGAAGTAGTACCTTGGGGAGAATAATAACACTCACCTAGAATGGCTATTCATATCTTATCCTAAGCCTAAATAGAAAAGGTTAAATTGTTCTGATTCTTAATATTATTTGATAAAACAATACATTAAGTTACTATAGTTATGACTCGAGAAGAATGGAAGCACATAGTCAGATATTCAATTGATGAAAATTAGCAAATGAGTTCTTGGTCAAAAGAGGTGGGGTTATTTTGTTGCTACATTTTTCTCTTTTGTCAATATTTGTTAGGGCTGTTCTTATCATAAATGCTTTAGGAATGTATTTCCTTGACCATTGTTTTGTGCTTACATTTACTTTTCGGTATTAGGAGCAGCATAGTTTGTTTATGAATAGAGCATTAGAGTAGGGACCATGACTTATTAATGTTGCATTGCTTAATCACTATGCTTAGCCTCCTGAAAGAAATGCTTGTTGTCGAATGGCTTGACCTCATGTGTGGCCTCATAGAAATATTTATGTTCACTGTTTGTTTTACATTAGCATTAATTCAAATGTGAGTCACTTGATGGGACTTGGAGTAGTTTTTATGAGATAAACAGCTTAACTACTCTGTTAAGACAAAGTAATAGTTGACCGGTTATTGCCATTGTGGAAACAAGGTTAAAGTTTATTTAGTAAGTGCGGGATCAATTAGAGCAGTAGCTATCAACCTTTCTAATGCAGTGACCCTTTTTAATGCAGTTCCTCATGTTGTAGTGACTCCAACCATAAAATTATTTTCATTGCTACTTCATAACTGTATTTTTGCTACTGTTATGAATCTCAATGTAAATAACTGTATTTCTCTATGGTCTTAGGCGACCCTTGTTGAACTGCTGAATTAGAGGTTTAAGTGCAAAATGTCCAGAACAACAACAACCTACCACTTTGAAATGCTTAAATTTGCATAGGCAGGAGGTGGAACTATGCATCCCATACCAGGCACATGTTTCAATATACACCATTTTACTAACATACAAGCTGCTACCTAGAATTCATGAGGCCAATATTTCTGCCTGTTCTGAGTAGTACTCTGTTGTATTCCTCATCTAAATATCTAAGGCAACGTTGCATACATGTTAGGTTCCCTTTAAATATTTAATTACTTGAATCTCAAGGAACCATAAACGGTATTTTGATGTACTGGGGTTTTAGCAATATCAGTTGTAAATACAAATGGTCATTGTTTTGGAAAATTTATTATAAAAGATAATTTTGGCACACACATGTGTGTGCGTGTATTTATCTGTCTGTCTGTCTGTCTGTTTGCCTGCCTGCCTGTCTTTTTGGAGGTAAGTATATGTGTGGGAAATGCTTTTGTAGAGGCTTACCTTTCAGGAACTCCTTCAAATATTAACAGTTGAATCGTTTGACTTTCCTTTAAACCTCTTTGTAGTTTTTAGGTGGTGTTAGTTTCAGAGCCCTAAGGCAGCTGTCAAAGGTGTTGTGGAATTTATTTTCTCATTTTTTTTTCATTTGAAGATCATTTATTTGTTTAAAAAGTCTCTAGAACTTATTTTCCTGGCCAGGATAATTGTTTCCTACTTTGTGTAGTAGGGGAGAGCAGAGAAGACTGCTTTGTATCACTTCAGTTGTGACAAAATATGGAAATCATTTTCCTCATCTATTAACAATAATAGCCTTGATTATCTGCTTAGAAATTCAGCAAAATCATAGTGTGCAGAGAAAATCTCTGTAATTATGACTAATCACAGGTTTTGTGCAATCAATTAATAGTGCTTTGAAACTCTCTTTACTAGCAATAAATTGAGTATTACGTTTTAAAATTCTTTCTCTTGCTTTTTGCACCTGCTTACTGTTAAGTTCTAATCTCATGTAATTATTTTAATTATCTCAACTATTGTCTCATTATTTCCCTCTAGGTTAGTGGAAACCGTAGTGTCCCCTCCCTCTCTACACAACAAATGTTTCCGTTTTCATTTATATACTGCCCTCCTGCGTGATTTTTTTTCGAAAGAGAACAAATCTTATCATGTTGGTGCCTCCCTATAATTCTTGTGCACTATACTTCTTGTAGTAGGGTGGTCGAAGCAGGATGATCTCAACAGTACCACGCTAGCCAAGACTGGATAGCGAAACCTGCCTCTAAAATATATTTTGAGGCCTGGTGTAGTGGCACACACCTAATCCCACTACTTGGGGTTCTAGGCCAGCATGGTCTAAATAGAGAGTTGCAGATCAGTCAGGACTACATAGTAAGACCCCGTCTCAAAAAGCATAACACTAATAAATATATATTTCATTCACTTACAAAGTGAATGAATATTAACCAGATGAGAGAATATGTCTTTTATATTCTAAGACTTTAAATTTTAGATTATTTACCTCCAACAATGAATCTGAGGTAATTTAAATCCTCAGTTTGGCTTTAGACTCGCAACAACTTTCTTTAAAATAGGACTTTTGAGGGCTGGAGAGGTGACTCACTGGTTATAACTAATTGTTGCTCTTGCAGAATACCTAGGTTCCATACCCAGCACCCACAAATGGCACTCACAACCTCTTAAAACTCCAGCTGCAGGGGATCAGACACCCTCATAGGAACTCTGGACGGCTTCAATCACATATGTATATACCACCCACATATACATAATTAAAAATAAATCTATTAAAAATAATAAAATATGACTTTTTTCTTCTTCCCCAAAACATGCTATAGTGTACTTTTATAAACATGAAAGTCAGGATCTTTGAAACACAAGACTACTTGGGATGCTTGAGTGACTGGGAATAGTGTGCTGCATTCCTTTGAGGTTGCCCACCAAATGAAGTCAAGACATTTTGGTTGTGGTGATTTAGTTGTACCAGATTTCTCACAGCCCAGAAAGTTGAATTATTTCCAATTACTTGATATCCTCTAGAATATAAAAACCGCATCACAGTGCCACAAAACGTGGCTGGCAGTTTAGTCCAGTTTAGTTTCAGTTTTGGATAAAACTACACCACTGCACATTTTCTTAATTATACCTTAAAACATAAAAATACAAAAACTAAGAGGCTAGTTTTGTTGTTATGTGGTGGAGGCGTTGCTTAATATATAGAAGGCTTTGGGTATGCATGTGTGTGTGCGTGTGCATGTGTGTGTGCACATAATATATGTATACGTACACATATGTATACACATATATTTCTAGACCCACAAGAAGAAAAATGTGTGAATGAACAAACAAATAAATAAAACCGGTCACAGTGGTACAAACCTGTAATCCCAAAATTTGGAAGTAGGGACAAGAAGAAGTGGAAATCAAGACTAGCCTTAGCTACTTGACAAGTAGAAGACCATCATGTGTTACCTGAGACTCTACCTCACAAGATTGACAACTTTCCATACTGTCAGTTTGGGGGTAATCTGAAGACGATGCCTGACAAATGTAAAGTTGTACAAGTGCCTGTGTGAGAGCATAAACAGTATTGCACACATATGAGAACATGTCTATTTGAGCATGTGTACATAAATATTTTTAGAGGGGGAGAGTGGCAGCAGGTGGAAAACTAGCCAAACTGCTAGAAATACGCAAAAAAAAAAAAGATTATAAATATTTCTGACTGCCAGCCTAGGTCTTCTAGACTCTTCCAGTTTTAAAGCGCTTTGGGAATCCACTATTGAGTACTGTTTTGTGTGTTTTGCTCACATGTATGTCTAAGCACCACATGTGTGCCTGGTACCCTTAGAGGTCAGAAGAGGGTGTCAGCAGAAATTATGATTGCAAGTCACCATGTTGTTACTGGGACCTGAATCGGAGTCCTCTGCAAGAACAGCAAGTATTCTTAACCACTGAACCACCTCTCCAGCCCCTGGTTGAGTTTTTAAAGCAATATTTTTGTGGAAATTCATTATTACACATTTAAATTCTTTTTGTGGTTGTTTCTGCTTTTACGAGACAGGGTTTCTCTGTGTTTCTCTGGGTGTCCTGGAACTCGCCTTGTAGACCAGGTTGGCCTCGAATTCACAGAAATCTGACTGCCTCTGCCTCTCTGAGTCAGATTCAAATTTTTATTGTCAATTTTCTAATCCAAAATATATTTAGAATACATTTATTAAGCTAAATTGAACTTTTTATTCCTAGCCTTTCCAAAAATGTGAGTCTGTACTTGATTTTCTTCTTTAAATTGTAATGAGCACTATCCAAAGTGGTTGAATATTCCAAGTATGTATAGCGTATGAGGGCATATAGTTGTAACCTTTTTGTAAGAAAATCACCAAATTTAGATGGATTCAAACAGCATTAGAGCAACACACACACACACACTCACACACCCTGAGGGTCAAAGGAAGTCTTTGTCTTTCTTACTGTTAGATTTATAAGGCAAAATAGCACCCCAAAAGATGCTTTTGAAGTGATGGATTATAGTACCAACCCCCTAGACAAGGGCAGTGTAAAACAGCAGCTAAAATCAAAACCACTTGAATTCTGGCTCAGCTTTCTCCAGACAAGGACTTAAAATAGCTTAAATAACAGGATGCAAGGGGAGGGAAAACATTTCCTTTTAAGGTTATGCATTCTTGGTGTGATTCAAACTTCTGCAGGAACATGGCTGCATAATAAGTTTATTTACTTTGAGGTTAACTTGGGGGAGGGTGTTGAAGGAGGTAACTGGCATTTAAACTAATACTTAGTAAAAGAGAATAATATGATTTCCTTTAAAACAAAATGCAGATGTGATTCCACAAGTGTCATCTGAGAAAGACAGAGAGAGAGAGACAGACAGAGAGTGAATTCCTTGTAACCAACATTTGGTTCTTTTCTGATAAATTCAGCAACCAGTCTGGTGCCATCTTGAGTGCCTCCTAGTGATTTCTTTTTTAAGTAGAATGTTTTTCTGTGCTTGTTTTTAAAATACATTTGGTATGTTAGTGAAATGTTATCTCTTTACCTTATGCAAGCACTTGCTTGGTAGTTAGGTGGCATTTCTTTTCTTCCCGTGGCTTTTTAGTCTACCCATACTGATCATATTTCCAGAATGAAAATGCTCACTGTGGTGTTGTGAATGTTGTACATACATAAGCTGTATGTAAACCATTTATGATCTTAATAAGTCAGTTGAAATTTGATGGCAGAAGAGACAAGTCTTCCGAATGCTAAGCCTCTTCTGCATCGTGCCAATGTATAGAAGCAGTGAATGGGCCAGAATGGCGTCCAGAATGTTGGCAGCTTTAATGGGAAAATAAAAAGCTACCTTCGTGTCTGGTGTTTTTGATTTTAGTTTCCAGTTAAAACTGCTTTTGATCTGGGTCTGTTTCTCACATGCACACATTATTAAAATCTTATGTTTATATCAAAACTCAGGATGGGAAAAGTTCACCATCAAACATGGTCTTGAGCTTTTGGTGAATGCTGTTTCTGACAAGATGGATGCCAGCTATTTAGCGTGTACTCCCTCATTTTCTGGCACTTTAGATCACTGTCACTGCTTAAGGATGTGTTACTGTTTTTGTTTCTGCTTTTTCTTTTTAAACTGGAGAGTGAAAATAAAATCAGCATAAAATGCTTTGAAAATAATTACACACTATGTTGTGTCTTCCAACAGTTGGGAGGTTTTGTAAAATTAATTACTAGCTGCTGCCATTTTCAGGCTAGCTCTGCTTTTCTTCCCCTCCCTTTTGATCTAAGGATAGCTCTGCCTTCTTAATGACACTAAAATTATTCTCTTCCAATGTAGAACTTCCATGTCCTAGTGAAGGATCAATGTGATTTGCTAATGCTAACACTAAAATGCTATAGTGTAAATAGGATTAGCATCAACTGAGGTAGCCAAGTAGAATTTATGAAAGAAAGATGATATGCATTCTAATCTCAGGAGAAGTAAAGGATAAACTTCCTCATGAATTCCAAAGCTTTACAAGAATTTGAAAGCCATTGATTCAAGTGAAATCCATGGGTCCTTTCTGATTCTTTTCTTCTCTCATTTGGTTCCAGGCTAGTGTCTGTGACAGAATAGCATAAATTGACTTGTAATGCTGTTTTGGGAAAGTGTCTTGCTATGTTTCCCAGGCTTGTCTTGAACTCCTGACTTAAGTGACACCTCTGTGTGACCAGTCAGGTGAGTAGCCAGGACTACAGGCAGCCACAAGGTCCCCTAGCTCCGTGATACTTCTTAACAAAGGCAAAGCTGAATTCTGCATTGGAAATGATACCCTGATAGCAGTCTCTGCTCTCTGCACTTAGGTCCTGTTTGATGATTGTGGTCACTTAGCAAACCAAATTACAGATCTGACTTTGCCTGGTGGGGACAGGATTAGAACAAAGGGAGAGAGATTAACTGTTATTTAAGAGATATTTCTGTCTAGGTTTGGTTTCCTGATGAACTGGCATTCCATCTTTTTTTGGTACTATTTCTGTATTTTTGGTTATTGCTGCTTAGTTTTGCTTTGAAAACACTCATCTAGGATTAGAGCATTTTTTTTTTCCGGTTAATGTCGGAGAATTAGTTTCTTTAGGCAGAATTCTTCCTGTTGCTCACTATATGCAAGGAACTGTGGTATGCGAAATGCTTACAAAGATAAGGAGATAATGCTAAAAAAAAAAAACTTTGTCAAGAAGTGTGAAAACTATTAAGGATTGCCGTAAAATGGCAAATTTTTGTTCCTCCAAACCCCCCTTTTAAGTTTTCCTCTCCTTTGCTAAAATTGTCTGTTATTCCTACCCGACTCTGAAATGGAGTTTCTGTGTGTGGTTATTTTGTGGTTATATTTGAAGGTGGCTACTTCCCGTCATCTTTTAATCACATCGCTGACCTGTGTTCTAATTAATGCTCAAGAGATGTTATTGCAGAAGGAGGTTACACACAGTGGTTCGCTGTGCTATACAGATGTTATTACAGATGGAGTTTATGCAAACAGCCGTTCTTTGTGCTATTCAAATCTCTATTTCCACCTAATAAAAGAAAAGCCAGACAGACTTTCAGGATAGCTTCATGATGCTATGAATCCATAATGTTTTTTCGACATTTATCTTTAAGTCTGTCAGTCTTCTGCTTTTATGATACCAAAAGAACACTTCCGAAGTACCTGGTGGTGAATGCCAAGTCTAAACTGGTATCAAGAATGAAAGTTTAAGGGTTTGGGGACTTGCTCAGTGGTGGAGGGCTTGCCTAGGCTAGCCCAAGGCACTGGGTTCAGTCCTCACCTTGCGGGGAGGGAAACAGAAAATAAGAATAAAAGGTTAAATTGTGTTCTGATTAATGCTCTTTCACAAGTCAGAGAAAAGAAAAATACATTTCAAAATATTTTCCTTTCAAACACTGAAGTGGCCAGAGTTTTCTTAGTTAAAGGGAGCAAGTTCTTTCTTTCTCCAAAAGTATTGGATAAATGAGTTGGGGTGATTCCCAAGAATCCCACATCCATGTACTTCCTGTCCTCTGGCCTTTCCCTAAGAACCTCCCTCCTTTCCTTAATGCCTGTACTTAAATCTTCTGAAAATCTCTAGCCAGCAAGATAGCTCAGCAGGTAAAAGCATTTGCCACCAAGCCTAATAAATAAATAACCTGAGTTCAACTCACATATCACTCATTGAGGAAGGATAGAGCTGATTCCTACAAGTTGTTCTCTGACCTCCAGGCATGTATGAGTGTGCACATGAGTACATACACACACACACATACATACACATGTACTAAATATATAATTTAAAAATTAAAAAATTGTGGAGAATGATTGAGGACGTCACCTGACATTGACCTTTCACCTCCACATGCATATGTACCAGTTTATATATATGTACACATACAGCAAATAAAAGACAGTGACAAAGACTATGTTGTTAAAAGTATGTTAAAATCTCTTTAAGAAATTCCAAGGCGGGGCGGTGGTGTGGCACGCCTTTAATTCCAGCACTTGGGAGGCAGAGGCAGGAGGATCTCTGTGAGTTTGCGGCCAGCCTGATGTACAGTGCAAGTTCCAGGACAGCCCAGGTTACACAGAGAAACCCTGTCTGGAAAAAAACAAGATAGATAGATAGATAGATAGATAGATAGATAGATAGATAGATAGATAAAATGAAATCCCAACTTTATGTAATATGTATGAGAAGAATACAAAATAATAAATTTAAAAAATAGATATTCCAATTTTAACCAAGTGGTGATGGCCTATGCCTTTAATCCTGGCACTGGTAAAGGATGTCTGTGAGTTTGAGGCCAGACTTGTCTACAGATTGAGTTCCAGGACAGTCAGGGCTTTTACACAGAGAAACCCTGTCTTAAAAAAAAAAAAGGCGAAGAAAAGAAAGAAATTCCAACTTTACCTCACAATATATAAATAAGTGAATGAGTAGATGGCTTGGTATGGTGACATACTACTATAACCCCTATAATTCCTGCACTCAGGAGGCTGAAGGCTCATGAATTTAAGGTTATCTTGGGGCTGGAGAGATGGCTCAGTGGTTAAGAGCGTTGCCTGTTCTTCCAAAGGTCCTGAGTTCAAATCCCAGCAACCACATGGTGGCTCACAACCATCTATAATGAGGTCTGGTGACCTCTTCTGACTTGCGGACAGAATATTGTATACATAATAAATAAATAAATATTTAAAAAAAAGAATTTAAGGTTATCTTGGACTGTGTTCACAGACCTCATCCAACCCCACACACACACATGAACCAGAAATATAGCTTAGTGACAAAGCACTTGCCCCGTATGTGCAAGGTGCTCGGTTCCATTTCCAGCACTAAAAATAGAAAACAATTCATGAAAAGGAAAGAAAAGGACCAATATTTGAATGTAAAGTTTTAAATGAAAGAGTTAAGAAAAAGAGAGGCACTTGTGAGAAAGTAAGACACACCCAAGAACATGGGTATGGACTTCTCAAGGAAGAGTTGCCAAGGTAAGAATATTGTATTTAGGTCATGAGAAGTAGTAAGTAGTATATAGTTAGCACCTATGTTTATATTTAATAAGCATTATTTTTCTACTTCTGGCTTCAAAAATGTATTCTCAATCAGCATGATGAATTCCCATGTATTCCGATCTGGAGTATGACATACAAATGCAATCTAAAAGACTGAAAAAAAACACAGGCAAACACTAAAACCTGGAGAGATGATACTCAAATTAGTGGTCAAGTTCCGGTTAGATCCTATCATATATAATTATTATATTAAATTATTGCCCTTCAACTATGCAATGTATGTTTCACTATTTCTAATGTAGTCCATAGTACTGAGCCCCATATTAACTTTATCAAGGGAGTAGGAGAATCAGATGAATATATGCTCAGGAGCAGACACATCTAAAGCCAATATATTCATATACCACAGTTACACAAATTCTTCCACAGTCCCATTCAAATTGCTTTGTTCTCTTTAGAAACGGTACATGTTCCTGGTTTCATTTCTGTATATAAGTAGTTCATATGTACAAGCAAAGAGTTAGTTCAGTGCTTGACACTTTTAAATTCAACACAAAGAATGTGAAAATTGGCCATAAAGAAATTATTTTACCAAGTGCTGGTATTATTTGCAGGGAGGAGAGAACCACCCAAAAGAAGAAGGGGAATTAATTAGAACAAAGTATAATGAATATTGTGCATGCAAATGCCATAAAGAAACCTACTAGTTTTTATGTTGAATTTTTAAAAATTATAAAGATTTTAGCAAGAGAAAACAAAAACAAAATTGTTTTACCTTGAAAGAAATATAAATGATTGCACAAATGTTGAGTGCTTTAAAAATAAAGATATCTTTGCTGGTAGACTTCTTTTTGAGGTACGAATTTATACAGCCCAGGCTGGTTTCAAACTCCCTGTGTAGCCTAGGATGGTGAAATTACAGGCATGCATCACCATACCCAGGTTTACATAATGGCAAGGACTGGACCCAGGACTTCATGCATGGTAGGCAAATACTCTACAAATTAATCTACATCCCCAGCCCTCCGATAGATTTTTAAATGTTTCTTGGACCATTGTGAAGGCCTGTGGTATCAACTCCTTTGGAGGCTGGTGTAAGTTCAAAGCTGGCCTGGGTAACTGTTCTCAGAACAGACAAACGAAAAGGTAGCGTTGGGTATGTCAAGAACTCAGTGAAGCAAATGCTTATGTAGCAAGCAATAAGTCCCCAAATTCACTCCTCATTACCATATACACAAACTAATGTTAATACAGTTAAATAAGTGTCAGTGAGATGGCTCGTCAGGTATAGGCACTTGTTGCCAAGCCAATGACCTGAATTTAATCCCCAGAACCCACCTGGTGCTAAGAGAGATGCTACTCCCTCAAGTTATTCTGACCTCTCTGCCATGGTATGCATGACCACATACACATAAACACAGAGAAAATAGTCTTTCAAGTGTAGAAATAAGTAAAAAAAATGTAATCAATATTTAAGAGCATTTGATACTAGAGCTTGGGATCCAGTTGTAAATTGTACTTGGCATGCATGAAGTTTTGGGTCAATTTTTACTAATGCAAAAATCAATAGGAATGTAAAGATATACTGTATTACAACTAAACAGAATTTCAAGAGGTTTTGGAATAAGTGTACTACTTTTGATAGTGGCAAAGCACTTGCCTAGCATGTAGCCCTGGTTTAGAACCCAGTTACCAACCAAAAAGACAAAAATACTCATCAACCTTCAAATGATTGGTGAAGTAGTCTTAGACAACATAGTTAATGTTTTTTGCTTTCTTTTTTTTTTGCAAGGTGTTGTGGCATATACCTATAATCCCAGCACTTGGGGAGTCAGAGTAAGGAGAAACACTGTAGTACAAGGCTAGCCAAAACTATAACCCTGACTCAAACACAAACCTCCAAACTAAAGTGCAGACATAAAATAGTTAATATTTTAGTTAATATGTTCTGCAATCTAGAAGAATGTATAACCCACCGAATGACCCTCCGTGTTTCTTCTTTGTTCACTTTGCTGGAGTCATGCTAGATCTCCCCTGTTCCCAGAGCACACCACATGCACATCTGCATTACACACTGTGGTGGCTCTTTCCCCTACTTGAAATCTCTTAACTCCAGATGTCTGCCTTTGCCTCATACAAGTCTGTATTCAAATAGAACCTCAGCACAAAGGCCTTCCGTAACCATTCTGTCTAAACAGCAGCCCCCACAATGTCATTATAACCCAGAGTCACTCAACTTCAGTGCTGTTTACGTTTTGAGCTGCAGAATTCTGTGTTGCCTAGTGGAGCAAGGGTGTCCTATGTGCTGTGCGAGATTTCATGGTATCCTTAGATTTTACTCACTGGGTGCCAGGTGCCTCTTCTCCCCATTCAGATATGGCAATCAGGAATGCCTTCAACCTGAGCTGGATGTTGGGGTACATGACTGTAATTCCAGCTTGTACAAGACTGAGGCAGAAAGATAGATCACTACTGCAAATTTTAGTCTAGCCAGGACACCATTGTAAGACCCTGGCTCACAAGCTATGCAAAATTGGCCAGATATTTCTTTTTTTTTTCTGTTTTTTTGTTTTTTTCGAGACAGGGTTTCTCTGTGGTTTTGGAGCCTGTCCTGGAACTAGCTCTTGTAGACCAGGCTGGTCTCGAACTCACAGAGATCCGCCTGCCTCTGCCTCCCAAGTGCTGGGATTAAAGGCATGTGCCACCACCGCCCGGCCTTGGCCAGATATTTCTGAATTTCTCAGCTGCAGGCAGGAGAATACCTGCTAGTCTAATCCTCTTGACTGCTTCTAATTTTCTTTATCTAAGTTATATTTGCATTGTTATATTACGCCGTGTCTTAAAGTCACACTTGCTGCTCTGTGTATGCAGTCTGGTTAGAATGTGAGATCCAAAAGTGCAAGACATTCTGTGGCATCTTTGGTTCCAAGAACAATACTTAGCATGGCCTTTGTTATCCTTGTTGTTGTTTTTGAGACAGGGCTGTAGCCCTGGCTGTCCTAGAACCCATTATGTAGACCAAGCTGGCCCTGAACTCACAGAAATCTGTCTGCCTTGCCTCCAGAGTGCTGGGATTAAAAGTGTGCACCACTTCATCATGCCTTGGCAGAATTTTTAAGTAAATTCCCTGGTCATGAAACATTTCCATAAATAGTGGCGTGGCATGGTCATTTTGGGCTATTTGCAGATTGTTTCTTTCTTTAGATTTCAATTTACCTATTTGCTATTTCTGGCGAAAGTGAAAAGTTATTTACACATATCATACATACATGCCTACAAATGGCATCTTTTTCAAAAAGCCATCTTGTAATCATTCGTTGGTGGTTTTGCATTCATTTTTTCATGGTTTTGAATAAGCATGATTCTTTTATCAGTGTTTTGCATATCCTATTAAAACTGCAATAGCCGCAAAATAAAAATGGCATTTATAGAGACATTTTAAACATCTGCTTTACTCAGTACTGAATTTGTTCTGTGAACTCTCTATTGTCTTAGATTAACACTTGTTTACATGAACTAAAAAACTTGACCCTGAAAGCAGTTGCTTCATATCAGATGTGCTTTGAGACAGAATCAGTGCTATGTCATAAAACCTCTTTTGCAAAGATAAAAAAATGAGAATAAAACTCCTGTGTAGGTACAGTAGAAATTATGCTAGGCCATGACAAAACTGTGTTGGTATATAAATTATTGTTTTTAAGACTCCTTTTGGTTTTGTGATTTAATAAGAGTTTATTAACCAGAAACTATATTTTCTTATAATCAGAAATGCTATTTTAGGTAAAGCTGTGTACACATTAATTAAAATACAAGATTCATGATATAAACATGATATAAACAAAGCATTGCTCTTTAGTTAAAATAGACATTTCCCTTCCAAACATCCTTATATTCCAAATGATGAAAAAAGATTGCAATTAGGCAAGCTTGTGAAGTGATAATATTCTTTTCGATATAATAATCTCAAAAATTTATTTCTAATCTTTTTTTGTTCTATCTTTTTGTTTGTTTCTTTGGCTCTTTTTTCTTTCTTTCTACAAAGATCTCAACAGCAACGGATACATTTGTGACTATGAACTTCATGAACTTTTCAAGGAAGCTAATATGCCATTGCCAGGATATAAAGTGAGAGAAATTATTCAAAAACTCATGCTGGATGGTGACAGAAACAAAGATGGGAAGATAAGTTTTAATGAATTTGTTTATGTAAGTATGGGAAAAATCTGTGTTTATTAGAAGTCATTGTTGCTCCATTGTCTAGTGGGTATTTTAAAATGTAAATACTATTATATTGAATAGTTAAATACATCATGTTAATACTCTGGTACCGAGTAACATTTTTGTCATTCTGCTCACTCAATTTAATTCTTACAGCCACCCGAATGATTAACAAAACATCAAGGAAGGTACATTGACAGAAACAAAGCTATAGCACAATGCTCACAGTGAACGCAAAATCTCCTTCAGGAATGTCATTAGACGGCATCTTTCAAGATGCTAAATGACATTTTTGAAGCATTCTTTCTCTCCCCTGTAGAGAGCAGAGTGCTTCACAAGATTAATGACATCATATGACTCAGTCTTAGAAGTTTCCTGAGCTGAACTTTCTGATTAAAAGGTGTTTCCTAAGCCCTGTACTAGTACTATTTAACTGTACCATTTTCTCCAGGGTGAGCACCGTGATAATTAACAGCTAGAAGCATATTCCTTCAGTCTCTTGGAAGAGGCACGTACAATTTTTGTTTTCTTGTCTAGTGTCATCAAATATTCAAGGTTCTTGGCTGATTGCATAACAGTTCTCCCCCGTAAGCATTTAGCTCAGCCTGTGTGACAGGCACGCGGTTCTTTATCAAGATCTAACTATTTTAGCTGCCAGCAATTACAGTCTAGATTTTATTGACTTATAGATTTTCAGTCTAGATTTGTTAAAAAATTATTGTAAATGTCTTTAAAGAGCTGTTGCTTCTTCTCTCAGATAAGAACACCCTTAAGGGGATGGAGAAATGGCTCAACAGTTAAGAGTATTGACTGCTTTTCCAGAGGACCTAAGTTCTGCTCCCAGCACAGGCATGGCAGCTCAGACTGTTTGTAATTCTAGTTCCACGGGATCTGACACCCTCTTCTGTCTTCCTTAGGCACTGCTCATAAGTGGTCCACAGATATACATGTATTAAAAACATGAAAAATTAATTTAAAACAGAATGCCCTAAGAGCTGAGGTAGGTAGACCTCTGTGAGTTCAAGGCCAGCTTGGTCTACATAGAAATTCCAGGCCACCCATGGTTGCAAAGTGAGACCCTGTCTCAAAAAAGAAACATAGATGTTTATGTTTTTGTTTGGGTTAGGTTTTGTTTTGTTTTTGAGACAGTCTAACTATAAAATCATAGTCATCCTGCCTTAGCTTCCAGAGAGCTGAGGAAGAAAGTCATATACTACAGTAACTGTCCTACCCTAAAATTTTATGAATATTACTATTTATTTATTCATTTACTTGTTTATTTTATTTTATTTTGTTTTGTTTTTCAAGACAAGGTTTTTCTTTGTAACAGTGGTGACTGTCGAAATTGCTTTGTAGACCGGGCTGGCCTTGAACTCGCAGCTATCTGTCTGCCTCTGCCTCCCTGATTGCTGGAACTAAAGGCGTGCACCAACATTGCCCAGCTGATTTACTTGGTTTTTAAGACTACCTTTGGCTATGTTAACATCTAATTTGTGACCCTTCCTGCCTCAGCATCCCCAGTGCTGAGGTTACAGTAGCATACCATGCTGCCTGAGTATTTGTTATTACTGTAAGTCTCAGTTTGACTAGATGTTATTAGGCATTCTTTTCAATTTCCTGCAAACTAGTGATTTGTACTTAACATTTGGCACCAAGATTCGACACGCCTACCCTCCTTTTCTATACTTTATCTTGGCAGCAAGACAGCTGCTATTAGAACATATGCTATCATGAGTTACCATGAGTCACTATGACAAGTGAATTTCAAATATGTTCCCTCTGATTAGAACTAACTCAAAGAACACACCATATGGTCAGAAACAAATAGACTATGTAATCAATCATCAGAGGTAAGGGAGGGAAGGTTGCTGTTGTTTGAAAACTATAGCCTCATGTCATCATTATCATTAAAATTTCTTGCCATTTTCTTTTGAGAAACTGATTTCCTCCCGTCATTTCTGTCTCCAGTTCTGGCCAAAGTCTTTTGCATTGAATTCTATGTTCAATAGTAAGTTACAAATGATTTGTGATTTGAGCACTTGCATGTCTCTGTATGTAACTTGCATGGGTCGCTGAGAATTTAAAGCAGGCCAGAGCAGTTGGGAAGTGTGGTCAGTTGCTTTTGATACAACTTAAACTGAGAATCTTTGTATCTGCTAGAAAGAAGCAGCCCAAGTTATTAGGATTTGTGGTCTAACTGGGATTGTTGAGGACAAAATTATCAACATGTCTACAAAAAAAAGATGTTGGGAAAACGTTCAGTTTTGTATATTTTGAACCACTGCACTTTCCACACATTTTTAGTGTCTTTTAACCAATAAGATGAACTTGTCTTAGTATGTTCTTTAAAATAAGTTGGGCAACAGTAGGAATTTTCTAGAACAAAATATTAATGAGAACATTTTAGGTCAAAGTAATATTTTAGAAGTACAAGGATTTTTACTCACTTTTGTTTGAAACAGGATCTCTCTCTGTAGCCCTGACTGTCCTGGAACAGACTAAGTTGTCCTGGCTAATATAAACTCAGAGGTCTGCTTGCTTTGACCTTGCGTGCTAGACTTAAAAGTGTGACCAATCTGCCCTGCTTCAACTTATAACAAGAATGTATGGGTCGTGAAAAAGAAAGTGAGCTGACAAGAATTGTCCAGAGGACCAGTAGCCCTTTCTAGTTAGTCCCTGCTAATTAAGAAACTTGAGCTGTGCCCTAGCTAAATGGCTCGTCAACACTGGCTGTTCTTCTAGAGGTCCTAGATTGGATTGCCAGCACTCGCATGGCAGCTCACAAACATCTCTGACTCTAGTTCCAGGGGATCTGATACTGCCTTTTGGTCTCCAAGGACATCAAGCACATATGTGGTACACAGACATACATGCAAGCAAAATACTCATACACATGAAACAGTAGTGTTTTGAAACTTGAACTATAACCTTTCAGAATGCTGCTGCCATGACTGCTTAAAGAGAAGGGCACATTGAAATGACTGTCTACTTTCCTGGGCTTCATCCCCGATTTGATACCTTGTAAGTTGTCACAGAATTTGAACTATGGCTTAACTCACCAAGAGATGGAGATTGTAATTCTTGTCAGCTCTTAGCATATTGGAAGAGAAACACATGTATTCTCACATGCTAGGTTTGGAAGTTTTATGTGGATGCAAATTTAAAGAGTATTCACTGTAAACTAAGTACAAACAAAATTAGTTTCTATTAATTTTCAAGATTATATATATAGGACAGAAAAGGCCCCAAATATTGTATACAAACTTCAAAGGCAGAACTGTAATTAATTATTTGTTTTCATTTTAAGTGTTAAAAGCTGAAGTTATCGCTTGTTTGTTTATGTGTTTAGATTTTAGGTTTTCAAGACAGAGATTTTTTGTGTAGCCTTGACTGTCCTAGAACTCACTCCTTAGACCAGGCTAAGCTTGAACTCAGAGATCTGCTTGCCTCTACCTCCCTCCCCTGTGCTGGGATTAAAGGCATGTGCTACCATTCTGTAATATTGGATTTTTTCTATTTTTTTGCTATTTTTCCTATCTTTAATTTTCTTGTGTAATGGATTAAACTCTGGGCCTTGCACATGCAAGGTAAATGCTGTACCATGGAGCCATGTACCCAGAACACTAGGTTTTTTATAGGTATAAACTAACACAATTGTTTTCTTCAGTTGTGAAAGACTGATGGGTCAATATATGTTTAAACAGAAATGATTGTGTTAATTTCTTGTTTTCACAATGAGAAACTTGCTTTTACACAATGGTAATAAATCTTAAATCTTTTACTAATAGAATTGACCCACAGGATTAATCATTTAAAACCATCAAAGTACTTAGAACAATGCTAGGCATGGAATAAATGTTCCATAACTGTTAGTGGTTGAAATAATTATTTCTATTTTTATTGATTGAATCTTTTGAGCCAAGGTATTACCAAGTTACCCAGGCTTGGCAAACCTCAAGGGCTCAATGATTCTTTTGTGCTCAAACTTTGTGGCAACTGTGGGGCTCCAGGCCTCCTCATACTCTGATATTTCCCCTATTTCAAAGCAAAGTAGGGGGATGGAGAGACGGCTCAATGATCACAAACATTTGACTGCTCTTCTAGTGGACCTGGGTTCAATTCCCGGTACCCACATGACAGCTCACAACTCTTTTTAATTCCAATTCCGGAGACCCAACACACATGGCAAAACACCAATGTACATATAATAATAATGATAATAATAATAGTAATGTTTTTTTCCAACTTGAGACCTGCAACAGTTTCCAGAAGAAGGAACACATTGAGCTCATTAGGATCACAACTCAGCCTTGAAAAGATTCATTGAAAAGACTAGTACAGTCTTGTGCTGGCTGATTTCTGAGATTCCTGTAAAATCTGATTCAGCAATATCTTCACTGAAGTAGAAAAGAAAAGGCAGATTTTTCATCTGGTGAACCAATCTGATGAATGTATTTTCAATTCTCTTATTTTTCTTAAAGGTTTCATTCTAAGAGACAGGCTAAAATGTTATGGGACCAAATTGAGGTTGGTTGACGTAATCTGTTTAGAAATATTTGGAACGTAGGATTAGGAATATAACTCAGTGGGAAACATGGATTCAGTCCTCAGGAGCAAAAAAAAAAAAAAAAAAAAGACACTTAACAAATTTAATTAGACTTTCCACATTATTTATTCCCAAGCAGTTTCCAGGTCCCATGAAAGAACATGGTATTTTATCACAAAGATAATTTCAATTGAATTATTCCACTTTCCCATAATGTATAGTTTGAATTTATCATTCAGCTAGAATCATGAAAATTTAAGCAACTTAATTTATTAGAAGTTTCTGATGCTTGAAGAAAATGCACACACAACAAGAAAAACAGCTTTTCCTGTTTTCTTCTGAAGCTGGAACATGTTTTGGTCTTGCAGTGATGTGTGATATGCTTGGTATGAGGAAATGCACACCTGTCCAATTTTCATATATTCCACATTTTTTTTAAGGTAGAGTGAAGGTCACAAGCAGGACACTCTTTTCTTTTTACGTCACTTTGTTTTATTTTGTTTGATCCAGGGTCTCACTCTGTAAACCAGGCTGGCTTTGAACTCCTGGAAATCCTCCTGCTTTAATCTCCTGAGTAGGATTACAAGTATGAGCCTCCATGCCAAACTATGTTTCTTTAGTTTTTTTTTTGAGACAGAAGCTCATTATGTAGCTCATGTTCTCTCTGTTTTCTAGGCTTGCCTAGAACTCATAGCAATCCTCTTGCATCAGCTTCCCATTTACTGGGATTGCAAGTGTCTGTCCACATTTTATTAGTTATTTTTTTTTATTTTTCATGTATGGGTGCATTATATTTGCATGTACATATGTACGTTATGTGCATAAGTGGTGCCTGTAGAAGTTTTGGGGGAAAAGAGAATCTTACCCTCTAGAACTGGAGTTGTGCATGGCTGTGAGCCACCATGTGGGTGCAGAGAATTGAATCCAGATCCCCCGGAAAGGTAGCCTATCTCCAGCCACAGAAGATACGTATTGTTTTCTTTGTTGTGGTGTGTGTGTGTATGTGTGTTTGTGAGTATGTGTGTATTCTCAGGGGCTTTTTTAAAAGTTTGTTTTTATTTTGTATTGTGTGTATATGTGTGCCTGTGCATATGTGAATACAGGCATCCACAAAGTCCAGAAGAAGGTATCAGACACCCTGGGGCTGATGTGAACCACCTGATGTGGTTCTTGAAATGGAGCTTGAGTCTTCTGGAAGAATATCGAATATTCTTAACCACAGAGCCATCTCTCCACTGTCCAGCAGATGTATTCTAAAAAGGGAAGGGACAGCATTCCAATAATGCGTGAATTATGCTTTGCAACATGCTCAGCCACCCATTCTGTTATAATCACACATACATTTGTTCATCTTGTAATCTCGTAAAATTGTAGATATAGCATAAAGTTTCAAGTTTTGAGGACACATCATCAAAAATAGGGAAAGGACTTGGGTATGGTGGCACACAAAAATAGAGAAAGGACTTGGGCATGGTGGCACACACCTTTGATTCCAAGTCTAGGGAGGCAGAGACAAGTGGAACTCTATGAGGTCAAGGCCAGCCTGGGCTACAGAGTGAGTTTCAGGACAGCCAAGAGCTGTTGCACAGAGAAACCCTGATAGAATAGTATTTTCCTAAATGAAAGTATTTTATAGGACCAAAGAAAGTTGGGATTTGAGAATGGCGATGGGATAACATGTCTGTGATCATCAGTGACAATATTCATTTCAAGAATCCCTTTTTTCTTTGTGGTTCATGCCTCTAATTCTAGCACTTGGGAGGCAGAGACAGTCTAATCAAACAAACAGCAAAAACGTCCCTTTCTTTAAGTAGACTAATTACAAAAAGGGCATCTCTTAGAAAAGCTTAATTCTTAAAGTGTTTTGCCTAAAGCTGGGCTGGTATTGCACGTTGTTCCCATCTGAACTGCTGCACAGTGTGACCCTCAGCTAGAGGTGACCTCCCCTACGGAGGAGAATGAGAGGCAGTAACACTAAAAGCCTTTGACATATGTTATACTTTGTTCAGCAATTTTTGTTGCGTTGTTCCACATAAAGTGAAGTTCTAAAGGCATTTAGAGAAAGTTTTGTGAGCCTGAGAGATGCCTCAATGGGCAAGGCCCTTGCTTAGCCAGCCTGCTGACCTGAATTTGATCTCTCAGAATGCATGTAAAGGTGGAAGGCGAGAACTAACTCCTCAGAGCTGTCCTGAGACTTCCACGCACGTATTCCTCCCATGAAGAAAGTTGCCAGACTTGTCCCTAGTTGACAGAGACGAATTTTGGCATGCACATTGGCAAACAGAAGAAAGATTTGGGGTAGGCAAATTCGAGAATTTCCAAAGTATAGAGACAGATTTTTTAAGAATGCTCATTCATTCACATTATTAAACCAGGATATGAAACTTGCATTCTTCTAGCTTGTTATTATGCAATTCAAAATTAAAAGTTACCTTCTTATCCAGATTCTTTGATGAGAAGAGGAGCCATACTCAAATGTCTTAAAAGGACAACTAATAAAAAGCCTTTTATATGTGTCTTTTTTTCTTTTTCTCCTTCTTCTTTCTTCTCCTCCTCCTCCCCCTCCTTCTCTTTCTACTTTTCTTCACATAACTGGGACAAAAACTCCGGGACTTGTGTGTGCAGGGCAAGTGCTCTGCCGCTGACCCATCTTCTCAATTCTAATTTCACCTTTTCTTTGTTTTGGTTCTGTTTTTTCAAGACAAGATTTTCTCTGTGTAGCCCAGACCATCCTGGAACACACTGTAGAACAGGCTGCCCTTGAACTCACAGAGATCCACCTGCCTCTGCCTTCTGAGTGCTGGAACTAAAAGTGTGCACAACCTTTGCCAGGTTAATTTCATTTTTATTTTTAGACAAGTTCTCGTTGTGTTGCCCAAGGTGCCCATGAACTTGCAATCCTTCTGTTTCACACCAGTTCTTCTTTCTTTCTTTCTTTCTTTCTTTCTTTCTTTCTTTCTTTCTTTCTTTCTTTCTTTCTTTCTTTCTTTCTTTCTTTCTCTCTCTCTCTCTCTCTCTCTCTCTCTCTCTCTCTCTCTCTCTCTCTCTCTCTCTCTCCCTCCCTCCCTCCCTCCCTCCCTCCCTCCCTCCCTCCCTCCCTCCCTCTTCCCTCCCTCTCCCTCTCTCTCTCTCTCTCTCTCTCTCTCTCTCTTTCAAGATAGAGTTTCTTTCTTTGGAGCCTGTTCTGGAACTAGCTCTTGTAGACCAGGCTGGGCTCAAACTCACAGAGATCCACCCGTCTTTGCCTCCTAAATACTGGGGTTAAAGGCGTGCGCCACCACCGTCTGGCTCACACCAGCCCCTTTTTAGTGTCTACACCCTTATTCCTAATCTCTTCTTTTCTTTCATTGATTTTTGAGACAGGGTTTCTCTTTGTAACAGTTCTGGCTGTCCTGGAACTCTCGGTAGACCAGCCTGGCCTTGAACTCACTGAGATCCACAGGCCTCTGACTCCCAAGTGCTGGGATTAAAAGTGTGCACCGTCACCTTCTGGCCTCCTCTTTCTTGATATAAAATCTTTCTATGTAGTTCTGGCTAGCCTGGGACTCCCTTTGTAGAAGCAGCTTGCCCCAAACTTGTACAGATCCTCTTACTTCTGCCTCCCAAATACAAATGTGCACTACTGTGTGCTGCCTTTATTGTCTCCATCCTTATTTATTTTTTTCAGAACTTTAATCGAGTTGCCACAGTATTGCAATGAACTCTGTACTGTCAACACCATTGCCTACTTAGTACTTATTTTTTTTATTTCTTTGATAGTCATCTATGCCACCAACCTAACAATTTTTTTATTATTCTGTTGCTTTTCATTGAGTGAACTGCTGAGATACCACATTATACTACAGAATATTTTTTTGGTTGACTCATTAATCTTTGTCTTAATGCTAAGAATTGTGGTTGAAGAAGGGGAAGTTCTTCAGCTTCTCTCTAGCCTTGCTTCACAGTGGGAAATTAACAGATTTACTCGTGCCTTTGACCCACACTTTTTTTTTTTAACTTAAAGTGGATTCAATGCATGCAGCACTGAATGTGTTTGGCAAGTGTGTGCAGTTGACACTTCTTCTTTAGAGGCAGTATTGTAGCATTGCACAAACAAGCCAATTTCCTTCTTAACACTCACCGCCTGTGGAGAACGCTGTAGGTGACGGACAGGTAAAAAGGAGTTCAATGTGCTTATTCTTGTGCTGCCTTGAAAACTGTGAATCAATGAACCTCTTTTAATTGATAGATTTTCCAAGAGGTAAAGAGCAGTGATATTGCTAAAACCTTCCGCAAAGCCATCAACAGGAAAGAAGGAATTTGTGCTCTGGGAGGAACTTCAGAGCTGTCCAGTGAAGGAACACAGCATTCTTACTCAGGTAATAATGGAATGGGTGTGCTTAGGTCAGTAGAGCACTTAGCAGGTACATATTATGTTGCTCTAAAAAGCTTGTTTCTCTAATTAAATATTCTAAGTAGTCTTGATGGCACAATTGGTCTTGGGTCAGATATTTGCCAGAAAGTCATGATAAAAAATTGTAGCTTGTAAGACACATAGTGAAATCTATGTAATGACAGTTCTTGTTGTCATGGAGTTATGCAGTAATATTAATATTTTTAAATATTTTGTAACTTCCCTAAGGGTTGTTGAGCCTGTTCTTTTGTTCTCACTAATTTTGTAGTTGATTGCTAATAGCCACTGTGTTGCTTCCAAATGTCCTAAGAGTATGGCCACATACTCTGATAGCAGAACTATACAGCAATCATAGGTTTGGGAGCCAAATGATTAACAGAGAGTTAATTAACAGTATGAACTGATTTATTGTTACTTAATGTAATTTTAGAGGAAGAAAAATATGCTTTTGTGAACTGGATAAACAAAGCTTTGGAAAACGATCCTGATTGCAGACATGTTATACCCATGAACCCAAATACCGATGACCTGTTCAAAGCAGTTGGTGATGGAATTGTGCTCTGGTAAGATGCGAGTTAGTTTTGTCTCCAGATTTCCAAAGATAACCTCCACAGAATGAATGTATTTGGTTATGTATGCTTGGCTGTTTGATGTCCGGAAAGGAGAGAGGACAATTACCCAGGTTTTGTCTTTTTCATTCAATATCTAAAGCTGTCTGTAAAAGTAAAAATCAGCCATAATGTAAAGACGTCTTTATAAGATAGAACTCTTAGCCTCCTATTTCTCCTCATCACCGAGCAAACAGGACATTGCCACTTTGTCAAACTTAAGTATGTCAGTATCTATTTATTCTGAAATACCTTGGCTTCCAAAGGGAAAAAAAGAGGCTAGCTTTCAGTTCTCATTCTTCAGTTCCCTAATTCTGGAAAAAAAAAAAAACAAAAAACAAAAAAAAAATGCTTTTGTCCCTGTGGCTGCCCCATAGCCAGCAGTATCTTGGCAAAAATGATGTAAGATTATCAACATTGTCCATTTCTGCTCCTGGTCTCAGAGACAGTTTTCCACAGTGATCTAAAATATGCTCCATAAAAATTTTGGGTTTCTTTTTCTTTTCTTTTCTTTTTGGTTGTTCAAGACAGGGTTTCTTTGTATAGCCTTGGCCATCCTGGAACTAGCTCTATAGATCAGGCTGGCCTCACAGAGATCTGCCTGCCTCTGTCCCCTACCTCTGCTGGAATTAAAGGCATGCACCACCATGGTCTGGCCAAATATTGGGTTTCTGTGCAAGACCTCCCCCTCAGTAACCCTGTGGCTGGAATATAGATAGTTAAACCCTTTACATTTCAGTTTACACTGTGAGTTTCATAATATCATATACAATTTGAGCATCCCTAATGCAAAAACTCAAATCTGAAACTTTTGTGTTATTTTTATTTATGTTTTATTAGCCTATGCTGATTATACATGATACTGGGTTTCATTATGAACTTTTCATATACATATAGTATATGTGCAATCAATTTTGATCATATTCCTAAATATTGTCCTTTCCTATCCTATCCCCCTCCCACTCCTACTGATTCCCTTCTGCTTCCCATCTCACCCCCTTCTACTTTCTTATCTTAATTTTTTTTTTTAGTGACCCAGGGAGTTTCATCAGGCTTACATACAGGAGCAAGGGTTAAAGGTTAATTACAGGAATATCGGAAACTTTTCAAGTTCTAATAATGATGCCACAGTGGAACACTCCACAGCTGGCCTCAGGTGACAAATGATAGTCAAAGCATAGGTGCTTCCAAAATACTGCATAAAATTGCCTTCAGTGGCACAGTGTATGCCTAATATGTTCATGGCCTTGGTTTCCAAACTTTGCACTGCATTGGACGTGGTGGCATATGCCTGTAATCCCAGCACTCAGGAGGTTGAGATAGACAGATGTCTGTGAGTTTGAGGCCAGCCTGGTGGACTACATAGTGAGTTCCAGGACAGCCAGGGAAATATAGCAAGGTCCTGTCTCAAAAGAAAAAATGAAAAGAGAAAGAAAGAAGAGAAACAACAAAATAACAAAACAACATTAGCACAACAAAAAAGCAAAATTTATATTCCAGTTGTATATCTGTATGTGTGTATATGCATATGTGTATATGAAATATGAATAAAATGTTTATTCTAACTAGAAGGCCCCAGTATGTCATTATGTATGTAATATGCATTTTGAACACATGTAGTTTCTTGTGGTTGAACATGATGGAAGTCATCTATTACATTTTGTATTATTTTTATTATGTGTGTGCCTACATGGGTTTATGTGTACCAAAAGTGTAAAGATACCTGTGGAGGCCAAAAGAGGGCATAGGGCATAGGATCCCCTGAATCTGCACTTACAGCCAGTTGTGAGCACTTACAGGCAGTTGTGAGCAGTGTGGGTGCTAGGAAGCAAACCTCTGCAAGAGTCCTATCTCTTCAGTTCCAAATCTACTGTATTTTTAAGACTGAATGAGGGGTATTTTATAATAAACTTTAACAATGATGAAGATTTACAAACTGTTGTTGTTTGAGACAGGATCTCCTGTGTCTCAAGCTAGCCTCCAACTTGCTAGGTAGTCTACACATGACCTTGAACTCCTGATTCTTCTGCCTTCCTGCTCCAGTGCTGGGAATCAAAGCTTCTCCATATCCCAATTATGTGGTTCTGGAGAATCAAACCCACGGCCTCATGGATGCTAGTTAAGCACTCTAAAAAGTGAACTACTTCTCTTAACCTTAGAGACTCTAAAAGTAGATCAACTTTTGTTTTTTTGTTTCAGCAAAATGATCAACCTTTCAGTTCCTGATACAATTGATGAGAGAGCAATCAACAAGAAGAAACTTACACCCTTTATCATTCAGGTCTGCCACATTCCCTGTGTCCTCCTCTGTGATACCATGGTTTGAAATAGAGGCCATAGCTTCTGTGTTCTATCTGCTCTACTTTAATCCTCAAGAGCATCTCTTGAGTGGGGAATGATCCTGGATATTTTATACAACAAGCTGGGACTCAGAAAGGCTTGGAGAACTTGCTGAAGTTCACAGAGGCACAGATCCTCATTGAACTTAAAGCCCTATGTTCCTTTTATTATTACCTATTGTGTTAAGATATTGCCGAAATAAACAATATGACATAAGCTATTACTTAGCTCATATGCTGAAGGGGTGGAGCATTTTTCGTTTTCCAGCCAGTGAGTAGTAGATTAGTATAGCAACGTTCCTTGGGGCAGGACTGTCCCTTGAGATGTGCAGGTTGTGTGCCATGTGCTGCTGGACTCACATTTAGGCAATTTTAGAAACGTGACACTAGCCGGGCGGTGGTGGCGCACGCCTTTAATCCCAGCACTTGGGAGGCAGAGGCAGGCGGATCTCTGTGAGTTCGAGACCAGTCTGGTCTACAGAGCTAGTTCCAGGACAGGCTCCAAAACCACAGAGAAACCCTGTCTCGAAAAACCAAAAAAAAAAAGAAACGTGACACTAGTCACATGCATAGATTTACTTTGGTTACTTGACTTTTCTTTAAAATCAGCAGAATTCAAGGCGACCAAAAAATATATATAAGTCCACATTCTGTAGAATTCTACAAAAATAATAGGAACAAGGCAGAGATTTGCCGCTTTGCTTTTTAATGCAGAATTCTGTTTGCTGTGAATGTTGGGGTGGATGGAACTAATACCTTGTATTGATTTCTTAGTGTTATTTTCAGTGAAGGCAAAAGTAGACTGGGTGGGGAAAGAAAGGTCAAGAAGTGTATAATTTGGCTGTCTTGCAGGAAAACTTGAACTTGGCACTGAACTCCGCTTCTGCCATTGGGTGTCACGTTGTGAACATTGGTGCCGAAGATTTGCGGGCGGGGAAACCTCATCTGGTTTTGGGACTGCTCTGGCAGATTATTAAGATTGGCTTGTTCGCTGACATTGAATTAAGCAGGAATGAAGGTAATGGAACCCAGTTGTTATTTTGAAAGATATTTATGAGTGATTTTTTTCCTCTTTCTCTTGCATTTAGCTGAAGTGAGCATATGTTAACTAGAGCAAACACAGAGCTGTTCAGGAAAACAAACTGTACACCTCTGTTCTTTAGCTGTTGCGAACATATGCATGACAGTTCACATTTGATTTTACTATAAAGATGCAACAACGCAGACATTGACACTGGTGTCTACCTCAGTCTCTCTCCACCTAGGGCTTTTTTTCTGTGTGTGGAGGGGGGTCATGGGGTGAGTACATGGGTTTATGGGGAGGAGGACATGTGATTTACAAGTGTGTACGCATATGTGAGTGGAGGCCAGAAGTCAACATAGGGTGCCTTCCTAAAGAACTCTCTACTGTAGTTTTTGAGAGAGTCTTTCACTGAACCTCCATCTTACCAATTTGGCAGCAAGCCCCAGGGATCCTTCTGTCTCCACCTCCCCAACAGTGGGATTACAGATGCACACCACTACCGCCAGTGCCAGCTTTCTCCAGTGTTGCGGAATCCAAACTCTGGTCCTCATACTTGCACAGCAAGCAATCTACCAACAAGTTCCTCTCTCCCGTCCCAGCACAAGGTCTATCACTGAATCTTGAGCTCACCAGTTTGACTAGCCTGCTGGGCATCAAGCCCCAGAGGAGCCCCTGCTTCCATTTCTGCAGTTCTAAGAGTACAGACTTGGGCTGCCATACTTGACTTTTTCATATAGGTGCTAGCAATTGAACTCCGGGCCTCTGTGTGTTTTCACAGGAGCTCTTTGCTGATTGAGCCCATCTCCTCAGGACAGATTCTGGGTGTCTCAAAGTTAGAAATCAGTTGTAGTAGAACTTACATCTATGTTACCACCGAACAAAGCGTCAAAAGACTGGGTGAAACTTAGTATGCTGCTCTCTGCCTGTAATCCCAGCGTTTGGGGCAGGGAGATTATGAGATTGAGGCTGACATGGGTTTGTCTCAAAGTAAAACTCAGAGAGAGAGAAAGCGGGGAGGGGGAAAGAGCATGGCCACTAGCACTTCACATAATGACTGAAGGGTTTACGTCTACAAGCACTGGCGGCTTTGCTTCGAGATGGTGAGACTTTGGAGGAGCTTATGAAATTGTCTCCAGAAGAGCTTCTGCTGAGATGGGCCAACTTTCATCTGGAAAACTCAGGCTGGCAAAAGATCAACAACTTCAGTGCTGACATCAAGGTAACTACACAAAGCACCAGCATTTGGGGAGTTGTAATGACTCAGGAGGTTTTATTCCATTTTAACAAGGCAAAAATTGTACGGTGTCACCAAGCCTTGCTGCCTCTTGTGTTTTGAGAAAGACTCTTGCTATGTAGCACAGGCTGTACTGGGCATCACTGTTGTAGACAAGGCTGGCCTCAAATTTACTTGCAATTCTGTTTCTACTTCTTGAGTGCTGCCATACAGACACATGCCACCATAGCTATATGATTCTTTTCTTGGTTTTGTGTTTGCTGTTTGAAGCAAGGTCTTCTGTAGCCCAGGCTGGCCTCAGATCAGCTATGTAGTTGAGGATGATATGAGTTGCCATACTCAGTTTTGTGAGGGATTCAGAATTAAACCTAGGGTTTCACACATGCCAGGCAAGCCCTCTAGTAACTAAGTCCAGTTTGTTTTTTTTCCAGATATGATTTCACTTTATATTCCTGGTGGGGCTGCAGCTCACTGTGTCAGCCAGGCTGGCTTCAAATTTTGCAATTTTCCTGCATCTTCCTAAAGAATATATACAGGCATATACCAATGTGCATAGTCAGTGGAAATCTCGTTTTTTAATGTTTTTGAAAAGCAAAAAAAAATATTGCATTTGTTGGTCATGTAAGGCCTTAACTTCAGTACCTGGCTCAGTGGGAGAGGTGGAGAAATGAATTTGTTTTGCTATATGTATTCCGATCCTAAAAGGTTAAATGTTATTTTACCAACCATATTTGTACCTCTTTTAAGACTTTCAGTTCTACTTTTAATTAAATATATAATTAACACAGCAGATGTTGTCTCTAGAGGTTGATATTTATTGTGCTTTGTAGTGATATAATGTGTTTATTTTCTCTTTCCCTATGCTTCCGGGATTTCTGCTCTTCTGTTTTATGCTTGTATTATCTGTCAAGCTTCTTGACTTCAGTAATTCAGTGAAGGTACAGAAACATGCACTAGCTTTATTGTGTTGATGACATCAATACATTGGAAAGCTTTAACAAAATCAAATTCAAGACAGATGGACTTTTCTTGGTAAAGATCTCTCAGATAAGAAGACAGAGAAGAATGCTATCTATTTTCACACACACAACACACACACAAGTGATCCAAATGTCCTTGTCACCACAGGACAGTAAGATGCAGTTCCTCTCTGCACACATGATCACACTGATATCTTCAACTGTTTTGTAGGACTCCAAAGCCTATTTCCATCTGCTCAACCAAATTGCACCAAAAGGACAGAAGGAAGGCGAACCACGGATAGATATCAACATGTCAGGTTTCAATGTAAGTACAGGTATTCTTTTAAATTCTACAGTCCTATACTAGTGTTGTCTGTTTCTTGTTTTCTTTGGTTTTGTTGAGACAAGGTCTTGCTATATAGCCCTACCTGGCCTAGAACTTGCTATGTAGAGCAAACTGTCAGGTCCACCTGCCTCTAACTGCTGGGATTAAATGCAAGTGCCACACCCAAATAATTTTGTTCAGAATTTCTATGTACCTTCATATAGTGGTGTTGACACTTTTAAGAATTTTTTAAAGGATGTGGTACATGTGACTCACAAGAGACAAAGTATCCTGATTTATTTAGATCATTTGTGAGTTCCATAATTATGGTGGTAATTGATTTTGTGAATGATGTAACACTTTTTAAGCGAGTATGGAGAAATACATACTCTGGTTTATTCACCATGCATAGGGTTAAAGGCCAGTCTGTTCATTATGGGGAACTATTTGGGGTATCCTGCCCTCTCTGGAAATACAATTACAGGCATGCTCAGAGGTGTGTCTCCTAGGTCACTCTAAGTCATGCTGACAGTCAAGGTGAGCCAGCAAATCCTCCCTATTTGATTTTTCCTACTACATTCTTTTGTGTCTTGCCTGAATAGCCATCTGGGAGTCGCCACTGGCTCTAGAATTTGGGCTAAATTGATCTTCTTAGATCTAAGTTCTTACAAAATATTGCCCATTTCTTTCAATCTGCCCCTACAAACCTCTCTTCCCACCTCCATGCTGCTGTCTTCTACTGCTCCAAATGCCTGTTCCCTTTTTTAGTTATTATTTACTTTTTTGTTGTTGTTCTTCTTGTTGTTGTTGTTTTTCAAAATAGAGTGTCTTTGTGTAACCTTGGCTGTGCTGGAACTTGCTCTATAGACAAAACTGAAATTAAAGTCACAGAGACACTCCTGCCTCTGCCTTTGAAGTGTTGGAATTAAAGGCATGCACCACCACTGCCCAGCCCAAACATCCCTTTCAACTCCAAGGGTGTGCTTGCTTTTTTTTTCAGATATGTTCCTTTAAGTAAAAAGTAAGGGCCTGGAGAGATGGCTCAGCTGTTAAGAGTGTTTGATACTCTTGGTGAGACCATAGTGATCTTCCCAACACCCACTTCAAGTAGCTCACAACAACCTGCATCCAGGAATTCTGCATGCTCAGACATACGGGGGTGGAAGAGATTTTTTTTTTTTTTTTTAAAAAAGATTTTTCTGAAACTATACATATTTAAAATTGAATCTTCAAAGAATTATGGCTGAAAAAATGAGTAACAGCATTTTTCCCCCCTCTGCATTTTGGCATGAGAAATAATCCCAGTGAAGTAAGTGCTTTATTCATTCTTTAGACATGTGTTCTGGCGCCATCTTGGGGAAATTAAAGGTACTACAAAACCTGTGCCTCCTGGTTTTACATTTACAAGTGATTATATAAAAAGTACCATGTGTTAACTGAAAGAAAGGACAATCCATTTCCCAGCCTATGATTATAGGGGCAATTTATATATATTTTCGGATGACCTTTAAAAGATGTCTTCTCTTGCTTAAACAGGAAACAGATGACTTGAAGAGAGCGGAAAGTATGCTTCAACAAGCAGATAAATTGGGTTGCAGACAGTTCGTTACCCCTGCTGATGTTGTCAGTGGAAACCCTAAACTGAACTTAGCTTTTGTAGCTAACCTCTTTAATAAATACCCAGCACTTACTAAGCCTGAAAACCAGGACATTGACTGGACTCTACTAGAAGGTAAGGTAAAAGTTTTCTGTAACTCTAATGTGCAGTCTGTGGCATAAAAACCCAGAGACCTAAGCTAAATTCTGTGATGCCAACCTTGTGAGTTGCTTTGTCCATTTGGCCTTTGTAAGAATCTGCTAAAAGCAAATGCAGTGCTGAGTGAGAACTGGAAACTGCCGGATAGAGATGGTGACAGAAATAAAATTTGCAAATAAAATCATTAGTGTGGCTCAGTGCCAGCACTCTTGTCTAGCACAGCCAAGACTAAAAAAGAAAATAAAAATCCAGGGTACTATCATGAGACTAGTTAGTAAACAAATGTTTCGCTTCAGTTTTTACTGATATATCTTTTTTGGGGGGAGGTAAGGCAGGTTTGAGTTTTATTAACTCCCACATTTATTTATTTGGAGAAAAGAGTCTTTTGTTTGTTTGAGTTTTTTAACTTAGTCATCTATTTTGAGTTAAGCATTCCATGTGTCTCAGGCTGACCTCGAACTCACTATGTCATAAAGAATGGCCCTCAGTTTCTGATTCTCCTGCCTCTAAGTGCTGGGATTACAGGTATCATCTGCAGTTTTAAGAGTGTTACAGTCATGCACCCTAGGCAAGCACTCTACAAACTTAGTTACATTTCCCAGAGCCCCGGAAGTGGTTGTGAGACAGTATCTTATCCTATAGTGGAAACTGGTCTGAAACAAGCTACATAGTCTAAGATTGGCCTTGAACTCCTAGCGATCCTCTTTCTTCAGCCTCATGAAGACTGAGATTATAGACATGAGTCCCGAGTCTAACTAGATCATCTTTTTAAACCCACCAGAAAGATAACGACTACATACTGAATTTAACCTATGTTTTAGTAAGTGTATTTCAGTTATCCATAGTCACAGTGGCACACTATCATGTGGTAATTATTAGATCAAAATAAAGCACATAAAATAAATGAATATATGCACTTGTCCTCTGTGTTTATATAGAAGACATTTAATGACTGAATGCATTTTTGTGGATGTTTTAATAGGAGAAACTCGAGAAGAAAGAACCTTTCGTAACTGGATGAACTCTCTTGGTGTTAATCCTCATGTAAACCATCTCTATGCGTAAGCTACCCTACTGCTGTTATGAAGTTATGAACATCATGAATGGATTTAGCATAAATACTGACAACTCTGAAATTTTTCTGCATGTTCATTTGTAGCAACTATTCATATTGCATATTAATATTTCCTATTAGTGATTTCAATTGTTATTTTCCTAATGCATGAAAATCCAAATTCTTTCTTTGCATGATCATTGACTGTAAGAAATAGAATATATAAATTTCTTGATAGTACCTTAGGGACCAGGTACTTTGGGTTTCTTAAACAGTCTGGAAATAGTTGTAGCCAACTACCCATGATTCCCTAAGGCCTTTAGCTTCCTGGCTATACTGTTTTTGCTGACATGCAATGGTGTGTATCCTAACTGGATTTTCTTTCTTTACTATTTTCCTACCTTCTGCCATTCACTACCTACTAACCCTAGTATTAGTTTTGTTCATTGCATTTACTGATTGAGAAAAGTATGAGTCATGGGTATTGTGACTTTATAGATCTTGTTTGATCTGTGTTACTCCTTACAATTATTGATGAAGTTATGTTTTGAATTGTTAGTGACCTGCAAGATGCCCTGGTCATCTTACAGCTTTACGAACGAATTAAAGTTCCTGTGGACTGGAGTAAAGTTAACAAGCCTCCATACCCAAAGCTGGGAGCCAACATGAAAAAGGTAGCACATCTGGAATTTTCTTCATTTCTTTCTTTTGCTTCAAAACCTCTTGACCATAAGGTGCTTCTTGAGGATAGGAACTGCATCTTGATTTTGAACAGATTCCTGCCATTACACAACACACATGCACACGCATGCACACATCCATATACTGTGCGCATACTCATAGAGGGGTGGGAGACAGAGCTTATGTAGGTTGAACAAATGACAATCTTTAACCATTCCTTTCTTTTTAAACATTTGCAGTTAGAAAACTGCAACTACGCAGTTGAATTAGGGAAGCACCCAGCTAAATTCTCCCTGGTTGGCATTGGAGGACAAGACCTGAATGATGGGAACCCAACTTTAACCTTGGCTTTAGTCTGGCAGCTGATGAGAAGGTATTGTGTACAGTGTTAACCATTGAAGCTTCATAGTAATACGGGTCTATGAATTCACCCTTAGTATGTTTTCACAGATTTAAACTAATCATTTAGTTCATGAAATACATTTCCGAGCTCATTGTACTTAGGCTCTGAAATGAGTTTTCTGTGAATGTATGTTGGATCTTTACTGGGAAATACCTCCTTGTGAGTTAGATAGAACTGTAGTTGTTGCCAATCTTTCAGAGAAGTCTGCTGTGTAGAATTCAGTCTGATGCAGGGTCACTCAAGAAAATTGTCAGATGGGCCGGGCAGTGGTGGCGCATACCTCTAATTCCAGCTCTCAGGAGACAGAGGCAGACAGATCTCTGTAAGTTCAAGGCTAGCCTAGTCTACAGAGTAAGTTCCAGGACAGGCTCCAAAGCTACCCAAAGAGACCCTGTCTCAAAAATCCAAAACAAACAAACAAAAATGTCAGCTGAGGTATGACTCTAGCTCAGTGGTCCAGGATATACTTAGCCTGCATAGAGGCTGTTTTCAGACCACCAAAACAAATAAGTTGTCAGAAGACCAGAATGGTGACTCATATTTGAAATCTCAGCATCTAGGAGTCTGAGGAGGGGGATGGCAAGTTGGAGGCCAGCTTGGGCTACATAGAGAATTGCAGAACATCCTGAACTATAGAGTGAAAAATTGCCCCAAAGGAACAACCCCCTCCCAAAAAACATAAGAATAAATAGGGACATTTATATGTATCCTGTTGAAAATGAAGATCTGGGTCAGCAGGATAGCTCACTGGTTAAAGGCCTTTGATGACCTGAGTTCTGTCCCTGGAACTCACATGGTGAAGGAACAGAACCATCTCCTGCAAATTGTTCTCTGACTGACCTGAGTTATGTCCCTGAAACGTATGTGGTGAAGGAACAGAACCATCTCCTGCAAATGGTTCTCTGACTTCCATAGGTATACTATGGCATACATGTATCCACATGCATATAATAACTATAATTTTTAAGAAATTGAAGAGTCCTTTCTGCCAATGATCCTGTATGGGGCTTCTGCAGGCAACCACAGCCACTGTCGAGTTCTAAGTGCAGCAGGTCCAGATGATGCTGTTTCTCAGCACTCCTTTCTGAGTTCTGGCCCTTACAGTCTTCCCATCCACTTGGAAAATGAACATCTCTTAAAAATAACAGCCAAAGCATTCATTCTGCCTAGGGACCAGCCAAAGCACAGGGTATGAGGCATATTGTGTAAGTGAGTATAGCATGGCTCATACCAGCTCAGATGAAGGTCAGAGATTAACTGTTGAGAATCACCTTTCGCCACCCACTGTAGGATCTGGGAATGAAATTCAGGATGCCAGACACAGGCATCAAGTTGCTTTACCCAATAAGCCATCTTGCCAGCCCCCATGAACTCTTCATGATAAAAGTGTACAGGAGACATTTCTCTGTTGCTTGTGCTTTTCTTCTTCGAATAGATTGACTTTCTTTGCTGATTCCCTTAGATACACCCTTAATGTTCTGGAAGATCTTGGAGAAGGTCAGAAAGCGAATGATGACATCATTGTAAACTGGGTGAACCGAACACTGAGTGAAGCTGGAAAGTCAACTTCCATTCAGAGTTTTAAGGTCAGTATACTGATTTTTATACATTATATTTGCTAGATAATAGCAACTATTTTAAGGATATCTTTGGGTTTGTTTGTAAGAATTATTGTTGAGCTATGCCAAGATTTTTCTTCCCTTGCCCAGGCTTACATCAAGAACACATAATTTGTAAGTAGTGAAATTCTTAGACTTTTTGTTCCCTTTTTTTAATAGGACAAGACGATCAGCTCCAGTTTGGCAGTTGTGGATTTAATTGATGCCATCCAGCCAGGCTGCATTAACTATGACCTTGTTAAGAGCGGGAATCTTACTGAAGATGACAAGCACAATAATGCCAAGTAAGGGTAATTGCTCCATGTCATACAAAAGACACTGGTATTATAGCCAGGGAATCCACTCTAATTTGGGTTCTCTCCCTGGATAGTCATGGCATCTGGAAAAGATCTCTTTACTTTGAATGGCTTTATTGAGATCCCGTTCACAGACATACAATTCACTCATTTAAGTACAGTATCTAATGGTTTTGACCTTGTTCACAGTGTTACATTCATCACCACAATCAATTTTAGAACACTTAACAAATAGTAACAGAACCTTCCTGAGTATTGCTCATCATTGTCACTGCACTCTACTCCCGAGCACGCAGCAAACAACTTATGTTCTAGCTCTGTGTTTGCCTATTCTTGACCATTTCATCTCTTCACTATTTACCATCAATTAGATATCCCTATCACCAACATCTCCCTATTTTACCCCTCCACATAAATACCCAAGCCTCTGTCCTTTAGTGAGACTAGCTTTGTGGAGCCCACACAAGACAAGGAAACCTATATAGCCTCTATATAAATGCAGTTCTATCATTTGCAACAGTGTGGGTGACTATGGAGATGAATGTGAAACACAAAAATACAAATATGGTGTGATCTTATTTCTGTGAGGAGAAATATTATTTTCCATCTATATTGTTATTTTATGTGTGGGGGTGTTTTGCCTACAGGTATGCCTGTGTACCACTTGTGTGCCTGTTGCCTGAATAGGCCACAAGACTGTGCCTTATCCTCTGAAACTGGACTTCCAGATTGTTTTGAGTCATCATGTAGGTACTTGGAATTTAACCTGGGTTCTCTGGAAGAGCAGCCAGTGAGCCATCTCTCTAGCCCATAAAGGAAATACTTTTAAGCTTCGAGTTCAAAAAAAAAAAAAAAGATGAAGAAAACTTTTATTTTACAGGGTTCAAAGGTTTAAAATTAATTTAAGAAAAATGATAAGGGTCACCAAGATGGATCAGCAGGTAAATGCTCTTACTACAATGTCTGATCCCCAGTACCCACATGGTACAAACCAAGAACTGACTCCTACAAGTTGTTCCCTAACTTCCATGCAAACACCATAAGTACGCATCCCATATACACAGGCACACACAAATAAATAAATACAATCTTTAAGATTTAAATGTATAAAAACAAAATTAAGAAACCAGACATTGTGATACAAGCCTAGAAGTCCAACTACTCAGGAGGGTAAGACAAGAAAAGGGCAGATTCTCAGCCAACCTAGGCAAGATAGCAAGACTCAGTCTCAAAATAGGAAAACACACGAGAAAGGATGGGGGTGTAACTGAGTGGTATAGGGCTTGGGATGAATGAATGAGGCACTGGGCTCCATCCTTAGACCCTACCCACCCCATTTTAAGAACCATGTGTGTTGGGTGTAGTGACATATAGCACTAATCTATGCACTCTGCCGTCTGAGGCAGGAAGATGATGATTTCAACAACAACCTGGGCTACACAGTGTGACACTGTCAAGAAACAAATAATCAATAAATAGGCAAAAGGAAATTAACAATGGGTCTGACCTTCAAGATTTTAAACACCTGCTTTAGGGGATTATTGGGACAATTTAATGCAAATATGTATGAACTTCAAACAAGGCAAAGACAACACTTACAAGGATGGCTAACCATACTTTAGAGTGTTTGTCTATATCTTTTAATTTATTTAAACATATTATCCAATTATGCCTCTGTTACTTGCCATGAGTCAAGCACTCTTGCAATATATGTTGAGTTTACCTTCTTCAGTCCCCAGATCAGCAGGGCATACTTGCTATCCCTTACTAGAAGCCTGAATCTTGGAAGTTTCTTACATTATAGCAATATGTAGGTCTTTCCACTATTTCTTCCCTTCTTCACTAAAGACCCAGACTGTGCTCTAGTTTACTAGGGGACCCATGATAACTCTACCAATACATGCTGATAATCAGTTCTCAGCAGTGCTTTGTAGGAGAGCAAAGATGCTACCCTGAAAATCGTGGAAATTATGCACATCATTTCTTTCTTCTTTGAGAAGTATTTATACTGAAAATGTTGTATTTTAATATCTGTAAAGATTCCTGTAGCAGCATATTGGAAATGCTTTCTGAATCATTTGAGATTTGATTCTGCCTGTTCTCTTAGTTGCGCGTGTTAGTCCTTTTATCTTATACTTTGCCTGTCCTTGGCCCAACCATTCTCTATGTAGCATGCAAATCCTCACATCTAGCTCTTGCTTCAATATCTGGAAGTACCTGGTGCATTGACCTTAGCATTTGAGTTTTACTTCAGGCACTTAGTGTTTGGGAAGTAGCATACAAAAGTCCTGAGTTCCATTCCCAGCACCACACTCACCAAAGAAAAGTATCTGTTATCTCATTACATGGAATAGAGAATTTTGTAATTGATTGTGCATTCATCCTGGGTAATTGCACACACACACACACACACACACACACACACACACACACTTCATTTTTATATGACATCAGTGCTTCAAGCTTTTGTTTTTACTCCACATCCACATTTGGAAGAAATGAGTAAATAAAGTCCAAAATAGTAGACAGTAAAAACTTAGTATAGCTTGGAGCTGGAGAGACAGAAGCTCAGCAGTTAAGAGTGCTTGCTGTTCTTAACAGAGAACCTGGGTTCAGTTCCCAGCACCCACATGGTGTGGCTCACAAGACTCTGTAACTTTGCTTTCAGGAGATCTAATGCCCTCTTCTGACCTCTTAAATCACCAGGAACACATGTGGTGCCCGTTCTTGCATGAAGAGAACATACACATACATATAAAATTAAATAAATAAATCTCATGTTTTGATTTAGTATAAGTTCAAAAATCAGTTCCAAACAAAAATAAAACAGAAAACAAATGTGTAATTATTAATAGGTACTTTCTTTTTTCTGAAACACTGTCTCACTGTGTAGTTCTGACTACTTTCAAACTTACAGTGACCCTTGGACCTCAGCCTCTGCCTACAGAGTGCTGGGGTAATAAGCATGTGCCACCATGCCCAGTTCCCTGATTTGTACTTTCAATACAGAAATTTTGTATCCCAGTCGCCAGAGGAAATAGATGGTGTCTTTTGGGCTGGAGACCTGGGTCAGTGATTAAGAACATTGGCTGTTTTTCTAGAGGACCTAGCTTTAGGTCCCAGTACCTAGCAGCTCACAACTTTTGTAACTCCAGTTTCAGGGGATCTAACACCCTCACACAGACATACATGCAGACAAAACACCATAAAAACAAAAATTAAAAAAATCATTTAAGAAGATTCAAAGGTTAAAAAAAATTCAAAGGTATCCTTGACAAAGAAGACTCTTATCTTGATTTTTGTCTCTTCCAAAACTAGGTATGCAGTGTCAATGGCTAGAAGAATCGGAGCCAGAGTATATGCTCTCCCTGAAGACCTTGTGGAAGTAAAACCCAAGATGGTCATGACCGTGTTTGCATGTTTGATGGGCAGGGGGATGAAGAGAGTGTAAAATAACCAATCTGAATAGAGCCAACCTTACTCACAGATGCACGATTAGCCAGTCAGCTATTGCCAGGTGAAGTGCTCATGACTTAAGGAATTTGTGGTCATTTAAAGGACTTTCAGTTTTGATTAACAAGACTAGCTCATCATGACAGCCTTCTGGAAAGACTTTTAGTAACAAGCAATTCCTCTTTCCCTTCGAGCTGGATCTGTCCAGCACACCCAAACATGCTCACAACAGACCGTCTGCTCTCTCCTCCTAGAATGCTGCCCTTGATATTTCCTGTCGCTGTGTATTATCTCTCCGTGTATCTTTTCACTCTTAGGATGTCCATCTCTTGAGGCTTGCTTACATGGGTAGATAGGCCTAGTATTAGCTTGCCATTTTGCTTTCCCAGACCTACCAGTTCTTATTGAAGAACTGTGGTCAGATACTATGTGGAGAGGAAGTGTCCTTTGCTTACTTTGTAGTGCTGAAAATCTGAAGTAACTGGCTGTGCGGAATGTACTAGAAGCTTTTCTCATTTGTGTATTCTTAAAATCAGTATCTTTTTACAGTATTCTTTCTACATGATTATTTTTTGTACATTTAAGAATATTTTGATTACAGTCAACAAGTCTGCTGATTCGCTACGTTTTTAAGGGGCTTCAAGTAAATATGAAACTAAGCATAGACTATAGGTGGAGGAAAATGGACCATAAGGTTATACTTTCCCCTCACACCCAGGCTCAAATCAAATGGAATATTTTGTCTTCAATGAGTCAGTTCGACACTTGCTTCTTTTGTCTGAAAACATAATCACAGAACTGTCTTTCAAGCTAAAATTCTGCTGAACATGACACTTAGGAGGAGGAAGTGAGCTCAGAATTTAGATGATGATTCAATAAGCAAAGAATGCCAAATGAACAATAGATTTTTAAATTCAACACCTATAACAAAGATGTGGTTATGAGAAAGAGAAAGTATGTATGTCGGACTTGATGTTCTCTTGCTTTGTCAAGCTTTTTGCTATAGTTGTCTAGATTATTATGTTATTCTAACTCTGAACGTGATGTAATTTGGTAGCAACTTAGTAGTTCAAATAAAGGCATTTACATAATAATTCAGTCTCTGGGTTTTTTATTTGTTTGGTTTTAAATGTTTGTTTTTATTCCTTTTGTATGTTTGGGGGTAGAGGCCTGTGGCCTGCAGAGGACACTGTTTCCCCTGGATCTAGGGTTACAGGCTATTGTGATCTGCTTGAAGAGGGTGATCACCATGTTGGGCGCCAGATGATGGCGCAAGTCATAAACAATCCCACACCAGTTTGGAATTGTGATTAATAGGGTGGTATTTATTTAAAGGGGAATAAACTTACAGATCACGGTCCCAGACAACAGCCCTCTGCGCACGCAATTAGGAAGAAGTCTAGTCGCCGGAACCGGAGCAGGAAGTAAAGAGAGAGAGGAGGGAAGTAGCCGCTTTTTTTAAAGGGAAAGAGACCACGCCCCAGTGGGCTGGTATCTCGGCGGCTATTGGCTGGAGGAGCGGAAAGACCTCCCGCAACACCTCCCCCTTTTGTTTAAGTAAGAGAGTTCTAAACCTACTATGAAATTATATACAATAAGTACAAATATCCTATTCTAACTAGCTTGGGTCTTATATAATAAATAGCTTGGCTAAGTCATGAGTCGAAAGTAACTACACTTATGTAGTCTTCAACCCCATCGAAGATCTGAGAAGGGAAATAATGTTACCTGAGTAATTAGGAAGTGCAATCAAACAACTTCCAAAACATGCAACAAATCACAGAGACAACTAGCTACCTGGGCAATCACCCAAGGTCACGTTTGCAGCGTTGAAGCAACCAACTTTGGCTAAGGCCTAACATAACTGACACACCATTTTCAAAGGCAAGAAACTTGTCAAAACTATCTTACCCTGTCTTGGCAGGATATGACAGTCCTGTTTTTTCCATTCACAGATACTCTGTATTTCTGTCAGTGATTGATGTATGGGCATTTCTTTACCCAAATGCCAGTTCAGCCAAGAAGAAAGGCTCCAGGTGGAGTGTCTTTGGTGCTCAACATTCTCTCGGGAATAGAGCGGTGTTGCCAGGAGCAATTGTGTCTCACTACCACAAAACTCTGAGTTAGATTAAAGGCCATTTTCTACAGCTCTTTGAAGAGGTTGAAGATTATTTATCTATACTGAGTATAATCTCTATGTATCTAAAGAACCTGATTAGTCTTATCATAAATGACAAACTTAGAATACTATTGATCTATATAATTCTCAATACCTATCTAACTTAAAGACTAAGACAATAAACAACTGTGAAACAAATGAGGACAATGACCTCCAAATATAAACAATGTACAAATATACATTGCAGTATGGTAAATATATATCAATACACAAGCAATATGTAAGTATCTTAATCAGAGGTAGAAATGTACACTGCAATATGGTAAATATATACAATATATATCAATACAATATATGTCAATACATAAAAAATGTTTTTAAACAGAGGTAGAAACATGCATGCATACAATAGTCAATATAATTTCACTTTGTATCAATATATAAGAATCGATACCAATACATTTGTCTCAAAACAATAACTCACAAGTACCAACAAGTACTAATCTATGATCCCTCTTTTTTTTTTTTCCAAATGATCACTGAGCTTATAAAATTCCTTCCCCAACCCTCAACCGTATACCAATTATAATCAACTCCTAAATGATGTCCCTAAACCCAAGGGCAAACTTTACTGGGAGAGGGGACTTCGTCCTCTAGAGTTACTTCCAGCTGTCATGGGGGCGACGTTCTTTCTGGGGGATCCTGTGAAAGTAAAATGATGGTTAAATTTCAAGATCAATGTCTTTTAAAATTGCAAAGAGTCTCTGAGTATTTTGTGCAGGTCTGGCCAGAATGTTGTATAAGATGTGCACCATTTCAGCTAACCAAGTTGGGATCGTCTTGTGCAGCTGGTACCCAAAACAGGTCTTGTAGTAGTGCTCTCAGTATCATGGCGTCATATCAACCAGGTGGAGTTGTTGTTATGGCGCCCCATCTTCTTCCTGGAAACTTTAAATGTCACTTCAGGAAAAACTCATTGTTCATTGTGAAAAACTTAAACATTAATCATATAGACATATATACACACACACACACACATATATATATATATATATACATTCAATGAAAGGAATGATAGATATATTCAATGAAAAGTATGATAGATATGAAAAAAAGCAAATATGTTTTCTAAACTCATATTTCTTTCTGTCCCCTATCATGGCTCTTGACATGAGACAGAAACTCCAGAATCTCTGGGTTTTTCTTTTACCAACAGGCTTGGAATTGGAGAGGGACTGAGCCAGAGTCCAACTTCAAAACCAGCTCTATAAATTTAGAAATATGGTTTAGTATATTTTACTTACACAACTTATTGTTGTGATCTGCTGGCTACGAAACTTGGGTCCTCTGAAGGATCAATAAGTGCTCTTTTTTTTTTTTTTTTTTTGATTTTTCAAGACAGGGTTTCTCTGTGGTTTTGGAGCCTCTCCTGGAACTAGCTCTTGTAGACCAGGCTGGTCTTGAACTCACAGAGATCCGCCTGCCTCTGCCTCCCAAGTGCTGGGATTAAAGGCGTGCGCCACCACCGCCCGGCAATAAGTGCTCTTAATGACTGAGCCATCTCTCCAGTTCACTGTTTTGCTTTTGTGTTAGGTTTCCCTGTGTACTTCCGGATGGTTTTGAATTTGGGTTTTTCCACTTCAATTTCCCTAGAGCTAGTTTTGGAGGTATACCTGCCTTAAGTCTCTATACTTCTGCCCCATACAGATAAGACTATGTTGACCTAAATTTCCTCCTTTTTCCGTTGCATCTATAAAATCATTTGTATTAGATTCTATTATGAGGGTTGAATTTGAGGTGTGCAACTAAGGACAGTACAAAAAATTGTACACGTAATGGTTTCCTCTAATTTACCAGATATTTTGCAGTAAGAATATATCGCTCAGTAGAAGAGAACTATCCATTCAAAAGGTGTTGGGCTCAATCCCCAACCCCCCTCAAAATATTTTATCTATTGTCCCTTCCCTCTTCACCTTTAATATTTTCAGTGTCCTTAAAAATACAGACATTGAAATGGAAGAATCTGACTGGCCAGGGAGGAGAAATGATTAAGGCAGGCTATTTATTTATTTATTTATAAATAAAAAATTCCACCTCCTCCCCTCCTCCAATTTCCATCCCTCTCTCCCTCCCTCTCCAGTCCAAAGAGCAGTCAGGGTTCCCTGCACTGTGGGAAGTCCAAGATCCTCCTTCCTCCATCCAGGTCTAGGAAGGTGAGCTTCCAAACAGACTAGGCTCCCACAAAGCCAGTACATGCAGTAGGATCAAAATCCAGTGCCATTGTCCTTGGCTTCTCAGGCAGCCCTCCTTTTGTCCACCACGTTCAGAGAGTCCGGTTTGATCACATGCTCCATCAGTCCCAGTCCAGCTGACTTTGGTGAGCTCCCATTAGATCAGCCCCACCTTGTCAGTGGGTGGGCACACCTCTCGTGGTCCTGACTTCCTTGCTCATGTTCTCCCTCCTTCTGCTCCTCATTTGGACCTTGGGAGCTCAGTCCGATGCTCTGTCTCTAGCTTAATCCATTGCCAGATGAAGGTTCTATGGTGATATGCAAAATATTCATCAGTATGACTATAGGATAGGGCCATTTCAGGCTCCCTCTCCTCAGCTGTCTCCTAGCTGGGGACATCTCCTGGGAGCACCTCTAGAGTCAAGTCTCTTGCCAACCCTAAAATGGCTCCCTTAATTAAGATATATACTTCCCTGCTCCCATATCCACTCTTTCTCCATCCCAACCGTCCCATTTCCCTAAGCTCTCCCCATCCTCCCCTTCTCAATTTTTCTCCCCAACTCCCCTTACCCCCACCCCAGCCCCACCTCCAAGTTTCCAATTTTAATGTAGGCTTTCTTAACCTCTTTACAGTTGTCACTGGATGTGGATAACGTTCTCTGAGAGGTTAGGTAAAGTGGGCCATCCTGTGCACTGCAGGAAGAATAGAAGCATCATGGAGTCACTGTCTATTGGACACCAAGGCCATATCCCTGGATGTATCCATCAGAGTCAATTTATTCCTCGGATATCCAATGAGCCTTATCAGACAAGCACAGAATTAGGATGTCCTTTTAAGGTTTTGTGAGATTGATAACATGAAATCTAGTCCTTTTAGAATGACAACGCCTTAAAATAGTTTGAATAAGCATGGTGATAGACACCTGTGGTTACAACACTTAGAAGGCTGAGGCATAAGGATGACCATTTCTAAGACAGCCTCAGCAGCTTAGAGAAACCATGTCTCATAAAGAAAGAAAGAAAAAGAACGGGTGGTGGGGACACATGCTTTTATTCCCCTCATTCAAGAGGCAGAGTCAGGTGGATTTCTGTGAGTTTGAAGTCACCCTGATCTACAGAGTGAGTTCCAAGACAGTCAAGGAGACAGTCAAGAGAGACCCTGTCTCAAAACACAAAATGAAACAAAGGGTTTTATTTTATTTATCTTTTGTTGTTATTGGAATTCACTAGGAATCTTAACAGAATACTTGCAGATCACTGACAGAGATTCTACCTCTAAGAATAAATAAGAAAAACAAGTGAATAGGAAAAAATACATGAAGTAGAAAGCCTACATGAAACAAGAATAACAGCTAAGTATGACAGCATAGCCCAATCCCTGACAAACAGATATTTAATCACCAACAGGAATGAACCCTTTCCAGGTGAAGGCAATGACGATATTGCTGACCTAAAGTACAAAGTCACCTGCGTGGCCAGGATAAAGAACCTCATGGGCTCCATTGTTCTCCTTCCCCTTCCCTCTGATTCTATTTCTACCTAAGTAGCTAGGAAATAAGTGAACGATAAACAAAACCAGTGAAGTCTGGGCCTTTGACTCAAGGCTGGGTCCAGCAGCATGCACGTGGTCATAAAAGGAGCCTCAACTGGGAAAAAATACTGGGGATGCAGATTGCAGGGAATAGAGGCAGCAAACTCCACACTGATGGTAGCCTTTAAATGTCAGTTACAAATCTGCTGGTGTGGCTCAGCAGTTAGAGCCTGCTTGGCAATTCTGAGAGCACGGATTCCACCCCCAACTCTAGATAACAAAGGCCATTTTAAACCACTTCTGCCTTGGGATTTCAATGCCTTTACTCCTTTATTTTATACCACGGGTCTGTTCTCAAATGGATACTTCTGAATCAGACATCCGTAAGAAAAACAAATTAAGGAAATATTTTTCAGTAGCCTGTTTTAATTGGGCTTTTTCGTCTGTGTGATTCTGATGGTGTGACCTCATATGCTTTTGCTGATCCTGGAGACAATGCCCTGCCCAAGACCTAGACATGATAAATACTCCTTGGATTAGTGCCTTTCCCGTGCAAAAACACAGAAGTCAACTCACTCTCCATCTCCACCCCCTTCATGAGTATTTGCCTAGGCCTAGTCTCCAGAGGTCCAGTTACTAGGTAAGTCTGGACTCACCCACTGAAATCATTCAAATTAGCAAGTCTTTAATTGGCTCACCTACCCTAACACCCTTCCTACCTACACAAATCACAACAAGGGGACTTTTCTATTACTCCCTAACCTATCCCTTCCTTATATCAACCCTCCACCCTCAGTCCACCCTAGTGCTTCCCAATGAGGCCAACTTCTCTCTTAGACACTATCAATTGTAAACTGTGTTTTCCAGATTCGCTATATAGGATCTGATGCCCTCTTCTGGAATGTAAGAATATATGCAGAGGGCTAAGGATAGGGCACAGAAGTTAAGAGCCCTGGCTATTCTTCCTGAGTCCAATTTCAAGCTACCAAAACATGGCTCAGAAAAATCAATAATAAGATCTGGTGCCATCTTACATCCGTCAGCATGGCTAAAATAAAAAACACCAATGATAGCCGTTGCTGGAGAGGTTGTGGAGTAAGGGGTACACTCATCCATTGATGGTGGGAATGCAAACTTGTGCAACCACTTTGGAAATCAGTGTGGCGATTTCTCAAGAAATTCAGGATCAACCTACCCCAAGACCAAGTAATACCACTCTTGGGAATATACCCAAGAGATGCCCTATCATATTACAAAAGCATTTGTTCAACTATGTTCATAGCAGCATTATTTGTAATAGCCAGAACCTGGAAACAACCTAGATGCCCTTCAATGGAAGAATGGATGAAGAAAGTGTGGAATATATACATATTAGAGTACTACTCAGCGGTAAAAAACAATGACATTGTGAATTTTGCATGCAAATGGATGGAAATAGAAAACACTATCCTGAGTGAGGTAACCCAGACCCAAAAAGATGAACATGGGATGTACTCACTCATAATTGGTTTCTACCCATAAATAAAGGACATTGAGTCTATAATTTGTGATCTCAGAGAAGCTAAATAAGAAGGTGAACCCAAAGAAAAACATATAGTCAGCCGCCTCTATATGGGAAGTAGACAAGATTGTCGGGCAAAAACTGGAAACTTGGGGGTGAGGTGGGATGGGGGTAAGGGGAAATGGGGTGAGAAAAGTGAGAAAGAGAGGATGCGGGGAGCTTGGGGGAATGAGATGGTTGGGATAAAGGAAGGGTGGATATGGGAGCAGCGAAGTTTATATCCTAATTAAGGGAGCCATCTTAGGGTTGCCAAGAGACTTGGCTCTAGAGGGTCTTGCAGGTGTCCAGGGAGATGTCCCCAGCTAGTACCTTGGGCAACTGAGGAGAGGGAACCTGAAATGACCCTATCCTATAGCCATACTGATGAATATCTTGCATATCACCTTAGAACCTTCATCTAGCAATGGATGAAGATAGAGACAGAGACCCACACTGGAGCACTGGACTGAGCTCTCAAGGTCCAAATGAGGAGCAGAAGGAGGGAGAACATGTGCAAGGAAGTCAGGACCGCGAGGGGTGCACCCACCCACTGTGACAATGGGGCTGATCTATTGGGAGCTCACCAAGGCCAGCTGGACTGTGACTGAAAAAGCATGGGATAAAACCGGACTCTCTGAACATGGCGGACAATGAAGGCTGATGAGAAGCCAAGGACAATGGCACTAGGTTACGATCCTACTGCATGTACTGGCTTTGTGGGAGCCTAGCCTATTTGGATGCTCACTTTCCTGGACCTGGATGGAGGGGGGAGAACCTTGGACTTCCCACAGTACAGGGAATCAGGATTGCTCTTCAGACTTGAGAGGGAGGGGGAATGGAGTGGGGGGAGGGGGAGAGGAGTAGGGGAAGGGGAAGAGGAGTGGGGGGAAGAGGAGTTGGAGGAGGGGAAGGGAAATGGGAGACGGGAGGAGGCAGAAATTTTTTCAACAAAAAAAAATAAAAATTAAAAAAAAAGATCTGTTGCCCTTTTCTGGTCTGCAAGCATATGCAGGCAGAAGATTGTAATGGCTTTGTTCCCCAAAATTACTGGTAAGGACTTTTAATTTGGGGGGTCTTTGTGGGGGCAGGGAAAGTAGCATAAAAGCTGCATTTCTGCATGTTCATTGGCCCAGTCTCACAAAATTTCAGGGACATTCACTTTTTTTTGTAGTTTTCCAAGACATGGTTCCCTTTGTGTAGCCCTGGCTGTACTGGAACTCACTCATTCTGCAGACCAGGCTGTCCTCCAACTCAGAGATCCTTCTTAAGTCTCTCAACTACTGGGATGAAAGACACACACCAAAGGCTATGCACATTTTCACTGATCAAGATTCTAGAAACTAGAGCTTTATGAACTAGAGAAGAAATGAAATTATATTCATGAAGATTTTACAGCACTCATTGTGAATACTAGCACCTTGCTTGTACAAATAAAACTATCCTGTCATAGAGTCACATGTTCCCAGGGATCTTAAAAAGGTAATGTAGCTTAAATTTAAATTTTTTTATGGAAGAAATAATTTCAGATACCAAACTCTATAAAAATACATAATATGGCTGGATGAGCAAGTACTATTTAAAAACTAGGCCAAATGCTAATTATTTGCAAATGACAGCTTTGTCTGTATTTGTATATGTTCCTGTATATCCTTGCATTTCTTGTTAATCATCCTGAAACAGTACTCTCCAAAGCAAAATTATTGTAAATTACAATTTCTGAAGATATATATATCATATAGTTCCTACTTTATTTACTATGATGCATAATGTGTTCACTTATGGCCATGGCTTTTGTTTTGTTGCACTTTGTTTTTACTCAACCACAGGAATACTAAAACTTCATCTATAGTCTAGAATGATAAAGGAAAGAACTAATATAAAAAACAATAGAAAACAAGATAGATATCCATTTCAGTTTTTGCAACCCAACACAGTTCATCAAGGTTTAGTCTTTGAACAACGCATGGAACTAGAAACATTCCAGCCATGTCTCTTAAGTTGGTGCATACTCTAAGCTGAAGATATGCGTGAGTACCTTTAAGTTCTCTTCAATTTTTTTTTTTTCTGTTTTTCAGACTTAGTGCCTTGTCCCTAACACCCTCCTGCTTTCATTGGGCCAATGCTGAGATTACAGGTATTTCTAATACAGCAAGAACAGCAAAATTCTTTTTGTGAGCTATTGTATTTTTGAAACTTATGTGTATGTGCAGAAGGTGTGTGTGTTCACAAAGTCTACGTAAATGGAGTGCCTAAGCCACTGTATTCATGGGGAACAGAGGACATACTTTCTCAGTTGGTTTTCAATTTTATCCTTGTCTGATATAGGGTTGCTCTTGATTCTGTGTTTGGAATGCACAATCCAAAGTAGCCAATCTACTTTTTGTAAATTTGTTCACATCCCCTTTTGGATTCCTATTGCTTAAAAAAAGAAGGAAAGACACATGGACACCTATCCGTGGCTAGCTATTTCTAGAAACTAGACTTGGGAAAGCTGAGAGAAGTGCCAAAGAGGGCAGAGCGTAGGACTGTTGAGGGTTGGGGATATTTTATGTGTGCTGGTGTTTTACCATGGAGGTTAGTGGGCAGACCCATTGTGCCTATGAACACCTGTTTCTGTTCCATGGGTCCTAGGTGACCTGCGCCAAGGCCAACTTGGCAGCCGTTGCATTCACACTGGGGGACAGGGTTAAGGAAGGAGTTACTGAATCTCTGACAGGAGTAGGGGGCGGCTCTCAGAATACTCTGGCTGCACAGCTAGGTGGTGACCCTGTGCTCCATGTTCCCAAGTCCACGAATTGGAATTTGATTCTCAGGCACCTCCCCTGTGGTCCAGATTGGCATACAGTGGTTGTAGTGGCGTGCAGGCTGGCAAGCAGAGCTCCCCTGGAACCAAAGGCAGAGCCTTCATGGGCTGGCCTAAGCACAAAGCCCAGTGTCTCAAGGCAGTGTGGTGGAGAAGCCTTTGAGGTCCATGAAACCCATCTCTGCACAGAACTCCTCTACCCCCTCAGGGTCTACAGGCCCTTGGATACCTTGCAGCAGGCCTAGACACCCATCACTGGCCAATCCTGGCCTAGTTGCTTGGTTGACTGCCATCTTGGAGCGTGGCTAGCTGGGGTTGGCATTTTTTTTTTCATTTTTCTTTTTTGCTTTGGAAAGGGCTAAGGGAGTGTACCCTTGCCCTGGGACAGTTGGCATTCTCAGTGCACTACTGCCATCAAGCGGAATTATTTTTGTTGATCCCGCCAGCAGCTCCTAGGTGCTTCTGTGAACATGACTGTGGACTGGCTAAAGCGTAGCTCCCATAGTGTGCCCAGTGCGCCTAAGCCAATCTCCTGAATCTCCATGACCCACGAGAGGTGTTGGAGCAAGCTGGATCTAGGTCAGCTGCACAAGCACAAGGCCCTTGGTTTGCTCTCCACGGGAAGCACATTCTCCTGGGTCCCGAGGCTGCCCTGTCTGGCAGGATCAGAGAACCACTCTTCAGGGGATTCTGCATCCTGGGCTGCCTCTGATTTCCTTTGGCGACCTTGTGGTGCCCGCCAGCCCGCATTTTGTGCACAAGTCCGCCCAGGGAACCCCTATCTTTTGGCTGAGCCTCCACAGCAGCACACACAGCTCCCTTCCGGAAACTGCACACACTATCCAGAATCTCTGACCAGATGCTCAGTGCCAGGTAACCATTGTGACACAATGTCTGTCATCCACATAACTCCCTCCCCGCCATCCTCTCTCTTCTCTATCTGCAGGCTCTCTCTGGATTTTCTTTGCTTTCTCTTAGAAATGGCTTTCTACTTGAGCTGTTCTGGGCTCACAGTTCAGGGACCCGGACCTGCCAGAAGAGGTTTCTGATCAACAACTACTTCCCCCAAACCCTACAAGGGGTCTGGAATGCACCCCTTGTACCACCTGCTTATATGTACGTAGTGGGCACCGAGCTCAATTTGATGTGGTGGCTCAGGGTGAATCTGAGTAGAAGCAGCCAGAGTAGGGTGTGGAATGCAGGGTGCGCAAAAGAGGCCAAGCAGGCCTGTGGGTACCATCCAGACCAGATTTCACTGCCCTTGCCCCCCTGACAAACCCCCTCTCTTTGATAAGGGGCATCCATGTAGGCGGCATATACCTGCCTTCTCCTGCCTAGGCCAACCTGCATAATACCCAGTTAGAAGACATAGGGTCAAGGGTTAAAAAGCCTCTTCTCCTGCTCTGCGCTGTCTAGGTATCATCTCAGTTAGAAGACTACTTGTAAGTGAAGGCGTATTCGACCACTGAAAGAACCAGACCAGCTCAAAACAACAGATATAATTTAATAATTGAAAAAACGGAAAACTCACTCTACCGGAGAAAGTCTGAAGTTCAAACGGGCCAGGCGATCACCGCCCGTGCAGAGCCCCGTGCACCTATCTCCCCTGTTTATCTACCTGGCTCTAGGTGGCCACACCCAAGCCAGATGTGATTGGCTGAGCTTCCACATCATCTCCCCCTTTTGTCTAAACAAGGTCGAACCAAACCCAATACAACTATATACAATAGGAATAGATACCAAATATGAAATTACAAGCAATAAACAATATTAAGCAAGAAACACATAACAAAAGTTTTACTAAGCATTCTATTTCAAGGAGTCAAAATAATGTATTGAAATTAAGTTTAGCTAAATCATGAGGAGGGTAACTACAATTATCTAATCTTCAACTCCATCAAAGATCTGAGAAGGGAAGTTATATTACTTGACTAAACAGAAAGTACAATCAAGAAACTTCCAAAATGTGCAACAAATGACAGAGACAACTGACTACCTGGGCAATCACCCAAGGTCATTTGCAATGTTGAAGCAACCAACTTTGGCTAAGACCTAATGTAACTGACATACCATTTTCAAAGGCAAGAAACTTCAGATCTTACCCTGTCTTGGCAGGATATGACAGTTCTGTTTTATCCATTTACGGTGTATCTCTGTCAGTGATCGAGGTATGGCCTTTTCTTTGCCCAAGGGCCAGTTCTGCCAAGAAAAAGATGAGCTCCAAGTGGAGTGTCTTTGGTGCTCAACAATCTCTCGGGAATAGATTGGTGTTGCCAGGAGCGATTGTGTCTCACTACCACAGAACTCTAAATTAGCTTAAATGCCACTTTTTACAGCTCTTTGAGAGGTTGAAGATTATACTATCTACACTGAATATAATCTCTATGTATCTAAAGAACATGGTTAGCCTATCTATAAATATGACAGACATAGATGACTATTGATCTACAATTCTCAATACCTATCTAACTTAAAAACTAAGACAATAAGCAACTGTGCAATAAATAAGAACAATGACATTCAAATGTAAACAATGTATAAACATCTTGATCAGAGGTAGAAATGTACATCGCAATATGGTATATATATATATATATATAATATTTTAAACAGGGGTAGAAACATATTCACATACAATATTCAATATCATTTAACTTTGTATCAATATACAAGAATCGATACCAATATAACCAATACTAAAATCAATAACTCACAAATACCAATCTGTTATCCCATCACCAATCATCCCTCTTTTTTTTTTCTTCAAGAACACCCCTGAGCCTATAAAATACCTCCCCTATCCTTCAACCACATACCAATTATAACCAACCCCTAAATGATGTCCCTAAACCTGAGGACAAACTCTGCTGGGAGAGGGGACGTTGTCCTCTAAAATTGCTTCCAGCTGTCATGGGGGCAGCGTTCTTCCTAGGGGGTCCTGTGAAAGTAAATGATGGTTAAATTGCAAGATTAATATTTGGTCTGGTAAAATTGCAAATAGTGTCTGAGTATTTTGTGGAGGTCTGGCCAGAATGTTGTAAAAGATGTGCACCATTTCTGCTAACCAAGTTGGAATTGTCTTGTGCAGCTGGTACCAAACAGGTCTTGTAGTAGCGCTATCAACATCATGATGTCATATTAACCAGGTGGATTTGATGTTGTGGGGCCCCATCTTCTTCCTGGAAACTTCAAAGATTATTACAGGAAAATTTATTGTTTCTTATGGGAAACTTAAGCATTATCTATAAAGACATATACAAGCATATATATTCAATGAAAGGTATGATAAAGGCAGAAACAGATATGAGGAAAGGCAAAGAAGGTTTATATTATTACTATTATTATTATTATTATTATTATTATTATTATTATTATGTCCCATATCATGGATCTTGACACGAGACAGAAACTCTGGTATATCTCTTACCAACAGGCTTGGAATTGGAGAGGATCTAAGCCAGAGCTGAGCCAGAGCTGAGCCAGAGCTGAGCCAGAGTCCAACTCCAAAACCAGCTCTATATATTTATAAATAAATACAAACTAATACATATTTAAAACTATGTTTAGAATAATTTAACTTATGGAACCTATTCAATTTTTTTGGTAATCCTTATTAGGTTGTAAATAGTTTCCATCTGTCAGTATTCAAACATCCAGGGTCCCTTGAATTTTTTGAAGATGAGTGTTTTCCTGCGGAGATAAGAAGAGAACCCTGTCCCCATCTAATATGTTTTTCTTACCACTGGTATGATTATCATCATTGTGGATGAATTGTCATTTCTTCTTTATAAGAGGTTCCTCCTCTTCAAATCGAGCCTTTATTAATTTTGATGATATCCACAATTTTTCTTCTCCTGTGGAAACAAGAACAAAACCCCTTCCCCAAAGCAGCACATCTCCTGGCTTCCATTGTGAGGTCAGCACATCCTTGAAATAAACTGGTTGATTTAATTCAGCAGACTTTTCCATTATCCAATGTCTTTCTGCAGCCCTTGTCTCTTTCTCATTAGCGTTGAGAAAATTCAAGGTTAATAAACATTATGTAATCTATTTCTGTGGGTATTTTCCACCCCTTTCTGTTTGTTTAACATATCCTTTATAGTTCAAATTAATCTTTCTATGACTGCTTGATCTGTAGGATTGTATGGTATACCTGTAACATGCTTAATATTATAATAAGCAAAAAACCATTTTATTTTCCTAGGGACATAAGCTGGACCATAATCCATCTTTATTTGTGCAGGTATACCCATGATGGCCATGACTTCTAATAAATGAGTGATTACTGAATCAGCTTTTTCTGAGCGTAAAGCAGTTTCCCATTGAAAATCTGAATAAGTGTCAATGGTGTGGTGTACATATTTTATTTGCCAAATTCCACAAACTGGAACACATCCATCTGCCAGATTTCATTCCTTTGAGTACCCTTTGGATTAGTCCCTGCAGGTAGTGGTGTTTGGTTATAGAAAGAGTAAGTAGGGCATTTCTTTATAATCTCCTTAGCTTGTTGCCATGTAATAGAAAACTCTTTCTTCAAGCCTTTGCTATTGATGTGATGTTTTTAATCTGATGCAAGCATGCAGGCCAGCCGGAGGGGAGCCGGGGCCTGTGAGAGGGCCGAAGTGCGCAACAACAGGGTACGCGGAATGGGGTGTGCAAAGATGCGGGTATCTATGCCCAAATGAACGTGGCGCGGCCCCAACTGGCCAGAGCCTTAAAAGGGCTCTAAAAAGCCCCACGTTGGGCGCCAAGTGTAAGTGAAGGCATATTGGACTGCTATATGCTAAAATAACCAGACCAGCTCAAAACAACAGATATAATTTAATAATTGATAAAACAGAAAACTCACGCTACCAGAGAAAGTCTAAAGTCCAAACAGGCCAGGTCATCACTGCGTGCTCAGAGTTCCATGCACCTATCTCCCCTGTTTATCTACCTAGCTCCAGGTACCCAAGCCAGATGTGATTGGCTGAGCTTCCCTATCAACTACTCAGAGAAGGCTCTGAAATTAACAGAGGATACCACCTGGCCTCCTTGAACTTTTCACTCTGGTGTGTGTGTGTGTTTGGTTTTACATTGTCCCTGGCCAGGAGACTAGTCCTGGGATAGGCCATAAGAAGTGCCACAGAGGTCCCAGTGTGTAACAGGTATGGTGGTCAGCTCAGGGTTAAAGGGGTATGGCACATTGGCATGTGGCTGAAGACTTTTAAGGCTCCATCCTTCAGTTCCAACTCATGTGGGCATAAGTATGGAGTGGTCCAGTACATGGTGTATGTTTGCAGGGTGGGTGGTATATGTAAGTGCAGCTTAGTGGATGAGAGCACTTTGTGGAAACCATATGGAAGTGGCAGTACCCTTATTAAGAGTAACCCACATGGCATTTCTAGGAACTCAGTGCCCACTGCCCAACACAAACATATGCCCCCCCCCACTCCCTGGGAGCTGCATTTCTAGCTTCAGAGCAGATGCCTCCAGGAGTCTTGGTAGAGAGGGAGAGTTGGAAGAGCATAGAGAGGGTTGTCTCCAGGAGGCCACGAGAGTGGTCTTCTTTTAGGGGCCATCATTGATGTTCTCAGCAGTGTGGAAGTGTGGAGGTGGACCTCTGAGTGCCTGCAAGGGTAGGATTCCTGTTGGGCAGTGAAAAGCATTTCCCAAATGAACAAGGTATATCACCTGGTTTCCAGACAAGCCTTTGCAGAAAGAGTTGTCTTGCGTATTTATACCAGATGATACGGAATTCATTATACATACAGGTTCATGATATAATCAGAAATGGACTTTGCCACATATACATAACACACATCCAATCCCATACCTGGTCCTCTAGCACAAAGTAATGCAGAAACAGATTGATTATTGATTGAAAGTGTGCTGAAGGCCTCAAAATTCATAATAAACATCATGTCAATAGCAAAGTTTCAAAGAAAGTTTTCTATTACATGGCAACAAGCTAAGGAGATTATAAAGTGATGTTCTACTTGCTCTTTCTATAACCAGACACCATTACCAGCAGGGAGTAACCCTAAGGGTACTCAAAGGAATGAAATCTGGCAGATGGATGTGTTCCACTTTACAGAATTTGGGAAATTAAAATATGTACACTACACCTTTGAAACTTATTCAGGTTTTCAGTGGGCAACTGCCTTGAGCTTAGAAAAGGTTGATTTAGTAATCATGCATTTATTAGAAGTTTTGGCCATCATGGGTATACTTACACAAATAAAGACAGACAATAGTCCAGCATATGTGTCTAAGAAAATGAAACAGTTTTTTGTTTATTGTCCTATAAAGCATATTACAGGTATACCAAACAATCCTACAGGTCAGGCAGCTATAGACAGATCAAATTGAACTATAAAGTATATGTTAAACAAACAGAAAGAGATGGAAAATACCACCAGAAATAGATTGCATAATGTTTTATTGACCTTGAATTTTCTTAATGGTAATGAGAAAGGAACAACACCAGCAGAGAGACATTGGATAATAGAAAAAAAACTTCTGAATTAAATCAGCCAGGATATTTCAAGGATGTGCTGACCTCAAAATAAAAAACAGGAGATGTGATACATTGGAGAAGGGACTTTGTGCTTGTTTCCAAAGGATAATAAAATCTATGGATACCATCAAAATTGATAAAGATTCAGTTTGAAAAAGATAAACCTCTTGAGAAGTAAATTTGACGGCTTATTCACAGAGGTGACAATCATACAGATGGTAAGAAAACTTCATAAGGGTTGGGGCAGGTTTCTGTTCTTGTCTTTGCAAGAAAATATTTATCTTCAAAGACTGGAGAGACCTTGGACATCTAGATGCCTAAAGATAAAAAGATAGCTATCCAAAAAGAATCAACAAGCAAAGAGAAATCTACCTTATGATGCTGTATTATCTGCATGGTAAAATGTGATTATTTGTACATGTATATGCATCTCTATTAAAAATAAGGGCTGGGCGCAGGCGCAGTCCGACAGCTCTCGGTTGAGAAGGTGCGGCCGCTGCGTGGGAGATACGAAATTAAATGAACCCATGCCCTTTATCACCATAGAGATCCTGGAGAATCAATTCACATGTGCTCTGTCTCAGAGGCAGCAGTTGGACAGCAACATACTCTCTCCCTTGTGAACATTAACAGGGAATTTTAAAAACATGTTTAACTATGGGTTCAAATTGAAGAAAGATATTTGAGTCATTATGGAGAGGAAAGCAGTTGTGCAAAGTTTCCAAGTAAATCAGAGAGAAGAGGAGCCCTAGTGCGGTAAGACCGAAGCAAGCTTATTCATGAGTGTCTCCTCTGTGGACATGTTTCCAGATCGCTCTTCACTCCCCTAAAGGCAAACCTGAAAACCTCAAAATGGGTGGAACGATGGATAAGTCAGATGATGATTTCAAAGAACTGTGTGCCAGCTTTTTCCAAAGCGTGAGAAAAAATGCAACCAAAGAAGTGTCAGGAGAAAGGAAGAAGCCGAAGGCTGCCGGTAGCTCTCAGAAGAGAGGCAAACTGAAAGAAACCAGTCAAGCTGCCGCCAGGAGCAAAAGCCTTCAAGGCCCTTCAGAGAAGAAACCTCCATCAGGCAGCTAGGCCTCTAGGACTAAAAAGCAAGGGGCACCCAAATCCCAAGAAGGGGACCCAGCTCTCCCTGTGCATGGAAAGGGCGGTGTCCTTGCTCCTGCCCCACAGCCTGTGTTGTGTGAGAGAGCACAGCGCATTCAGACAGGTAACCAGCAGGGCCACTGGGACCCACTGCCAGATCTGGTTCTGGAGAGCGAACCACGTGATGTGTGCTCCTGTAAACCGAGGCTCAGAAAACTTGCTGTAAAAGGCCAGGTGGCATATACCTCTAATCCCAGCATTCAGGAGGCAGGGGCTGAGTGAGGCCAGCCTGGTCTACATACTGAGTTCTGGGACAGCCATGGCTATGTAAAGAGATCCTATCTCAAACAAAACAAAAAGTCAGAGAATAAATACTTTGTTTTTACAGATCATATAGTTTGTGCAGCAACTGCAATTGGCTTTCTTCGTCTATGGGTTCACCCTCTATCACATGGTCAACATTTGAGGAAAGAAATAGGCTGTGCTTAATGTCTTTTTTCCTCTCTCTCTCTCTCTCTTTTTTTTTTTGTTTGTCTTTGTTCTTTAGCAATACAGTGTAGGGACTTTTTGTAGCATTTACTGTGTAGTGGGTGTTATATTAATCTGTAGCTGAATTAAAGCATACTAGGTGTACACAGGTTAAACGCAGATAGTGTACTTTGTTTTTGTCTTTATGGGTTTTTTGTTTTGTTTTTTATTTTGTTTTTTTGTTTTGGTTTTTTGAGACAGGGTTTCTCCGTGTAACAGCCCTGGCCCGCCTTAGAATTAGCTCTGCAGACCAGGCTGGCCTTGAACTCAGAGAGGTCCTAGACTGATCTCCCCTAGGCACAGAGGCCAGCTGTTCTTAATGGCTGCTGTAGTGCCAGACCAGCTATTGATGATGTGGACATGAACGGGTGTGGCCTTGTGACAGTATAAAGCAAGGCCAGCCCTGGGACCACAGTTTGTGCATCCCTTTGTTAGTTTCCTGTGAGTATGTTTAGGAGCTCTGTGCTCCATTTGCTGTAGATGTTTATGAAGTTGACAGTAGTCATGTCAGCCTAAAAATAATGGTGCTTTTTGTATTTTTGTGAATTAATTCTAAGGTTGGGATGGGTCAGCCAATTTGGTTAACTGAGGAGGCTTTCAGAGGGTGCACTACAGGTTCAGGTTCCCTGCCCTGTCACCCTTGGCATGCTCAGCCGTGTGCTTGCCATAACTACCCTCTTCACACAGAACTGAAACCAGCCTCACACGTGTGATGTGTTCTTCAGGCTTCTGATTTCTGTCTCTGATTCCCTCACCTTCTCTGTGTCCTCAAAAAAAATTTTCTAGTGTGGGTGCAGAGTCTTTCAGCAGTGGTGGTAAAGTCTGAGCCACTGGAGACCGCTGAAGGCCCGCGGAAAGCTGTCCAGTTATTCTGAGTACTCGTACTCCCTTTGTGCAGCTGGTGAAAGCGCCACGTGATTTGCACCTACATACGTGTGAAATTGGCTGGTAGCTTCGGGGGTTCCGGAATCCCCACGGAAGGCCATAGATGAATCTCAAGTTAAAGAATTGGCCTAGAAAGAGACAAACACTTGTCATTAGTATTTCTTTAATAAGAGCTTTATTGAGGTATTACTCAGATTCCATAATTTTATTCTTAAAGTGTACAGCTTAGTGTTTTTTTTTTTTTTTTTGGTTTTTCGAGACAGGGTTTCTCTGTGGTTTTGGAGCCGGTCCTGGAGCTAGCTCTTGTAGACCAGGCTGGTCTCGAACTCACAGAGATCCGCCTGTCTCTGCCTCCCGAGTGCTGGGATTAAAGGCGTGCGCCACCACCGCCCGGCCCAGCTTAGTGTTTTTGTACATTCAGAGTGTGCAACCACCACTACCGCCACCTAGCTTGAGAGTATTTGCATCACCCTCTGAGCTCATCAGCAGTCACTGGACCCAGTCTCCCGCCACTGCTGGGTCTCTTGCCACAGTGCGCGGGCCAGTGAGTCAGGTGAAGGCTGAACTGGCTGGTAAAGGGGTTTTGGATTTGAGTCCGACCTGAAGGACAAATGCTCTGCATATTTTCCTCCTGCCAGAGAGTGCTCCCAATGGCAGCTCCCAGCCCCTTCCGTCCTGCTTCACCACGACTGCCGTGCCAAGTCCCTCCAAACCCAGAGCCTCGGAACTGGTTCTCCAACGGATGAAGCAGTTCAAGAGAGCAGAGCCTGAGTGCGGCATGCTTCAGAAGACTCCTCCCTAAAGACCACACTGGAAGAAAATGTCCCAAGAAGCCCTCAAGTGGAGACAGTTGCAGAAAACGGTATGGTGAGCATGTTCTGCTTCCTAACACAAGACTGTAAGAAAGGGAGACAGAAGGAGCCTGTTGGCTTCATTTCTGTACACAGGTTTCCTGTCTGTGTTTATCTCACCCCTCATTGGAGCTAGCCAAAGAACGAATGTCCCTGTAAAAACTATTTATTACTTTTAATTATGTGTATGTATGTGTCTGTGTGGGTGTATGTACACGGGAGTGCAGTATCTGTGGAGATCAGAAGTGTAGGCGGGATTTTCCTGTGCGGGCAGCTGCTCCCCAATAACCACTCAGAAACTTAATATTAATTGCAAACGCTCGGCCGATAACTGAGGCTTGTTACTAGTTAACTGTTACATTTAAATTAACACACATTTAAAAAAAATAAAAAATAAATAAATAAAAATAAGGGCTGACTTTGGAGCTGGACAATGACTATCCTTCTTTAAATCTAAGCATGTTGTTAAAAGAAAAATTCAGATTTTCTGTCTCATGTCAGGAGCCATCTGGTATGGGATAGAAAGAAGATAGATTTTAAGGGAATAATTTACTTTTCTCCATGCCCATTTTGTTTATATCATATCTTTCACTGAATATATGTTTATATGAATAATGCTTAAGTTTTCCACAATGAACAGTAGATTTTCCTGCGGTAATCTTTGAAGCTTCCAGGAATAAGTTGGGGCCTCACAACAACAACTCCACCTGGTTGATATGACATAATGATGCTGATAGTGATACTATGAGACTGTTTTTTGGGTACTAGCTGCAGGAATGGTGCACATTTCTTACAAAGTTCTGGCAAGAACTCCAAACAAGAATTTCAAAACAAACAAACAACAAACAGACCCTATTGACTACTCAGAGACCATTTGTAATTGTATAAAACAGCAATCTTAAGCATAATTTTACTTTAATAGGATCCCATAGAAAAAACATCATCCCCATGACAGCAGGAAGCAATTTTAGAAAGCAATATCCCCTCTCCCAACAAAGTTTGTCCTCACAGTTATAGACACTATTTAAGGGTTGATTATTTCCTGTATAGGGTTGGGAGATGGGGTGGAAACTATGTAGGCCTAGAGATCTCAACAAAAAGAGATGATTGAATGGGATAATAGGTAATTTAGTGTGATATTATCACACTAATAATAGTAATAATAGTGAGTAACAGAATGAATTCTTGTGAGCTATTATTTATGGACAATTTACACTGTTATAGTTTCTTGTATATTGATACAAGTTCAAATTATATTTGTTATTTCTGTTTACAATATTTGTCCACCTATGCAAAATTATTTTGTCATATTTTAGGTATGTTTCTACCTCTAAGACCTTTTGTATATGGATACAGTTTTAGGATATATTTATTATATTGCATTATATATTTCTACCTCTGATCAAGGTTGTTCACATTTTGAGGGCATTTTCCTCCTTTATTGCACAGTTGTTTAAAGATTGTTTAATATTCTGATATGAAGTCTTAATCTTTAAGTTATATAGGTATTAAGTACTATAGGTCAATAGTCATTCATGTTTGTTATACTTTTAGTCAGATTAATTAGGCTTTTTAGGTACATAGAGATTGTAGTCTGCATAGATAGGTAACCTTCAACCACTTCAAAGAATTGTAGGGTATTACATTTAAATAACTTAAGATTCTGTTGACATGAGACACGATTGCCCCTGGCAGCACTGATCTATTCCCAAGAGAGTCTTTAGCATCAAAGACACTACACTTGGAGTTTGTCTTCTTCTTGGAACAACTGGAATTTGGGCAAGAAACTTTCCATGCCTTGACCACTGAGAAAGTGCATGATATCTGTACTGAACAACCAGGGTATAAGAAAAAAGACTGTCAAATCTTGCAAAGACAGGATAAGATGGTTTTGAAAAATTCCCTGCCTCTGGAAGATAGAAAAGTGCCCCCAATGCCTGTGAATCCTTCTTGTCTGTGTAGTCAAAGGGAGACAGAAATCCTTGACAAAAATCCGACATAGCACCAAAATAAATAAACAAAAGCCTTTTATCCAGCAAGAACAAAAAGTGCTCAAAGTAAAATTGAAAAAATGTGTGCAACAAGCAAAGCAAGTTTCTCTATCAGTGAGATAACATCACCTGCTAAATAAACATGACCTTTCAAGGAATCAACTTGTCTAAGGGTTTCCAAAATCATTCTGTGTAACTATACTTCAGCTTCATCATTAGAATGAAAGTGAATGTCCCATGCAGAGCCACTAATACGAGCCATTAGCCATATTATGCCTTCAGGGAAATTATATAACCTTCCAAAACAACAAATATGTAAATGTTATAGCATCCAACATGTAAACCAAGACAAAGCAATTGTTTAAGGCCATAAGGGCTACATTCAGGAGTCCAACTGTGTGTTCTGAATTGGTGATCTTAACCAAAAGTAGATAAAAGTATTTGAAAAACAACTTGCTTCTGTACTATAAGAACATTATTTTTCTTATCCTTGTTCCCTGATATATACATATATATGTATATACATACATATATACTAATATTTACATAATAATAACACTGCTGTATTATTAAGCAGTCTAGAGATGATATACATACATACTAATATTTACATAATAGTAGCACTGCAGTAAGTACTATTAAGCAGTCTAGAGATGTATTTTAGCATACCAGAAGCCGTTCACAGAAGTTGTCACCAATTTACTAGAAAATCATAGGATAGGCCATCCTTAAAATACAGAACACCACTTGCAATATCAGTTCCAGACATCCTCTGCTCTATTCAAGCACTATTATTGTTTGTTTTCTTTTTGTTTTTTTTTTTTTTTTTTTTTTTTCCTAGAACAACCAGTGATTGTCTGGCCCCCAAAGTCTTTGAGAAGCAAATGTCTGGATCACACTTTCTCATTCAGTTATGAGGCTCAAACAGACGTAACTGCAACACTGACAATTTCCTGACAGCGGATCCAGACTGATGTAAGAGGAACCGAAAGCAAAGTCTTCCAAGCACCCCTTACCTTCCCAATCATGTTGACCCTTCAACAGTCTGTGTCCTTGCCACTGACAGTGGGCACCAGACTACCTAGCACTCTCGACCCTAATGAAGAGGAGAAGGTCCTAGGTGCATTCCTCATTCAGAAAGTTTGGTTGTTTGCCTGGCTAGTGCATGCAGAACCGCCAGCTGAGATGGCTCGAGACTGGCCCGTGCAGGCCCGAGGACATCCATTCCAAGTGCGGCTCTCAAGCTTTGCTCGATTTCTGAGGCCAACCGTCACTTGAGTTCTGTGCGCTTTGGCTACCGCCTACCGAACGTGTCCACAATTCTTGGGAATGACAGCCTCTTTCCAAGGATATTGCTTAGATGCTGCTCGCCGCGAGTTATCACTGGCAAGTACAATCGCTGCCACTTGCTAGGAGGTAGTTTCCCTTTGTTACTTTTCAACTACTTTATCGGCTAAATGACCAAACCAGTGGAGAGAGGTCAGAGATCCTCAGCTGGTCCATCACACTCTGACCAGAGACCCCAGTTTTCCCAGCCTCCCCGTCCTGGGTCCCCCTTCAGTGTCCCCCAATGGGATGAAGACATCCTATCCCAATGGGTGAAGTGCTTGCCTCATCGGCCTGGGACCCCTTTCAGAGGCCGCCGGCCTGGGACACCCCAAGGGATTGATGACAGCGCAACCCAATGGGAGACATACTTGACCAGCACCAAATTCCTGAGGGACTTTGCACCTCCGGGGGTGCTTCGACTGGCTCGGCAAAAGTTCAGGTGCCAAAAGCCTTATGAGGACAAAACATTCAAAATCCCCAACAGTGGTACTGCAGATAGACTGCAGAGTCTTAGAGCTATTATAAAGACTACACCCAGTAAGAAGACTCTGGACCCCTTAAAGAAGCTGAAAGAGATCAAGGAATGACAAGTTCCACTTCCTCCAGGGGTTCCTGACTGCAGGAGTAACCCATTGAGCAGGGAAACCAGACCATGTGCCTTACCTCCTGCCACCAGAAAAAGAGTGGCCTCAACTTCTGTGCACAGACCTGGGAAGGTGCAAAGAAGGCTGGATATGTCTACTGTGTTTGAAGAAACTATGGACTTCGATCATTCGGGCACCAGAGTGCCTGCAACATCTCCAAGGCACTGTGCTGGAGATGCCTGTGAAAAGGTCAACGAGGATGACACAGTGCCTGGGCTGTCTTCTCCTGACTCTTCCACTGACCAACGTGGACTGGTAATTTCCCCACAATTTCAAGGGTCCCTGCAACCTTCCTCCCTTATTCAAGGAGCTCTGGGATCTTCCACTTCTTCCCAAGATGCTCAGGGACTATCCCTATCCACCAGAGAGGTTCTGGGAGGAGCCCAATGTGATCAAGGGTTTATGGGGCACTACAAATCTGCCCAGGCATCCCAGATACTTCTCTCTTGTGCTGAAAGGAAAATCAAGCATGTCTCCTTTTTAAGAAAGGTTTTCAGAAGTGCATCCTCTAGCCAAGGGGGAACCAATCATTCCAATTCTCCGCCAAAGAATTTTAGACAAGCCCCTTCTGTTCAAGGCGGCCTACAGCAGGCCCCATTAGTCAAAGAGAGCTCCAAATCTTTTCCTCCAAAAGGGGTACTCAGTGATTTCTCATTTTCCCAAACTGGAATAAGTCCTACCACCACTCCCCAGGGGAGTTTAACACCTTTGATGGCTGCCAAAGATGACTGGAGAGCTATACCCTCTCATGAAACGAGCCAAGCCTGTTTTCCCTCTCTCCAGAAGATTCCTAAGCAATCCATATATGCTGAAGTGAGCTTGAATCCTGCCTCCTCTGACCAAGGGAATTTCGTAACTTCCCCATTAAAGCAAGAGGGCTTTAAATGTCCTCCACAAGAAGATGGGCTCAGGTCTTCTCTTATAGCACAAGGGGGGCCAAGCCCTATCACTATTCCCCAAATGAGCCTCACACCACTCATGCCTACCCAAGCAGAAACAAAACTAGCTACATCTACATCAGGGATTCAAGAACCTTTGCCATCTTCAGAAGGGGCCCTAGAAAGGTCCACATATCTACAAGAGATGCTAGGATCTCCCATGTCTACCCAAGGGACCGTTGTACCATCTCAACGTACACAAAGGTCTCTAGCACCTGCATCAACTTCCCTTGGGGTTCTGAGTCCTTCTGTATCTGTCAAGGGGATTCTAGAATTGTCTACATCTAGAGAAGAGGGCCAAAGACCCATTCTTTCTCACAAAAGGAGATTCAAGCCTAAGCCAGATATGAAAATGGATTCTTTATATTCCCACTGTAGCAAAAGGAGAAGGAGAGATCCTCCCACTGAGCAAGGTAGATTCCCAGTGTCCCTATCAGATGAAGAGAGCTTTAAATATACCGTGCCAGCCAAAAAGGCCCTTCTGATTCATCATGGGAGAAAAAATAGCCAAAGATATGCCAAGACAGTTCAAGTGAGCCATGCAAGTTCCACAACTACCCAGGATGCTAAGACAATACAGCCTTCCCTTCTTCCTCAGGAGTCTCTAGGACTTTCCACATGTGTAGGAGAGGCTCCTGGATTTTCTACATATACCAAAAAGTACAAGGTCATTTCCAATGTGTCCAGCACTCTCTGGGTTCTACCATAGGTGATAAAGGGACTGTATTTGCAGAAGGGGTTTCAGCCTCATCCTCATTCTTAGAAATGGCTCTCAGATGTGACACATGTACACAAAAATTTTTAGCAAATTTCAGATTGAGAGAAGGGGATTCCTTAAATTCTACCTGCACACCAACACCCACAGGACCTCCCCACTCTTCACAGGAGGCTGTGGGAATTTCTCCATCTCCTCAAGGGTATGAACAATCTGTCACAACTACACCAAAGGCAATAGAGCATTCTCCATCAGCACAAAGGGATGTTAGTATTTCCACATGCCCACAAGTGACTCCAGAATGGCCAACAAATGCACCGAAGGTTCTGAATTCTACCTTATCTTTCCAAGGGTTCTTGGAACCTGTTTTGTCCATCCAACTGTCTCTAAAACGTAATGTCTCTATACAAAAGTCTTTATCATCTTCTCTACCTGAAGAAAGTGTTCCTGAAACTTCTACATTTACACAAGGAGCTCTAGTAACACCCTTAGCTGTCCATGAGGATTTTAGACCTACTACATATGCACAGGAAACTCTAGGGGAGAGCACACCTATACAGGTTCTGGAACTTCCTCTCATTCTGAAGCTGTAGTAAAAACACACACATGTACACCTGACACAGTAGCACCTTCCCCTTCTGAGCAAGAGGCCATAGGATCTAGCATATCTGGAGAAGGCACTTTACTGTCTTCCCCATCTACACAAGAGAGTTTCATGTGTATCCTTTCTCAGGAGGGAAATATTAAACATGTTCCCTCTACCCAAGTGGACTCTGGATATTCCATTTCTACCAAAAAGAGGTTGAGAGTTGTTCCTTCTGATGAAGGGGACTTTGGAACTTCCTTATCTGAGGGAGGCAGTTTCATACCCCTCCCTTCCTCAAAAAGGGTATGTGCGTCTTCTACTGCTCTGAAACAAACATCAGTTATTGCACGTATTCCTCATGTGAGTCCTATGCATTCTATATCTGTCCAAAAAGCCCTGCAATGTTCCTCACCTGAACAAAAGTCTGTAGAGCCTTGCCATTCTAAACCAAGGACCTCATGAACATTCCATATCTTTCCAAGAGGCTCAATGCCCTTCTTTGTCTGTCCCAAAAGGTCTATGTCATTTACCATCTGTCCCAGGCCTTCAGGGACATTCTCCATCCCTGTCAAAAGCTCCAGAAAATTCTACCTATACCCAAGAGGCTTTGTCAATTTCTAAATCTGACCTGGGAGCCTTGAAATCTTTCATATCAGCCAAAGGGTCTAAAGGAAAGTTAAAATCTAAACAAAGACATCTTGAACTTTTGTCATTAGCACAAGAGGACCTGACATCTCCAATGTCCTCCAAACCGTCTAAAGATCCTTCTGCCTCCTCCTGCCTTCTATCTGCAGAACACTTACCATCTCCCCCAGGGTCTCCAGTACCATCAACATCTAAGCAGTGGTATCTAGGAACTTCATCATCTGGCCAAGAGTCTCTAGGACATTCATCATCTGCCCCAGGAGCCCCATGTTGTTTCCAGACTGCCCATGGAGCAAGAAAACTTTTGTCATCTGCCCAAGGGATTTGGGAAAGTTTTCCACCTTTATCAAGTTATTCAGGACATTTGCCCCACCTCCCAGGAGATCAGGGAGTTTCTTCATTAGATCAAGTGATTTTAGAATGTTTCCCCCCTGCTCAGGGCTCTCTGGAAACTTTATGCTCACCTGGGGTGTCTTTGCAACAGCCCTTGGTGTCCTTGCAAAGGCATCTGGATATTTCAGTATCTACTCAGGGGAGTGCTGGTACTTCCCGATCTACCCAAAAGGCTCTAGAATCTTCAGACTTTGCAACTCTTGAGCACTTACCAGTGGCTCCAAAGTCTGGGGGACTTTCAACTCTGTCTCAGGAAGCTACTTCTCCATTGTTGCCTGTTCATGGAATTCTAGAATTACCTCAATATGGTTCAGTGACCCTACCATCAATGCCATCTACACAAGGGCTTAAGGGAAGTCTCTCATCCTCAGAAGTTAGCATAGCATCTGTGCCCTCAGCCCAGGGTTCTGTGGGACATTCCCTATCTGCACAAGCACCTGTAGAAATTTCCACATCTACAAAAGGAACTCCAGGGCATTCTCTGTGTGCTCTAAATGATATGATACATTTCCTGTCTTCCCAGGGCACCCTGGGACCATTTTCCTTTGTAGAAGTAGATGTGGGGACATATTCACACAACACAGGATCACAAGGACAATTGAAAAACATTTCAGGGTTTCCAAGACCTATGATAACTGACCACGATCCTGCTGTAATTTCATTACCTGCACAAAGGACTCTCAGACATTTGCCATCTGCTCAAGGGGTTGTGAAACTTTCCCTGTCTGACCAACAAGCTGCAGAACTCTCCACATTGGAACAAGGGTTTATACAACATGTGGAAGCAGCAAAAATGGCTCTGGTAAACCCATCATCTTCCAAAGGGGCTACCATACATTTTCAGTATGCCCAATATGCTTTAGAACATTTGCCACCTAGTGAAGGAGCTCTTGAACATCCTTCACCCCATCAGGGGACTCAGGAAAGTTTGAAATCTTCCCAAGAGTCTCTTGAAATTTTGTCATCTAACTCTGAACATGTCAAAAATTCTCTTTCTGCTACAGGTGGTCTGGAATCCTCTCTATCTGGTCCAAGACTTCTTGGACATAAGTTAGCTGACAAACAGCCTGAACATCTTTCTATATATGCACAGTGGTCTCTGGGGAATTCATTGTCTACCCAAAAGGCTCAAGAACACTTAGCACTTTTAATAGGAAATTTGAAACCTTGCCAATCTGCCAAGGAGGGACTAAAAACTTTGATACCTTCACAAATTGTTCTGGAAAGTGCTCCAACTATTTCAGAGGATCGAGAAGCTTTATCATCTGCTCTAGAGCATATGGGACTTTCCTCATTAGCAAATGAGTCACCAGAACACTCACTGGTTGCTGAATCTTCTTCTGCTGCCACAGGAGCTCCAGGGTCTATATTATTTCCCTAAAAATCTTTGGAAAATCCCTTATATGGAAAAGGGATTAGGCAAACATTGCCTTCTTCTCAAGGGGCTTTGGAAATATTCTCATCCACAAAAGGGAGAGTGGAAAATATATCATCACCTGAAATGTCAGTGAAACTTCCTACTTCTTTACAGGATTCTTCAAGACCTTCTCCACCTTCTCCATTGATCCGAGGCCTTCATCAACATCCACTAAATGCCCAAGGGACTTTAGGACCTACCCAAACTGGCTCTGCCATTCAAGGACTTTTGTCACCTCCAGAGACTGGAGGAAATTTATCAAGGGCACGAGGTTCTTGGCAATCTTGCCCATTGACCCTACAAACTTTAGATCATTTGCAATCTGCTGAAGGAACCAATATTCTGTCCACATCAGAACACGAAATATTTGATCCTTTACCATATAACCAAGGGAATCTAGGACTTTTGGCATATTCCCCAGGGATCATGGAACCATCAGAATCAGAACATAGGAAACTTGGGCATATGTCATATGTGGGAAAAGATGGAGAAATTTCTTCATTTGAGAAACTAGGCAAATCAACTTCCCCCTTGTCTCCACATTCACCTTTCATCTCAGAAGTTTTTGAATCTTCCTCATGTGGCCTGGGATTTCAGCGGTCTTTGTTATCTTCCAGAGAAGATGCAAAAGGCAGTCCCTCTACACCACATGCACAGGAACCTTCTTCATCTACTTCCCAGGCACTAGAACATTTTGCAACTACTCAAGGGCCTCTGCAAATTTACACACCTGCCAAACAGACTATGTGCCCTTTGCCATCTACACTAGAGGATGTAGAACATTCCACTTTTTCTAGAGGGTTTCCAAGAGGATCCCAAATGCTCCCAAATGTTCTTGACCATCTTTCTAGTAGAGGAGAGTCTGAGAAAATTTCTCTTTCTGCTCCAGGAACTAAAAACATTTCCTTATTTGCTCCACGGCCTTCAGAACATTCGTCCCTACAAAATGCAACTCGAGCCACTTCCCCTTGCCCTCAAGAAGTGGTGGGATCTTTGATATCTGAAGAAGGTTCTTTGGAAATGTCTCCATCATCTAATGGTTCTCTGGAACCATTGGCATCTACATTAGAAGCTGGGGGACCTTCCCTATCCAAATCAGATACTATACAGCTATCTGTATCTGTACCAGTAACCAAAGCACATTTTCCATCTTCCCTTGGGCCTCCAGCATCCAAATATTGTGACCAGATGAAGGTGGGATTTTTGCCATCTCTCTATGGAGATATTGAAGCTTCTTGGTCTGATGAAAGGACTCTGGAAATGACCAAGTTTGCAGAAGAGGCTCTAGAAAATTTATCAATTGCTCTAGGACCTACAAAACTTTCCACTTGTTCCCAGGAGGATAATAAATCCTCTCTATCTGACCAAAATTATCTACTACCTTCACCATGTGTCAAAGAGCCTTTGGTACCTGCTGTCTGATCAGGAAAGTGAGGAATTATTGTTGTCCCCCTCAGAAGACACAGAACATACACCATCCAAAGCTAGTGTTCAGGTGCAGAAACCTTCTCTATTTTCCTTAGGACCTCAAGACTCTTTGCTAACTACACAAGAGCCTCTGAAACTTTCCCTTTCTCTCTGTGACTCTCTGTGTTCTTTTTCATCTTCCCTAGAGTCTGAGACTGTAGAGCTTTCCACATCATCTCCAGAGTATCTGGAACCATCCCAATCTGTACAAGGGGAACTAGAATATTTTTCAACTGTAGGACAGGGTAAAGAACATTCTTCAACAGCCTCATAAACTACAAGAAAATTGTCCTCATCCCAAGGCTGTGGAGAGTATTTATCATCTTCCCCAAGTGTTCAGGAACCTTTCCAATCTGGCCCAGTGTATAGAGTAACTTTGTTTTCTTCCCAGGGGCCTCAGAAACCCTTTAAATTGACTCACGGGATGTTGCATCCTTCAGCATTTGCCCAAGGGTCTCAAGAATCTTTGGAACGTTCCCAAGGTATTGTGGGAACTCATGAATCCTCCCAGAGGATTCATGGATATTTTTTACCTGAAGAAGAGCCTGTGGAAACTTTTACATCAGTTTCAGGGACTATAGTAATTTCATCATCTGCTCTATCAACTCTGGAACTTTCTTCATTACTACATGTAACTTCAGAAACTTCTCTAACTGACCAACAGGTAGTGGGAAATAGACCCCCCTCCAAAAGGGCTCTAGGAGTGTTGTCATTGGCACAAGGGACCCTAGAACCTTTGGCATCTGCCCGAGGGGATGGGAGAGATTCTCAGTTAGAAAAAGATGCTGTGGAACAGTCTTTTTCAGTACAGGGCATTTTAGGATTGTTGACATGTACAACAGGATTTCTACGATCTACTCCATATGATCATGAAAACCAAGGAATATTGCCATCTACCCAAAAGTTCTCCCTGTCTCCTAAAGGATCTCTGGTACTGCCCATATCTGCAAATATGAAACTTGAAAATTTGCAATCTGATCATGAATTTACAAAACATTCCAATTCTGTTCAGGAAGCTTCTAGACCTTCTCTGTTTGTCCAAGATCCTCTGCAAGATTCAACATCTGCTTCAGAGACTCTGAGACAACATTCTAACCAGGGAACAAAAAAGTCTTTGTTGTCTTCTCCAGGTGCAGTGAAATCTTCATCATCTGCACCAGATGCTAGTAAATCTCTCCAAACTACTCTACGGAATCGACCAACTCGCCTATCTAATCAAGGGCATTTTGAAAATTCCATGTCTGTCCAGTATACGCTGGGTTCTTTTTCATCCAGATCAGGGTCTCTAGAACATTCAGTATCCTCCCCATTGATTCTGGGGTCATCAACATCTTTCCAAAATAAGCTAGGACACTTGTATCGCACAGATACATCACCATCTTTTCAAGAGACTACAGGACCTTTGTCATTTCCTTCTAGGACTACAGGACGTTTGCAACATGGCACAAGATCTCAGGAATCTTCTTTATCTGCATCCAAAGATCTATCGCACTTTCTATCTGACCAACTTTATGTATCTACTCAGGGAACTCGGACTTCTTCACCATATAGCCAACAAGCACTACAACAGTTAGCATCTTCCCAAGAGATTTTGGGACCATCCAAGTTTGACCAGTTGACACATAGCTATTTGTCTCCTGTCCCAGATGATTTGGGAATGTCTCCATTTGTCCTAGTAGTTAAAGGCACATTTCCACAGTTCCCAGTGTCTCCAGGACTTTCTTCACTAACACCATCAAGTCCAGTTCCTTCCCCATCTTTGCAAAAAGATGATGAATTTTGCCTATCTACACAAGCAACTCTGGAAGTGAACACACCAGGACAGGATGGTCTAAAACATTCATCAACTACTCAGGTTCCTGGGCAAGCTTCTCTTTATGCAAAACTCCCTTTGGTAAAGCCCACATGGGCACAGGGTACTGAAGGACATCCAGCTTCTAAGTCAGGGATTAATCAAAGTACCCAGAAGGAGTTAGAATTTTCTCCACCTGCCCAAATGCCACTGATAATTTCTTCATCTACACAAGGAACTCTAGTATCTTGTTCATCTGACCAAGGGGCTCTGGGGACTTACCTATCTGTCCAAGGGTCCCTAAAACTATCTACTCCCACACAAGGAATTGTAGGAACTGTGCCATCTGTGCAAAGTACATTGACACATCCAACTTATTCCTGAGTAGTTCCAAGATTTTCTCCATTGGCCCAACATACTATCCAAGATTCAGCATCTTCCCGAAGGACTACAGAATCTTTCTTATCTAGACAGGAAAGTCAAAGAACTTTTTTGTCTTTCCCAGAGGACATAGAACATTCACCATCTATACAACATGCTCAGGAACAACCTCTATCTCTTTCAGGGACGCTAGAACCTTCACTATCTTCTGAAGGATATCAGAAACTCACCAAAGCACCAGAGAGAACTTTACCTGTGCAAAGTTCTTTGTCATCCATCCAGACCTCAGGGATTTTGGGACAATACCAGCACTCCCACCATACATTGGAGTATTTGCCTCATGTGAAAAAGAATTTGGAATCTTCTCAATCTGCTCCAGGGATTATAGGAGTTTTACCATCACCTGTAGTGCCTGTAGAACATTCAACTCCTACCAAAAAAGCAGCAGAATCATTTCTCTCTGATCAAGGGTATTTAGAAAATTTGAAACCTGCCCAAGGGTCTCTGAAACTTTCCCTTTCAGCCCAGGCAATGCTAAAGGAAACACGATATTCTAAAGGAGCTCTACAGTCTTCTGCATCTTTCTCAGAACTTCCAGAACCATACATAAATTCTCCATCTACTCGAAGGACTGCAGGAAATTCCCTATCTGTTGCAGGGCATATGGGTCTCTCTGTATTGCCATCACAAACAACTCCATTTTCTCATTCTGATGAAGGGGCTATGAAACCTTGCCTTTCAGGTCAGGGGACTCTAAAATATTCCAAATCTGCACAAGGGACTCTAGAGTCTTCTTCTGCTTTCCAGGGCACTGGAGAGTTTCTCTTATCTGCCAAAGGCACAATTGGAAACTTGACATCTGCAAAACAGACTGTAGGACCATTTCCATCAATGGCAGGACCTCTGAGGTCTATCCAAACTACCCAGGTGCTATTAGGATCTTTGAAATCTGGATCTTCTTTACAAGGTAATCTTGTATACTCCCCACAAGACCAATTGTGGCAGAAATTGTCTGTTCCCACCAAAGTGACTCTAGGACAGTCACCACATCACGAGAGTTATGAAGGAAATATTTCATCTACCCAAGGAACTGTGGAATTGTCTCCATCACAAGAGTTTCTTGGATATTCATCATTTTCCCAATTGTCTCCAGAATCATCCACATCTTCCCACAAAGATCTAGGTCCTTCTTATGATCAAGGGGCTGTAGCACATTTCCCATCTCTTCCAGGATCTGGGTATTCTCTCTCTTGCCATGAGATACTGCAAAATTTATCATCTTCCAAGGGTACTCTAGAAACATCATCTTCTGTCCAGAGAGCTGTAGAAGCTCCATTAGATGTGCAGGGTGCTCTACCCCTTCAGCCTCATTTCCAAGGGTATCTGGGACCTTCCCAATATACTCCAAAGACATCAAAACCTTTGACATCTCACCGAAAGGTCTTGAAATTTTTAGAATCTTTATCAGAAACTCTGGGAAATTCAATACCTGTTCATGGTGCTTTGTGCCCTTGTGATTCTGACCAACAGATTCAGGAATCATCATCTTCTCTCTGGGAAGCTCTTCAATTTTCTTCAACATCTAAAGGTTCACTGGGACCTCCTCCATCTGTACCAGAGACTTTGGAATCTTTATTGTCAGACCAACTCTATCCAGAATTGTCTATAACTACCCAGGAGTCTCCAGGACCTTCACCACCTCAGCAAGGCTGATTAGGAGATTCACTGTTTACCCAAGGGTCTCTGAGATCTTTCGTATCAGTACAAGAGTATGTACAACATTCGAACCCTGATCAAGGGACTCCAGAAACATCTCCATCTTCCCAAGAGGGTCTTGACCTTTCTTTAGCCCAAGAGATTTTAGCATATTCACCATCTTCTCCCAGAGATTGTAGATTTTCTCAAACTTCAGAACATTCTCTCAGAACATCACCATCTACCCAAGGTGCTAGACAGACATCATCATCTGTCCATGAGTATATAGAACCAGTTCCATCCTCTCAAAGTGTTCCAGGAATCCAGGCTCTTTTGGAGAGACCTCCTGGTCCTTCTGAATATACACTAAAGGCATCAAAACCTTTGCCATCTTACCAAGAGCTGTATAAGACTTTAAAACGTGTCTCAAGGGATTTAAAAACTTTGGTCTCTGCCCTAGAGGCACTGAGAGTTTCATCATCTGCCCAAGGTGCTTCGGGCTCTTCTATACCTGACCAAGTGATACTTGGACCACCAACATTTTCCCAGGAAACTCTGGAATGTTCTCCATCTGAACATGGATCTGTGAAACCTGCCCCATCTCAAATGGGGTTTATAAGACCTTCACTAACAGACCAAGGTTTAAAGAAAATGTCTTCAGGTGGAAAAGTAACTTTGCAAGATTCACCACCTCAGCAAATCTATTTAGGAAATGCATTTTCTACACCAGGGGGCCTGGGACTAACCACATCATCACAGGATTCTCTTGGACATTCATCATTTGCTCAAAGGTCTCTGGGACATTCAGGATCTGCCCAGTATTTTGTGGGACCTTCTGTATCTCAAAATGAAATTTTAGGACCATCAATATCTCCCAAGGAAACTCTGGAACTTTCTCCTCTTGACCAAGGCTCTCTGAGGCCCATTCCACCTGCACATGGGACTATGATATCCACTCCCTCAGAACATGGTTGTCAGACAATATCTTCAAGTGTACAAGGAGCTTCACAATCTCAGCATGGTTATGTAGGAATTTCATTCTATTTGCAAGAAGCTCTGTGACTGTCCATATCAGTGCAACAATCTCTTGGACATTCACCATCTGCTCAAGGGTCTCCAGATACTTCCTTGTCATTCCAACATGCTCCATGTCCTTGTTTGGATCAAGGGCCTTTAAGACGTTCATCAGCTGATTCAGGAGAAGTTGGAATTTCTGACTCTCCCCATGGGACACCAAAAATAGCACCATTTATCAAAAGTACTCTAGAAAGACCATCTTCTACCCATTGGATGATAGAAGCTTCTCCAACTTCCCAAGATGATCTACGATTTCCACCTCCTTCAGTACAGACTCTGCAACCTTCCTGATTTACTCCAAAGGAAACAGAACCATTGCCATCTACAAAAGAGGTTTCTAAACGTTCAAGGTCTGTATCAGGCACTCTAGAATCTTTTCCATCTGTGCCAGGGGCTCTGGGACTTTTCAAATATAACCAAGGTGTTCTGGGCTTTTCAGTATCTGACCAAGGGAATCTGGGACCACCAACATCTCTCTATCATACTTAGGAACATCACAAAGGAGGCCAAGAGGCTGTCAAACCTGTGCAATTTACCCAAGAATCGGTGGGGCATTGCTTTTCAAGATTTTCAAGAATGTTCATTTGTGCCCCTACCAACTTTATTCCTATTCCTTCTCATGAAGACTCCCTGAGACATTCCTCTTATCCTAAAATAAGCTCTAGACATTTCAATGCAACAACAACAAAAAAATATCAAGACATGTCCAGTTTCCTGAAGAGGATATCAGGTATTCACTTTCAGAGCTTGATGGCTTAACATATTTTCCTTCTTTCAAACATAGTCTCATATCTTCTGTATATGTCAAAAAGAACTCAAATTGTCCCTTTATTCCTCAAAGGAGTGTCCCACTCCCAACATCATCAGAATTGAGTCTATCTAGTTCCCCTGATGAAGGAGATCTCAGACTTTATCCCTCACCAGGAGGTGGCTCCACACATTCTAAAATGAAGAAAACAAAATCAAGACATGCTTCAAAAGAAGCAGTCTTCAAATCTGTCCCATCGGAAGATGAAGACTTGAAACTTCACCATTCTTCCAAAAAGGGGGACAAAGGTTCCAATTCTGAAAAAGGTATGGTGAGTCTTAAAACTGAGTCCAAATAGACTCTCAATACCTCTCCCTCTGCCAAAGGAGGCTACAGATCCTCACAATCTCATGAGGAGTGCCTCAGAATTTGTCTCCTGATGGCATCCCTAGACACTCCAAAATCTACAAAAACTAAATTGGAACATGTCCCCTCTACCAAAGCAGATGTTCACGTTTCTCATTCAGAACATGAGCAATGCAAACAATCTTCTCTGTCAAATATAGGGTTCAGACTTTCATCTTCCAAAAGGGACCAGAAAACAAAAGTTACTCTGCAAGAGAGCATAGAACCTTCTATCTCTAAGGGAGGCTGCAAATCCTCATGATCTCATGAGAATGGCCAAAGATGTTCTCCCTCTCCCCAAGGCAGCCCTAGAAATTCCAGATCTACCAAAACCAAATTGGAACAGGTCCCCTCTAATAAAGCAGATGTTCATGTTTCCCATTCAGAACATAAGGGCTACAAACTATGCTCTTTGTCAAAAACAGGGTCCAGGCATTCATCCTCCAAAAGGGACCAGAAACTGAAACCTACTCCTCAAGAGTGCACAGAACCTTCCATCTCTAAGGGAGGCTGCGGATCCTCACGATCTCATGAGGAGGGTGGCAGAATTTCTGCATCTCCCCAAGGCAGCCATAAACATTCCAGGTCTATCGAAACCAAATTGGAACAGGTCCCCTCTAACAAAGCACATGTTTATGATTCCCCCTCTGAAGACAAGGGCCTCAAACAACCCTCTTTGACAAAAAAAAAAAAAAAAAAAAAAAAAAAAGAGTCCAGACATTCATCTTCCAAAAGGGATAAAAAAAAAATAACAAAATTTACTCTCCAAGAGAAAAATAGGACCTGCCATCTCCAAGGGAGCCTGCAGATCCTCACGATCTCTGGATGGCTGCAGAAGGCATCCTTCTTCCCAAAGCATCTCAAGACATTCCAAATCTACCAAAACTTAATCAAAAAAGCCCCTTATGGCAAAGCAGATGTTCACACTTCCCATTCAGAACACGAGGGCTGCAAAATTTCTGTTTTATCAGAAAGAAGGCTCAGAGATTTTCCATCCGCCAAAATGGACCAGACACGAAAAGCTAATCTTGAAGGAAACATAGAATGTTCCATATCTACAGAAGGGGGACATGGAAACTACTCCCTTTCCTTAAACATTCCACCTTTCCCCATGAGCCTTCCAGCCTTACTTCTACTACTTCTACCAGGACAAGACTCAGAAATTCTCCTTATACTCAAGAAGCAATCAAAACTTCCCCACCAGCTAAATAAAGCTTCAACTCATCTATGGATGGAGACAGCCCCAATGGGAATGCCAAACCTTCCTCATCACCACAAAGTATTGATGTCTATGAAGGAGGTCTTTAGACATGCTCTTTCTGTCCAAGAGGGACGAAAAAACTTCCACTAGTGTCAGAGAGTCAATTAGGACTCATATATTCACCATGTCAAAAAGAGAGTCCCACGACATTCCGTTTTCCAAAAGTACCTGGAAATACCTATCTGAACCAGAGGTCCAGGGATCCTTCTCTTACCATGGAGGAGGCACACCCTTCCAGTGTAAATATGGGGCACCCATATTTGACCCTTCTGTCCATGGAGACCACAGACATTCATGGTCAGTCCCATGCAGCCTCCAAAGAATCCTGCTGCAAAAACAGAACTGGGGTTCTAGCCTCTCTTCTCAAGGAGGTATCAGGCCATCTCAATGTAATTAAAGGGGCCTCAGACTTTCCAAGGGCTACCCTGTTCAAAGAAGCCTTGGAATGTTTCAATCTCAATGAGTGTGGATATAGCCTATCCACACCATTGAGCGTCAGGAATGCTCCTTGTGACCAAATGGAATTCAGAAATGTACCTTCTACTCAAGAATGGGCCAAATCAATATTTTCTGCACCAGGAAACTCCCAACATACTCATTGTGCCCATGAAGGCTTCAGACCTTACAAGTCTGTCAAACTGAAGTTCTAAAGATGCTCATTTCAAGAGGGCAGTGTGGTCTCTACTCTCATTTATCATGGTATCTCTAGATCTTCTTATCTACAAACTTAGTTCATCTTTCCCCAATCTGTGTCCCACATGAACAATGGAAGTTTAGAACTTTTCCTTGTCATCAAACATCTATGAATCCTTTGACTTCCATTCCTGGTCTACCTCAGATGCACACTGAGGTATCACATAGGTCTCAGAAGGTAGGTATTTCCCTTTTAATTAAGAATAGGGCACAGATTCTACCTAAAACATGCTATACAATCTGTGACCCACTGAGAATTGCATACGCTCCTTCTGACTAATGTGGCCTAAGACTGACATCATCTGACCGAGCAGGTGACAGAACAACTCTCACTGTCTAAGATCCTCAGGGTGTTTCCAATTCTCATCTGACTGCATGACCTCTGTCCAAAAATTAAAATGACCCTGGTACCTGAGTCTTAGAACAATAGAGCATCTAGCAGAGCCCTAAACCCAGCCTTAACTTGATTAGCAGAAATAAAAAAGCTAGACCCTTCATGTCCAGAAGTAGTCAGCTGAATTGGTCCAGAGACCTAGCTGAAAACTGCCTCCTAGCTTCTTGGAGATTGATCACACCACTGCCTGCCCTTCATGGCATGGTGGCCCTAGATACTCATTAAGATTAAAAAAGGAAATATTCAGACATTCTCTAATCTCCAAATTGACTCTTGATGTTCCCCTGCTCCCCCCAGACCCTTTGGCTTTTCTGTTTTCCCAAACATAGCATGATAAGTTGTCTCCAAAGAAAGTTGTTCTCAAATTTCCTATTTTTCTGTAGATGCCTCAAATATCCTCACTCTGTATTAGTGTTCTGAAAATTGGGTTTCTGACAAATGGGCCTCAAACTTATTCCTTCAAACCCAAGAGTACTCATCCTTTCCCTAGTGACTGAAGTGAACCTCAAACTGTTGTCAAGGACTCAGAGGGTGCTAAGTCACATTTCTTCTGAACCAGGAAGCAGAATGCACTCCATTAATTCTCAAGGAGGCTATAGCCCTACCACTACAGAGCCACAGATATTCCAAACTCTTACAAGGATGGAGGGGGCTTCTGACCTGTCCTTCAGAACCAGAGACTCTCAGATCTTCCTCAATGGCCCAAGTGGTCTCAATCTTATCTGTCTAGGGCCAAGGGGTCTTGGTTTGGTTCTAGGCAAAGGGAGTTTCAAACTAGTATCCCCTCAATACCAAAACTGTCCTTCAGCCATTTCACATTGTTCAAGTGTATATTGACACTATTTTCCTTTGAGATCCAGGAGATCTCAGACATGTAATAATTGCTAAACAACCTCATTCGTACAACTTCAGAAAAAGGGAGTCACACACATCCTCAATGACTGAAGGGGACCTGGGACATACAGCTTGAGAAGCAAGTGGACACAGACATCTTCAATGTCGCAAGAAGATCATAAATACAACCTCCTTTGAAACAATGAGCTATAGAATTTTGGCAAAGTCACAATGTGGCTTCAGACTTATCCTTCCAGAACCAGGATGATCCATGTCTTAGTTAAAAACTCCATCAGGTCTTAGATATCCCCCTCAGAAGTAAACTAACTCACTAATTCAGGGAGCTGAAACCTCTCTGAAATATCTTCTGAAGAGAGACTTGGACTTATTTCCCCAAACCACAGTAGCCCCTGACTTTTATCATATGCCAAATGGGGGCTGCAGTAGCATGTGTTCTTTGAATAATACAACTGTAGCCTTCCTCTGTCTGTGTTGGAGGGGTCTGAGACACACCCCTTTGATGAAACAAACTACAGAACTGACCCTGTGACTGAAGAGTGTGTCTCAGATATTTAGACCTGACTAACAGGTACTTGAGACTGAGTCTCTTTGTGTTCATAGTCAACTCATGTCTATCAAACAACTAAGAGAGATTAGAGCTTCTCCCCCAAACCAAAGTGGCCAGAAAATACACTTTTGACCACCAAAGGAACCTCAAGAACCTCAAGAAACTTGCATGGCATAAAAATAAAATATTCACCCTGAATCCAAGGCCATCTATTTTCAAGCTACTCATCAGAAAGGTGCCTGTTCTCCATGTCCACACCTATACAGGTTATTGTGAGTTTAAACAGGGAACGCACCTAGGGACTGTGACTCAACTTTTCAGAGAAACCCTCTGAATGCTCTCTAACCTCAAAAGGAATCCTCAGAGATAAGGATTTTCTAGAGTTCACTGAAGATTTGGAGAAGGACTAGAGAGTGCCTGGACCTCCTCCTCCCTGGAAGGTAAGCAGTGGCATTCCCCTTCGCCCAACAAGGTCTTGCATCTGCCTTCTTTCCCATACCTTATTGTGTTTTTGCACTGATGACTTGGGCCTTAAAATACCCCCTTTAGCCAAATGGCCCTCAGAAATTTCCATTCTGAGCAAAGGCACATGTAATATTTTATCTCTGACCAAAGGGCATTGGTCATTCCACTTAGAGTTCACAAGAGTCAAGAAGTGTGAGCAAATCCTGGAATCCATGCCAATTCCTTGAGTAGAACCACCCATTACTGTGTGGCCTCCCCAGTCCCAACTAGATCTGGGAATCTCACACAAGATCTTAATGAATCCAGATTTAATGCTCAATTTCTTGCAGATTCCGCTAAAGATATGGACATCCTAAAAAGGAAGAAGAGTTAGATGGTGAGGCAATGCTAGGACCATATGAGGTATGGTAGTCAATTGAATTTATGCTTGGAATTATATGGGATTTTTACACTCTGACCATATCTTCCTTGTCACGTGGGCCTCAGAAATTCCTTTCTCCCCAAGGGTACTCACTCATTCTCCCTTTAATCACAGAGACATCATACCTTCCCCTGAAGCAAAGGGAGTCCTGCATCTTTCCAGTTTGTCTTAAGGAGGCTTATATATTCATTTTGTGTGAGGAAGACACACATTTCCTGATATTACAGGGTAGGCTTCAGACATTCTTCTTAACAAATGAGTCCCAGATTTTCCCTTCAGTCCAAGATAAACTCTAGGCACAAAACTTATCTACAAAGAACCTCTGACAATAAAGTACCTGTCAAGGAAATTGGATACATTCTACTTACATTGGACAATTTCATTGCAAGGGGACTAATACAAACTCCTCTGATCAAGAGGATACAGATCATATCAGTGACATGAAAATTTAGCCATACGTTCAGCAATTTCTCATTTATGTTTCAAATAAATACTCCCTGACCTTGACCTCCTCAGAGCAACCACTTCTATATGTGGAAACCTCACCTCTATTCCTCTAACTGAGAAGGTCTCAATCTTTCCATTCTTATCTGTCTGTCCAGGCATACCCGAATGACCAAAAGGATGTCAGATCACACTGAGCTGGTATCCTAGGACAAAAAAGTAAAAATCTGATTCTTCTACTTTTAAGATTCTCACCAGAAATGAGTCAGTCCCATCTTTTCTCCTATGCCTGTGCTACTGATGAAAGGCTTGTGGAGGACACAGAATCAGGGATTATCAACCAAAGAGTAGGAAAAAAATCCACTCTGATTGCTGGCATGGAAGTCTCAGAGTCTTAGAAAACACAGGTATTCTGTAGTGAGGACATTTGTATTTGAGAAGGTATTGCTTGCACCGTTGACCAAATCCCAAGGTAAGCTGTGAGATATATCTTCTGCCTGAGGGATTCTGGATCTTCTGGCTTTTCTATCCTCCCAAAACTTTTTATCTTTCAAAATTGGGGCTTGAGGTGCTGGAGAGATGGCTCAGAGGTTAAGAGCACTGACTGCTGTCCCAAAAGACCTGGATTCAATTCTCAGCACCCACACATCAGCACACAACTGTTTGTCTGAATCTCCAGTTCCAGGGGATCTGACACCCTCACATAGAGGCACATGCAGGAACAACACCCATATACATAAAAAACAAAATTAAAAAACTTTAAAAAAAGGAATGAGGTCTGAAACCTTCCATGAATGGCCAATAGTTGTCAGTTCGATGGTCTTACATCAAACCAACAATGTGTAGGTAGGCCCATGAAAGACTCCATAAACAAGGGATGCCAGTTCTCTCTGGATAGATGTCCCATAGGTCAAGTTTAGCAAACTGAGCGTAGAACCCCATGACATCTGCCTTCAGACCAGTCCATAGAAATGGAATGACTTCAACTTCAACATCTCTGCCTAGATATGAACAGCTGAACACAAACTAGATGAAGAACCCCAGTCAGGGACAGTTATCTAGGCCTCCGGAAGAAGACCCAAGTTGTTGTTGCCTTGTCTCTCAAAGAATGAACACAAACTATGAATAAGATTTGGAAGCTCATGATCAGTGCTGGGAACATTCTCCACTGTATAATGTACCAAGGACATTCACCTTCAAAAGAAGTGTGTACTACACTTTCTCACTCTGCTGAAAGGAAATTCTGTCCTTCACATTTCTTTCAATGGGGTCTCAGGGGTTTATTTTCTTTTGTGGAACTCAGAGCTTCCATTTTTCTGTTATTATTATGGTCATTATTATTAATTTATTCTTTCTTTGCATATGGAACAGAATGTCAGAACTCTCCTAAGACTAAGGTTTCCCTCTATCCCACTTGCTTAATGGGACCTAAAACATTTATTTTGTGTTACATGATTCTCATGTATTCCCTTTCTTACCAGTTTGCTCTTAATCTTTTCACATTGAGGGGTGTCAGACCAAGGGGACATTTTATTACACTGCACAAACAAGTATCAGGCATTACCAATCTTCCCAAGAGATCACTGGTCCAATTATCTATGTCTAAACAACAAGAGGTTGTCAGACATTCAGTTTCTGCAAAAGGAAATCTGGGAAATCAAACTCTATTGAAAGGGCTCTCGAAATGACCCCCATATGCATGGGATGTCTCAGACCTCCACCCTCTGCTCTTCACCACTTTAGTCCACCCTAATGAATAAAGAACCATCAAGCTTCCCTTCTTTGCATTTTGACCTCACACATTGCCCTATTAACTAAGATTGCTTTTAGAGCTGATCCCACTGACCAACTTAGCCATACAAACACATATGAAATCAATAGAATCTTACAACTTTCTTCTTTTAGATCATAGAGCAGAAAGATAGAAAAAGGAAATCAAGTCATCTGCCTCAAAAGTTGGTTATCAAAAATGCACTGTTTCTTTTATTCATAGATATGTACAGTTGAAGACAACCTTAAGAAAACATCAATGCTTGCATAACCATTTATCCTTTTGGAAGATTGTTATGAGATTTGCCTTAGATTCTCAAAGATTTCACACAGGGTATATATGTTTGCATGAGGAAAAATAGTTGAATGCTAGTAAGACAGAGCCAGGATAGCCTGTTACCGAAGATAGCCTGGGATCTTCCCGTAATGACCCTACCAAATACATCTTGGGACTTCCTCCCTGTGAACGAATAAGTTCCCGATTTCTCATTTGCTGAAGATGGTCTCATAGCTTCCCATTCTGAGAAAAGGTTCTCAGAACTCCCGTGGTTCCAGGAGACCTTACACTTTCCTAACTTAGGGAAGTTGTCATGAGAATTACACTGGGCCAGATTGTTCTTTGGTCCTTCCCCCCATTAGCAATGTGGCCTTAGATGTTATGCACCTGTACAAATGAGAATAGCAACCAGTGTCTTTGACCCTAAGAAACCCAAGAATTCTTTTTATTCCCAAGGTGACCTTAGAGATGTTCTTTTGAATAACACTGCATTATGTCTTGTCATTTATTTCACCAATCCTCACGCATCCGCTCCTGGTTTTTTTTTTTTTTATTTTTTGGTTTTTTGAGAAGGGTTTCTCTGTGGCTTTGGAGCCTGTCCTGGAACTAGCTCAGTAGAACAGGATAGTCTCGAACTCACAGAGATCCACCTGCCTCTGTCTCCCGAGTGCTGGGACTAAAGGCGTGCACCACCATTGCCCGACTCCCTCCTGTTTTGGAAGCAATGTCGAACATGTGCTACTCTAAATAAGAGAGATTTGAACCTTTCACCTTTGACATTGGTGGCTAAGGAAAGGAATTGTTTCACTCTGGTTTGAGGACCCAGATCCAAAGTGTAGAATTTGAGACTGGATCCTAAGCTATGCACTTCAATCTAATCACTAGATATCAACATGTCCAACCATTGCTGCCTGAGTATGAACTATGAATACAACCTGAAAGAAGAGGCAAAATAATAGCCAAGGAGAGCCATGAAGGTTCATTGAAGAAGGCTCTGGTTGCTCCCAAACTATGCAAGACTCAACAGATGAAGTGGAAACTCTGAAGAATAGCTGGAAGTTGGAGTGCAGTGATGGGACCTTCCTTCACTGAATGAGGTAGCAGTGACATTTACCTGCAACAGAATGGTGCATGGCACTTACCCCCTCTGCCCAAAGGGGTTTTCAACTCACACCCTTAACCAACCGGGTCTCAATTTTTTCCCTTTTACACAAAGGCCTCAGTGTTTCATTTCTTCTCAAGTTACCTCACTCTTTTTCATGTAAGAGAATATTAGACCTTCCTCCTAGGACAGAACCTACTCTAGACCTTCCCCATTTGCCCAAGTTGGTTTTAAGTATTCATTTTGTGGGAAATACCCTCAAATTTTCCTTTTTTGCAAGTTTGATCCAAGTCTTTTCTAAAAGATTAAAGAGTCCTCAGACCCCATATTCCTTACACCACTCTCACTTTATAAGTGGGAATCAGATCTGCCCACATTTACTCCAGTGTAAAGCGAAGGGGGTCTATGATTATATTGTTTAACCAAAAAGACTACAGAGGTCCAATTTTTTGCCCAAAGATGTCTGGCCTATGCCACAATGATGAATATGACCTCAGAATTCACTCCCGTGGCCAATCAGATATCATTTCTTCACTCTATATTCAGATCTAGTCTCTGACACTAGGAGGCCCTAGAGCATCGTCTTCTTTCATAGGAAACTTTCACTGGGCCCTTGGACTCACCTTACCTTTATGCCAATCCCAACAACCAAGTTTGCTTGGTTGCAACTAATGGGACCTCTGAAGATACTAGGTATATATCAGAGGTCAAAATATAGAAAGCTAAAACTAATAGTCATGCCACCTGCCCAGAAGGTAGTTGTCAGGAATGAAATGTTTACATTTTCATGACGGATAAACAGAACAATACAACCTTGAGAAAGCATCAAAGTCCACACAACCACTTATCATCTTGGAAGAGTGTTGTATTGCTTCTTGCATTCTGCTCAACAGGAGATGTAGTATATAGATCATCATGGGATCCAGGCAGAACAGTTGGAAACAAATGATGCAGAACCAAACCATCATTCCATCACCCAAGGTAAGCAAGGCCTTTCCCTTCTGCACAATGGGGTGAATGGATATTGCTATTTGGTTAAACAGGGCCTGGCACTTTCTATCTAATCAATGCATTTCTGAATGACCTCAGTAGCTTCCCCTCTGAATAGGGACTCCCCCAAATGTCCCTATTCTCAAGGCATCTCACACCATGCCCTTTTGATGATGTTTGATCAGAACTTCCCATGGGTTAAAGTAGTCATCAGACCTTTCTGCTATTACAAACAACAGCGAAGGACATCAATCTCTGTTCAAGGAGAGTCAAAAGAATGACGGGTTTTTACTAAAGTCATCTCAGAATTTCCATTTTGCTCAAGGGGGCAAGGATCAAAGGGTCCTCAGAGTACCACCCATGTGCTCGTGCACCTCAGAATTATCCCACTAATGGAGGACCTTAGATATTTCCCTTCTAACAATGACCACTGGGAAAATACATGAGTGATCCAAGGGATTTCACCAAGCTCTGCTTTGAATTCACAGAACCTAAGGCTTAGCTCATCTTTCCTTCATTATAGTCACCAGAAGGAAAAGGCCTCATTCTTCAAGCCCACACCAGTGTAGCTGATGATAAGCTTCAAGAGGACTTAGAACCTGAGACTGCCAATCATGACTGATGGATGATGCTCAGATTGCTGCCAGGCCTGACAGAGTATGCCCGAAGATGTGAATCATCTAAACTGTGATGAAGTCCTCCTTCCACTGCACAAGGTAGACTGGGACACTCTCTTTCTACTTAGTGGTTTGTGACTTTGCTACTCTCTCTAAGTCTACTAAAGTCTTCCACTCTTAAAAGCCATCAGTTTCTGTCTATTAGACCTCAAATGCACACTCTGTAACCAAGAGGGCCTGATATCTAACCTGAATGATTGAGGGAGCTAGAGAGTATATCTTCATGTCCAAGGCCCCATGACTTTCTCATTCCAGTCAAAAAAGCCTTCAAAAGTAATTCTCTCTTATGAAGGATTAAATATTTCCCTTTATGTTCAAGGAAGGCTCAGACTTTTCACTTCTACTTAAATATGTTTCACTTCCAAAACATCATCTGAGAGGAACTTCATTATGCTCCTTATGTTCAAGGGCCCTCAAATTCCAGCCTTCTGGTCCATATGTCTGAAAATATCTTTCCTTCCCAAAGGTGATTCAGAGCCTCTCACTCTGCCTATCATAGCCACCAAGACTCCATATCTATTCATAACTACTTGGTCTTTCCCCTCTATATGGGGGTAAAACAAAACTTTCTCCTAAAGACCATGGTGACTTGAAATATATCCTCTTTTGCTCAAGGGGGACTCAGGGCTACTATCTCTTCTGTGAGACCCATAGATCTTGTTCTATTGACTATGTATGTCTGTTTTATTCCAAAATGTCTAGGAATGCTTCTAAATTTCTTCCTGCTGTGTATAATCTAAGATATTACCACTCTGAGCAAAGGAGCCTTGGGCACATTTTACCTCACTAATGGCTTCTAAGACTCAGGTTAACCATCCAACCACTTGGAAAATGTGCAACAATTACTGCCAAACTTCTAACCTGCCTTGTGTGATCAAGGAAAGTCCACAATTGATTTCACACCTGCAACATGTAATTTGCGAGACCTGGAAAGTACTGTCCTCAGCCAAAATTGGTATGGATATTCTAAATACTAAAAAAGACTTAGAAGCTGATCAAGCAGTACTGGACCTTCCTCTGTTCCACAAGGTATTTACTTTTTGCTCAATGTGATATTGCATTTCCTTTTTCATTGAACATTGCCATAGACTTTATAATTCTGACAAATAGGTGTAGACTTTCAGCTGTGCACAAAATGTCTCTGAAATTCCAGTTATGACATAAGGTACATCAACATTTTTCCTGATTCCCCAGTAGTCTGCCACATTACTTCTTTGATGAAGGGCATAATAACTCTTCATTTTATGTCCAAAGGTCAAGGATGTTCTCAGTCTTACAAGTGAAACTGGGATATCCACATCAATAAAGAATGCTTCTAACCTGCATTGTGTGATCACAGAAAGTCTACAGTTCATTTTACACTTGCAACCTATAATTTGTGAGGCCTAGAAAGTTCTGCCCTGACTAAAGAGATATCAGGGCTCTCTGAACTAAGGTACTTGAATACAAGAACAGTAAGATGAGGGTAAGTGAGACTACTTCCTTCATTCTAGTTTATTAAACAAAGAATTCCATCATGCATGAAGAGGAATGTGTGGATGAACCTTTACTAGACAAGGACACTGAGCCAGAGACTACTGTCATGCAGTCTCTTAGAAGATTTCTATGACTGCTGACATGCCTGACATGAACATTCATAAGATGTGTATTCTAGGTTGTGATTTCAAGTTTGGTGCTGATGAAGAAGTGAGTGCCTGGGACTTCCTATCTTTCTCAGGGTACCAATTGACCTTCAGATTCTGCCCAATAGAGCTACAGATATACAACCAAGAGAGGCTGAAAGTATTCCATCCACTCCTTAGGATCTCCTCTCTCCTCCTTTTAAGTAAGAAGGTCTTGGATCTTTCACCTGCTCCCAAAGTGATAGCAAGAATTCTTCTTCTGCCCACTGGAAACATGGATATGCCCAATGTATCCCAAGAATTCTGAGTATTCTCTCTCTTGGTGAAGTGACTTTTCAATTATCTCCTCTCCCAAGTATATACCAACTCTTTGTTTTCTGACCAAACTGTTCTCAGACCTGCCTGTTCTAATAGAGAGGTACAATCAACCAACATGCAAAGGGTTCTCTGAATATGACCCTGTGGGAGTGACTTACTAGGTCCATGTAATTGGGTTTTAGACCATTCCATTAGGAAAGGAGTTCCAGTCTACTGACTCTGATTTACCTGTGGGCCTGAGATCTTCTCACACAGCCAAGGTTTTCTTCAGCTATACTTTTCTGCCCAATGAATGCCTTATATTGTTGTCTTCTGATTCAGAGATCTCCCACACCCAAACATTAGGTCAAAGAGTATTTTTTATTTTTCACTGATGGCTTCTTCAGAACACCCAGTCTTAAAGTATAAGAGCCAAATTATGGAAAGTAAAGTCTAGAACTTATGCCCACTACCCCAAGGCATAAATCAATATAATGTGGCCCTCATTTAAACCTAGATCTTAGCAGCTGAGCGTACAACTGAGAAGGAAAACCAGCTTGGGTCTCACATGGAGACTTTTGGATGACCACTTGGACTGCTGCCTCACATACCACACATTCACTACAGTGGACAGATGTTCAAGAATCAGATGAAGAGCTGGAAGCTGATAATGCCATTCCTGGAATGTTTTCCACTGCATGAGGTGGGCTGAGACCTTGATCTCATGTCAAGCAGTGGGTATGCTGATTTGAGCTTTACCCAATCCAACATGTTAGTCTATATCTACAATAGCCCCCAGATTTCCATACTCCACACAAGATTCCCTCAAACATTTCCCCTCTGTTTCTGGGTTCCTTGTGTTTTCACCAGGGCTCTTGCTTCCCCCCCCTTTTCCCCATGCACCTTGGCAAGCCTCCAACTTCTCACTTATGACCTGTTGATCCCTATTAGTAAATTTCTGACTTATGTGGGGTGTATTCAAAGTCTAAATATGAGGTCTTCAACAGTGGTCTCATTGACCAAGGATGTCTCACACATACTCTTTTTTTTAATGGAATATTCAAACTCCATATCTGGCCAAGAGAACTTCAGATCTTCCTTTTCTGTTATGTAAGGTGTCTATACTAATACTAACATCCTTATCAAAAGGGCCTCTGGTTTTCTCTTCTGATCAAGCAGGTGTCTGACATTTCCACTCTGCTCAAAGACACATCTCATGCACATTAGTTGGACAGAAGTCTTGGGCACATTCCTTCTAATCAATGTAATATTTCTCCTTTCAGGCTCAATATCTTAGAGCTCCAGAGTAGCAAGGAGAAGTTGGAATACAGCCATCAGTCTTTAGGGCATTCATTAGTGCATCAGAAATGGAGTGGTTCAATCTTTTGTGTTTTGAACTGGATTGCTGAAAAAGAAACAGACATAAGCCACGCTCTTGGAACAATATTCAGATTACTACATATCTTCCTGAAGATACCAGAGATGATCTGGTTACTTTGTTGTTGTTGCTTTGAATGTTGTTCACTTCTTGGTGTTATTGTTTCTTTTAAGTTTAGAGGAGGACATATTGAGGTTTTCTTTGTATATTAGTCATCTATTGGCATTACATTCCAGCAGTCAATTGCTTAAATGCTTTACACGTTCTACTCTATTTGGAAAACACATTGTATTCATATCTTCTACCTTATTGTTTCAAAGACATACCATTATATAATACTATTTTACAAATGCAGTCATTTTAACCAATATTTCCAAGAATATAAACTTTATGTGCAAAACTATTTCCTGTATGGTGTTAATTTTTCCACCCGATGCTAGGTTAATTTCATGCAATTTGGAAACATATTTTTTCTTACTAATATGTTTTAAAAAGACATACCTTAGCAGGATTATCCTTTACTGTACAGCAATATTCACTTAGAAGTGTGTACATACCATGTTTGTCTTTCTGGGTCAGGATTACCTAACTCAAGATGATTTTTTTTCTTGTCCCATCCATTTGCTTGAAAATGTTATGATGCTGTTGTTTTTAAATAATGAATAATACTCCATGGCGTATTTTTTTGAGTTAGGTAGTAATGACTTCATCACTACCTATTATCTTTGTAATATCTCTTGTGGTTCATTGACCATTTTATTTTGCTACATTTCTCCTTTGTTTATAAAACTTTGTATTTTAAACATCTCAGAGCTGAGGGTGTATGAGGAAATATCAGCAGCAGAATAAAAATCTTCAACAGTATTACTGTCTAGTGGATAAGAAATATCAGTTAGTACACTGTAGTAAATGAATTAAGACCAAAGTCTAAGGACAATATCAAGGGTGTAATTTCTGAAAAGAGTCAGAAAATAAGGAAAGCCCAGTTACTAATAATATATTTGTGCATCAAATAGACATTGTGTTTTTTTGTATGTGTTTAGAAGACTTTGTTGTTTGAATCCTCACTCTTTGTGTGTCAAATGGGAGTAGTAAATCATGTTCAGTGTGGGTGCGTAAAGAGCACTATATTTTTGTGTTTAGTTTTTTATTATATCTAACTATGTGTCTGTACATCTATCTACCATATATGCATGCATGCCTGTATATATGTAGTTAGCTAGGTATGCAATAATCCATCCATTCATCCATCGATGTATTTATCTATCTTTCTATCTATCTAGTTTGTGAACAGTGCAATATATATATATATATATATATATATATATATATATATATGGAAATCAGAATTACATGTTGTAATGTCTTCTCTTTCCTCCTTACCATGCCTGTCTTGGCATTAGAATATTGGTTATCTGGTATTCCCTTTTACTATGGACACCTTAAGGAAGGAGCATAATTAATCTGGCATAGCTACGATTATCACTTACTTATCTAACCAGTCCCAATGCTGTGTTGTAAATCTTCCCTAAAGGATTATGTAAACTGTTATTACCAGGTACACATTACATCATCACTATTATTTGAGCTACCCATTTAATGTGATATCTTAATTTGTATGTTACTGCTCTCTTCCAGAGTCCATGAAAGTCAACTAGTTTAGGGATAAGCTCTGGACTCTTGGGACTCTTCTGACAAAGAAAACAACTTATTTTTTTCTTTTAAAGTTTAAAATAGATTATTTTCTAATATAAAACATCCTAATTACAGTTTCCCCTCCCTTCATTCCTCCCAGTTCTTCCTCCAACTGCTCTCCCCTCATGCTTCACTCTATTTCTGTCTCTTATTTGAAAAGAATAGGCATCCAAGAGTTAACAACCAAATATGACAAAATAAACTATAATAAGAAAAAAACAAAAATCATCACATTGAGGCTGGACCAGTGTGGGACAATATTATACAAGCCACATTTTTGTACTACATTGGCAACCAGGATCTCAAACAACAATAGCAGCTGAGGTGCTGAAAGAATTTTCAGACTGACTGTCTCCTGAGGTCAGGATATGCTGATGCTGTTCTGTTCCTTCTTTGTAATTATGAGGACAGCCTGGGAAGAGATGTTAATTCCAAGCTAATGATAGAGCTGCAGATGTGACTTTAGTCCTGCTACCCCAGAAACAGAATGATAATAAACTTCCCCCTCAGTTTACATTGGGAGATAAAAGCTGTTTTGAGAATAAAAGCAGGTAATCTTGTGGATTTGAAAGAACCCTGAGACTGTTTTCCTATATTGCTATGTGGACTGTGTCTCAATTATTCCCACACCTCCATGCCGGGCAATTGTGTTTGCTCAATTTTAAGGTCACATTAATAAACTTTTCCCAGCTGACCAGTTACTGCAGTTTACACATGTACATTTTTTCTTTTTGCCAAAAGCAGTGGCTAAAGATCCCATAAAAGATTCCTTGTTAACTTCCACTGATGGCTCATCTAATGGGAGTGTTGCATATGTGGTTAATGGTAGTAAAGGACATGCCATCCAGACAGAACCAGCTTCAGCTCAAAATGTTTAGCTTCAAGCTGTAGCTTTAGTGTTTAAATATATTGCAAATGATTTTTTAAGTTAATCTTGTATCCTGCCACATCACTGAAGGTATTTATAAACAATAGAAGTTCTCTGGTAGAGGTTTGGGGTCACTTATATACAGTATCATATCATCTTCAAATAACAAAAGACTGACTTTTCCCTTTCCAGTTTGAATCCCCTTGATCTCCTTATGTTGTCTTATTGCTATTGCTAGAACTTCAAGCACCATGTGGAAGGGATATGGAGAGAGTTGACAGCCTTGTCTTGTTCCTGATTTTAGTGGAATCACTTTGATTTTCTCTCCACTTAATTTATTATTAGCTCTCTCCTTGAGTAATATTGCTTTTATTATATTTGAATATGATCCTTTGTTGCGGGAGGTCCTTCCGCTCCTCCAGCCAATAGCCGCTGAGATACCAGCCCATTGGGGCGTGGTCTCTTTCCCTTTAAAAAAGCGGCTACTTCCCTCCTCGCTCTCTTTATTCCTGCTCCGGTTCCGGCGACTAGACTTCTTCCTAATTGCGCAGAGGGCTGTTGCCTGGGAGGGTGATCTGTAAGTTTTTCCCCCTTTAAATAAATACCACCCTATTAATCATAATTCCAAACTGGTGTGGGATTGTTTATGACTTACGCCTTCATCTGGCACCCAACGTTTGGTTTTAGGACCCCTCCTTCCCCCGCTCGGCTGCCAGCCACCAGTTCGGCCGTGGCCCGTGCCTTGCGGCCTGTGCCTTGTGCGTGGAGCCAGCAGTTTAACATAAATCATCATGCAGTGGCTTTTCTTGCTGCAGTTCTTTATACTTTCCCTTTAGACACCTCAAATTGACTTCAAGTCCCCACGCAGCCTATCGTTTGCCTCCCTATGTGGATTTAAACTCCACAGGCCCACGTAGTCTCTGCCCACGTGGTTTGCACTTTTCTGAGTCGTTTTCAAATCTCCCTTGCAAGCTCAGCTCTTAAGCAGCAGGAACCAGAGCACACGGCTACTGGTTGCCGAAAGCTGCAACCCCTTGGGACGACTCTGTCACGTGGAGGCGTACACTGCTTCTGGGTTACTCTTCTCTACCCCTGGATTCTGGGTTTATGGTTCCTTGTACGGAATTGATTTAATTACATTTACTTTGTTGAGCAACTTGCATTTCCCAGTTTTTAACAAATACTAGGCGGACACTGAAACAGGACCCCATTTTCGTTGCGACTTGGCAACAGCGCCACCTGCTGGATGATAGGTAATATGGCAGTTTTCGTTTTCAACACGAATTTAACTGTTTTGGTTACCAAAACAATGGGTTTTTTCATGCAAGGTTTATATGACTATGGGGATAACTTAATTTACTGGTTACTAGTTTTCAGTATTCTTTGGAATATTCTATCATTTAGGAAAAATATGGCACCCTAAGAACCATACAATCTTTACTAGAAACTCATGCAGGTCAGGAGATTCAGGATTCAAAAGAGACAATAATAAAAAGATTGAAATGATTGAAGAAATTATTGGAGCTGGTGAACAGAGTAAGAAGGCACAAGGACAGGATACAATGCCACCACCAGCTATTAGAACTGGCTTACCCAGGGTTTTAGCGACATACCCTGTAATTCATTCTGACAAAGTGTCAACTTCTAAAGGCTCAAAGGGAGTCAGAGAAGCTAGATGGATGCCAATAGCAATGAACGATCTAAAAGAAATTAAGCAAGCTATTTTTACCTTTGGCTTGCACTCTGCATATGTTAAGGAAATGATAAGGACTTGGGCTTCTAATGCTAGAGCTACCCCCCATGATTTCCATCAGTTAGTGTCTGCAGTTTTAGGTAATGGACCTTCCTTGATGTTTGGAATCTATTTCAGAGAAGAATCCAAACATATGGAACAGCAAGGAAGAGCAAAAGGTGTGGAGGTTTCCCAAGATCAAATTCTTGGTGCAGGAGAATATGCTGATCCACAGGTCCAAGCTCTTTATGATGATGAAGTACTGTGTCTATGTCACCAAGCAGCTTTAAATGCTTGGAATAGGCTACAAGATCCAGCAAAAAGGGTTGAATCATATACCAGAATTAGGCAGGGACAGAGAGAACCCTTTATTGACTTTTTGCAAAGATTAATTAAGGCTCTGGACATAGGGGTAACAGACCCAGAAGCTAGACGACTACTTCTTGAATCTCTAGCTTTTGAGAATGTAAACATAGAATGCAAAAAGATAATTGGGCCTTTAAAGTTTAGATCAGCACCTATGGATGAATGGATTCAGCATACAATGAATGTTGAGACGTTTAGCTATAATGATGAATCTTGGGTAGGAGAAGCGATTTCCAAAGCAATGAGGAGACATCAAAATGCCAGGTGTTTTAATTGTGGTAAATTAGGACATCTGGAAAGGGAGTGCAGGCAAAGGATTTCTAGGAATAATATCCCTTCTGGGAATGACAAAAATAGGAGACCTCAGCCTTCAGGTATATGTAGGAGATGCGGCAAAGGCCGACATTGGTCCAATGAATGCAGGTCCACAACAGACAGACAAGGCAACCCAATACCATTGGGAAACTCCTTGAGGAGCCTCTCGCAGGCCCCCAAACCAACAGTGGCCCAGTCATTCCCAGTCACAGTGGAGAATGTGCCTCACCAAGAAAATTAAAAGCTCCAATTTCTGCTGTAAAAAAATATTACTGGTCTAAATGATGAATTACGCATGGAGGATGAGTCAAAAAACCCAGTAGGACAGAGTAAACATATATTTTGGCAGACTTCTATTAACCATCAAAGACCAAAGCTAAGAGTCTGTATAAATGGCACTTTTATTGAAGGCTTATTAGACACAGGTGCGGATGTAAGTATCATTACTCCAGAATCTTGGCATCCGAATTGGCCTCTTCAAGAGGTAGATGTTCAGTTTCTGGGAATTGGAACCCTATCTCTTGTAAAACAAAGTACAAGATGGGTTGAATGCATAGGGCCTGAAGGGCAAATAGGAAGACTAAGGCCATATATTGCCAATATTGCAATAAATTTATGGGGCCGTGACCTGCTACAGCAATGGAATACCCAGATTAACATTCCTGTAGTTCCAGGAACTCATAATTCTGGGAAGGATATGATGAGATATTATGGGAAAAGGTCACCAGCCATTCAGGCTGTACAAGAACATACAGCAAATACCAAACCTTTACAGGTACCAACAGCCCTACCTTTAAAATGGCTAACTGAGAAGCCAATATGGATCAAACAGTGGCCTCTAGCTGAAGATAAATTACAGGCATTGGAACAGCTGGTGCAAGAGCAACTAGATGCTCACCATATTGAAGAATCAACCAGCCCTTGGAATTCTCCTATGTTTGTTGTAAAAAAGAAATCTGGTAAATGGAGAATGGTGACAGATTTAAGAGCTGTCAACAAGGTAATTCAACCTATGGGCCCACTACAATCTGGAATTCCTTTGCCTTCTCTATTACCAAAAGGATGGCCTCTTATAGTTATTGATTTGAAAGATTGTTTTTTCACTATACCGTTACAAGAAAAGGATAGAGAAAAATTTGCCTTCACAGTGCCTACTTATAATAATTCTCAGCCTAATAGGAGATATCAATGGACTGTCCTCCCACAGGGTATGCTCAATAGTCCTACATTGTGCCAATATTTTGTAAGTAAGTCATTGGAAATAATTCATAAACAATTCCCCAAGTCCATAATTTATCATTACATGGATGACATCTTGTTATCTGATTCAAATAAAGATACTTTAGAAAGGATGTTTGAAGAAGTAAAGAAAGTCTTGCCTAGGTGGGGATTACAAATTGCCCCTGAAAAGATTCAAAGAGGAAATTCTATTAATTACCTAGGTTACAGAATAGGGTTAGAGAAAATTGAAACGCAAAAGGCACAAATTAGGCGAGACTGGTTAAAGACTCTTAATGACTTCCAAAGATTGTTAGGAGACACTTCCAGTCTACGACCAGCTGTTGGGTAACTGTGGGCCCATATTTCGGTTTGGCACAGTAGCCATTAGCCTGGTCTGAGCTAGGCACATAGCTCTGCAGACAAGCTGTCGCCTCCTTAACAAAAGTCAGGATGTGCTGCTCCTAGTTTCTTTTGTTAGAATGTGGATTACCTGAGGAGAGATGTTGGCTAAAGCTGATGACTCAAGAGTTTCAGAGGTTCGGTGCTTCCTTCCTTTTGTGACTAAGAGGATGTCTTATAGAGATGCTAATTCATGGCCTACCTGACTACTAGATGCGGACGTGACCTATGCCCAGGCACCTGGTTGCCTTGGAGACAGCCTAATGTGTTTTCCCCCACTGAATGTAGATATAAGATGTTCCGAGAATAAAGAGCCATTCTGGCCTTTTCCAAGATGACCTTGTAAGCTGTGTCGGTTTTATTCCTCGCGACTCCGTTTCAGCCGGGTTAGGGAATCTATGTTGGACCCTCATGGGCTCCGACAGATAACACCTGATCTAATAGTTCATTTAAACAAAACCTTAGATGGTGATAAAGATTTGAATAGTCCAAGAAAACTGACAGCTGAAGCAGAAAAGGAACTGACAATGATTGAGGAAAAATTACAGGAGGCACATGTGGATAGGGTGAACCCAAATCTTAGCTGCATCCTAGTCATATTGCCTTCCAGAATTTCTCCTACAGGGATTCTAATGCAGAGGGAAGATATTATTTTAGAGTGGATATTTATACCTAATAAACCAAGTAAAAAATTAAAAACTTATGTAGAAAAAGTCTCTGAATTAATTATAAAAGGTAAGCTGAGACTTCGTCAACTAGCAGGTATAGACCCAGCAGAAATTATAGTGCCTTTTACTACTGAAGAAATAAAAAAGTTATGGGAAGACAATGAACCATGGCAAAGAGCTTGTGCTAATTAATTTCTTGGGAGAAATTAATAGCAACTATCCCAAAAGTGGTAGACTTAACCTCATAAAGAGAACTTCTTGGATTCTTCCTAGAATTGTACGTGATGCTCCAATAACTGGAGCCCGTACGTTCTATACTGATGCAAATAAATCAGGGAAAGCAGGTTATAAGTCAGATGAATTGAGTAAGGTGGCACAAAGCCCTTATAATTCTGTCCAGAAGGCAGAATTATATGCCATTCTTATGGTGCTAAGGGATTTTAAAGAACCTCTTAATATAGTTACGGATTCACAATATGCAGAAAGAGTTATCTTGCATATTGAAACCTCTGAATTTATACCAGATGACACAGAGTTGACTTCATTGTTTATCCAGGTACAAGACATAATCAGGAACAGGCTTTGTCCGATGTACATAACACACATCCGGTCCCATACAGGTCTGCCTGGTCCTCTAGCAAAAGGCAACGCTGAGATTCATCAATTATTGATTGGAAGCGTGTTGCAGGCCTCAGAATTTCATAAGAAGCTTCATGTCAATAGTAAAGGCCTAAAGAAAGAATTTTCCATTACATGGCAACAAGCTAAGGACATTATAAAGAGATATCCTACTTGTTCTTTCTATAATCAAGCACCGTTGCCTGCAGGGAGTAACCCAAAGGGAACTAAGAGAAATGAAATCTGGCAGATGGATGTGTTCCACTTTATGGAATTTGGTAAATTAAAATATGTACACCACACCATAGACACGTATTCAGGTTTTCAATGGGCTACTGCCCTGAGCTCAGAAAAGGCTGATTCAGTAATCACACATCTATTGGAAGTTATGGCCATCATGGGAATATCTGCACAAATAAAGACAGACAATGGTCCAGCATATGTATCTAAGAAAATGAAATGTTTTTTTGCTTATTATAATATAAAACACATTACAGGTATACCACATAATCCCACAGGTCAGGCAGTTATAGAAAGATCAAATCGTACTATAAAGGATATGCTGAACAAACAGAAAGGGACTGAAAATATTCCCAGAAATAGATTACACAATGCTTTATTGACCTTGAATTTTCTTACCGCTAATGAGAAAAGAACAACAGCAGCAGAAAGACATTGGATAATGGAAAAGTCTGCTGAACTAAATCAACCAATTTATTTCAAAGATGTGCTGACCTCTCAATGGAAGCCAGGAGATGTGCTACGTTGGGGAAGGGGTTTTGCTTTTGTTTCCACAGGAGAAGAAAAATTGTGGATACCATCAAAATTAATAAAGGTTCGATTTGAAGAGGAGAAACCTCTTGGAAAGGAGAAATGACAACTCATCCACAATGATGATATTCCTACAGGTGGTAAGAAAAACATATAGAATGGGAGCAGGGTTCTGTTCTTATCTCCACAGGAAAACACTCATCTTTGAAAAATTCAAGGGATCCTGGATGTTTGGATACTGACAGATGGAAAAATACCTGCCCAATAGGAACTATCAAGAAAACTGAATAGGTTGTGTAAGTAAAATATACTAAACCATATTTCTAAATTTATAGAGCTGGTTTTGAAGTTGGACTCTGGCTCAGTCCCTCTCCAATTCCAAGCCTGTTGGTAAGAGAAAAACCCAGAGTTTCTGGAGTTTCTGTCTCATGTCAAGAGCCATGATAGGGGACAGAAAGAAATATGAGTTTAGAAAACATCTTTGCTTTTCTTCATATCTATCATACCTTTCATTGAATATATCTATCATTCCTTTCATTGAATATATATATATGTGTGTGTGTGTGTGTGTGTGTGTGTGTGTATGTCTATATGATTAATGTTGAAGTTTTTCACAATGAACAATGAGTTTTTCCTGAAGTGACATTTAAAGTTTCCAGGAAGAAGATGGGGCCCCATAACAACGACTCCACCTGGTTGATATGACGTCATGATACTGATAGCACTACTACAAGACCTGTTTTGGGTACCAGCTGCACAAGACGATCCCAACTTGGTTAGCTGAAATGTTGCACCTCTTATACAACATTCTGGCCAGACCTGCACAAAATACTCAGAGACTATTTGCAAATTTAAAAGACATCGATCTTGAAATTTAACCATCATTTTACTTTCACAGGATCCCCCAGAAAGAACGTCGCCCCCATGACAGCTGGAAGTAACTCTAGAGGACGACGTCCCCTCTCCCAGTAAAGTTTGCCCTTGGGTTTAGGGACATCATTTAGGGGTTGATTATAAATTGGTATATGGTTGAGGGTTGGGGAAGGAATTTTATAAGCTCAGGGATCATTTGGAAAAAAAAAAAAGAGGGATAATAGATTGGTACTTGTTGGTATTTATGAGTTATTGTTTTGAGACAAATGTATTGGTATTGATTCTTATATATTGATACAAAGTGAAATTATATTGACTATTGTATGCATGCATGTTTCTACCTCTGTTTAAAAACATTTTTATGTATTGACATATATTGTATATATTTACCATATTGCAGTGTACATTTCTACCTCTGATTAAGATACTTACATATTGCTTGTGTATTGATATATATTTACCATACTGCAATGTATATTTGTACATTGCTTATATTTGGAGGTCATGGTCCTCATTTGTTTCACAGTTGTTTATTGTCTTAGTCTTTAAGTTAGATAGGTATTGAGAATTATATAGATCAATAGTATTCTAAGTTTGTCATTTATAATTAGACTAATCAGGTTCTTTAGATACATAGAGATTATACTCAGTATAGATAAATAATCTTCAACCTCTTCGAAGACCTGTAGAAAATGGCCTTTAATCTAACTCAGAGTTTTGTGGTAGTGAGACACAATTGCTCCTGGCAACACCGCTCTATTCCCGAGAGAATGTTGAGCACCAAAGACACTCCACCTGGAGCCTTTCTTCTTGGCTGAACTGGCCTTTGGGTAAAGAAATGCCCATACCTCAATCACTGACAGAAATACAGAGTATCTGTGAATGGAAAAAACAGGACTGTCATATCCTGCCAAGACAGGGTAAGATAGTTTTGACAAGTTTCTTGCCTTTGAAAATGGTGTGTCAGTTATGCTAGGCCTTAGCCAAAGTTGGTTGCTTCAACGCTGCAAACGTGACCTTGGGTAATTGCCCAGGTAGCTAGTTGTCTCTGTGATTTGTTGCATGTTTTAGAAGTTGTTTGATTGCACTTCCTAATTACTCAGGTAACATTATTTCCCTTCTCAGATCTTCTATGGGGTTGAAGACTATATAAATGTAGTTACTTTCGACTCATGACTTAGCCAAGCTATTTATTATACAAGACCTAAGCTAGTTAGAATAGGATATTTGTACTTATTGTATATAATTTCATAGTAGGTTTAGAACTCTCTTACTTAAATAAAAGGGGGAGGTGTTGCGGGAGGTCCTTCCGCTCCTCCAGCCAATAGCCGCCAAGATACCAGCCCATTGGGGCGTGGTATCTTTCCCTTTAAAAAAAGCGGCCACTTCCCTCCTCTCTCTCTTTACTTCTTGCTCCGGTTCCGGCGACTAGACTTCTTCCTAATTGCGTGCACAGAGGGCTGTTGTCTGGGACGGTGATCTGTAAGTTTATTCCCCTTTAAATAAATACCACCCTATTAATCACAATTCCAAACTGGTGTGGGATTGTTTATGACTTGCGCCTTCAAGTAAGATCACATCTTCATTTGTATCCTCAAATTTACACTTTCCAGTATATCAACTGCTATATAAATGTGATGTTGCAAAGAAGACTAAGGGTTTCTAAAATCATTTGTACTACTATACTTCAGCCGCAATGTAAGAATGAAAGTGAATGGCCCATACGCAGCCACTAATATGAGCCATTAGCCATATTGTATCTTCAGGGGAATTATATGACCTTCCAAAAGAACCCAAATATGTAAATGTTATAGCACCCAACATGTAAACCAAGACAAGACAATTGTTTAAAGCCACAGGGGCTACAGTAGGGAGTCCATCTGTGTCTGTGTTCTGAATCTATGAACTTAAAAGCAGATAAAAGGACTTCAAAAAGCAATTTGCATTTGTACTATGAGGCGATTATTTTTCTTATCCTCATTCTCTGAACAATATATATTGTTTACATAAAAATAGCACTCCAATAAGTACTATTAAGAAGTCTAGAGATGTATTCCAGCATACAGGAAGATGTTCACGTAAGTTGTCTGCCAGGCAAAAGTTGGGAGCATGGTGGGGTGGAGGGAAGAGGAGAGGGGGAGAGAGAAGGGAGAAGCAGAGGGTTGGGGAGAGCTTGGGGGAGTGGGATGGTTGAGATGGAGGAAGGACAGATATGGGAGCAGGGAAGAAGATAACTTTAATTAAGGGAGGCATTGTGGGTCTGGCAAGAGGCTTGACTCTAGATGTCCACAGGGATGTCCCCAGCTAAGACCCTGGGCAGTGGAGGACAGGGTGCCTGAACTGGCCTTGTCCAGTAGTCAGACTGATGGCTACCTTGAATATTACTATAGAAGCTTCATCCAGCGACAAATGGAGATAGAGACAGAGACCCACATGGGAGTACTGGACTGAGCTCCCAAGGTCCAGTTGAAGAGCAGAAGGAGGGAGAATATGAGTAAGGAAGTCAGGACCACGAGGGGTTGATTCACCCACTGAGACAGTGTGCCTGAACTAATGGGAGCTCACCAAATCCAGCTGGACTGGGACTGAATGGGCATGGGATCAAACTGGCCCTTCTGAATGTGACTGACAATTGGGGCAGAGTGAGAAGCCAATGATAATGGCACTGGGATTTGTCTCTACTGTATGTACTGGCTTTTTGGGATCCGAATCTATTTGGATGCAAAGTTTCCTAAGCCTAGATGGAGTGGGGAAGTACTTGGACTTCCCATACATAGGGCAGGGTACCCTGCCCTCTCTTAGGACTGGAGGGGGAGGGGAGAGAATGATTAGGGGAGCGGGAGGGGAGTGGGAAGAGTGGAGGAAGTGGAAATTTTGATTCCTATTATTTATAAAGTAATAAAAAATTATCAGAGAAAAAAAGAAAAAAAGAAGAAATTCCATGCAATCTGTGTGGGTATCCCTAGCCTGAACCAGCCATCTCCTGTAACCCTACAAGGACTAAAGTGGAAGGACACCTCTTGAGACACCAACCCAGCCACAACACTTTCAGCCTACTGCTTGTCCTACCTGCAGAGTGTTCTGAGGCTGGAGCCTGGCAGAATCATCATCAAAGGGATCAGAGACACTTCATTCAGCAACTGGCGAGAGCAGGTGCAGTCCCACAGCCAAACATTAGGTTGAGCTCAAGGAGTCCTACAGAGGAGGATTGGAAGGATCGGAGGAACCGGAGGGGTCAGGGACAGCAAGAAAGCATGGACAACAGAATCAACTGATTAGGACTCTTGGGAACTAACAGAAATCAGGGAGCCTGTAGAGGTCTGACCTAGGTCCTCCGCATGTATGTTATAGGTGAGTAGCTTGGTGTACTTGTGGGGTTCCTAACAGTGGAACCCGGGCCTGTCTCTGACTTTTGCTTATTTGTGTGACCCTTCTCCTCCTACTGGGTTTTCTTGTGCAGTAGCGCTGTGGTGATATGTGCCTGGTCTTACTGTAGCTTGTTATGATGTATGGGCTCGATGTCCCTGGGGGGGGCTGTTCTTTTATGAAGGGAGGCAGAGAGGGGCAAAACTGGGGGAGAGGAGAGTTGGGGTGAGACGGAAAAGAGGGCTGAGAGTGGAGGGAAGGAGAACTTGGGTTAGGATTTAATACATCAGAGAATTATAATAAGAAACAAGTAAAACATGTTGGTCGTGATAGTTTTAGGTCAAGTCTTAGATGTGTATATTTTAATGTTTAGAATCAACATAAGGGATAATAAAAATCATAAGTGGTTGTCCGCTGTATTTCATGATTTTATACATTTATATTCACTCTCAATTATTTCAGGATACATAATCCAAAGTCAAAGAAAAATTCTCACTCCAATGTGAAACTCCTTAGATATATTTTATAAATTTAAGATGCTTGAAATGTGCTTTAAAATTTAATTAAATTAAAAGGTTAAAGTAGTCAATATTTACCCCCAAGGATTCTTTAAAAGGCAATTGAATGTAACAAAGAAAATAAGTTCCTTGTCCATTCCTACCTGAATGTTATAGGGCAAACAGCTATCTTCTTTGGGACCATTTCTTTGATTTTTTTTAAATTAACTTTTTTAAAAAATTATTTATCTCTTTATTTTTTAAAAAACCATCTGTACTCATTTTACATAACAGTCCCATTCTTACTCCCTGTCCTACAACCGACTCATTCACCTTCACCCCACCCCACCGCCTTCCACTCAGACAGGGTAAGGGAATGGAAGTCACCAAAGTCTAGCACATTGTTTTGGGGCAGGACCAAGGCCCTACCCAGTATATCTAGGCTGAGCCAGGTATTCCTCTAAATTGAATGGGTTCCAAAATCCAGCAAAAGTGGTAGGGATAAATCCTAGTCTCGCTGTCAGTGACCCCATAGTCTGCCACATCCTTACGACTTTCACTCACATATAGAGGGCCTTGTTTGGTCCTATGGTGAGTCCACCACTATCATGCCAGAGTGGATAAGCTCCCATTAGCTCAGGTAAGCTGTTTCAGTAGTTATACCCATCATGGTCTTGACCCCTTTGATCATATTATCACTCTTTCCTCTCTTTGATGGACTTTGGGAGATTAGTTCAGTACTCCTCTGTAGATCTTTGCATCTGCTTCCACCGGTTGCTGGATGAAGGTTCTATGATGACATTTAAGACAGTCATCAATCAGTTAAGGCACCCTCTTCCCAATTACTTAAGGTCTTAGCTGGGTTGTATTGCGGATTCCCGAGAATTTCTCTAGTGCTAGATTTCTTGGTAGCCAAGGAATGGCTCCTTCAATCAAGGTATCTCTTTCCTTGCTCTCCCTCTCAGTCCTTACCCCTTCTCAACCATCCCATTCCCTCACATTCACCTCCCCCTCCCCTTCTTCCCTCCTCCTCCCCTTTTGCACTCCCTTTGTCCCCCATCTTCACACTGCCAAATTTTTCCCAGGAGATCTTGTATATTTTCTTTTCACAGGGGGATCCATGCATGTATCTCTTAGAGTTCTCCTTCTTACCTAGCTTCTCTGGGGTTGTGGACTATAGTCGGCTATCTTTTGCTTTACATCTAATATCGACTTATAAATGAGTATATATCATACTAGTCTTTCTGGGTTACCTCACTCAGGATGTCTTTTTCTAGTTCCATCCATTTGCAAGCAAATTTCAAGATGTCATTGTTTTTACCACTGAGTAGTACTCCATTGTGTAAATGTACTCAATTTTCTTTATCCATTCTTTTGTTGAGGGGCATCTAGGCTGTTTCTGGGTTCTGGCTATTATGAATAATGCTCCTATGAACATAGTTGAACAAATGTTCTTATACTATGATTGAGCATCCTTTGGGCATATGCACAAGTGTGGTATTGCTGGGTCTTTATAAAGCACAATTAATAAAAACACATGGAAGAAATTGGGGTTCAACCTTAAGATCCAAATAGCAAAACAACCAGCCACTGGTTCTTACCTCGACTTCAGTTTGAAATGACAATCCTGCTTCTAGGAATCTCAGAATCAGACTGTGTCTGAAAGCAGTTTCCTCCTGTTTTATAATCCTTTCTAGTTCTGTGATTAAAGGCATGCACATCTTGGTTTTATGGCAGACTAGTGTGGCTACTGGGATTAAAGGTGTGTGTAATCACTGCCTGGTCTGTAAGGCTGAGCAGTGCTGCTGTTTTACTCTCTGACCTTCAAGCAATCTTAATTTATTAAAACACAATGAAATGACATTACAGGTTGATTCCAAATTTTCTGGTAAACCACCATGCTGATTACCAAAGTGACTGTACAAGTTTGAACTCCCAGCAGCAATGGAGGAGTTTCCCCTTTACTTCACATCCTCACCAGCATAAGGCATCATTGCTGTTTTTGGTCTTAGCCATTCTGACAGGAGCAAGGTGGTAGGTATCTCAGAGGCATTAGATTTGCATTTCTCTGATGGCTAAGGATTTTGAACTTTTCCTTGAGTATCTTTTGGCTACTTTAGATTCTCCTATTGAGAATTCTGATTTGGTCTGTATCCCTTTTTTGAAAAATTGAATTATTTGAAATACTGATGTCTAGTTTATTGAGTTCTCTGTCTAATTTAGAGATCTATCCTCTGTCTGATATGGGGTTGGTGATGATCTTTTCCCATTCAGTAGGCTGCCTTTCTGTCCTTTTGATTGTATCCTTGCCCAATCTTGATGCAGGGGGAGGAGCTCTGTCCTAAATCAACTTGATGCGTCATGCTTTATTCAAGCCCAAGGGAGGCCTTCCCCTTTCTGAATGCGGAGGGAAGAGGAGTAGATAGGGAGGGAGGTAGATATGAGTAGGTTGAGGATATAAGTGGGGAAGAGGGAGGGCAAACTACAGTCATTATGCAAGATAAAAAAATGTTAATAAAATGAAAATAAATTAAAAAAAGAAAATGGCCCCAAAAGGAGTGACATTAATAGGACATGTGGCATTGTTGGAGTAGGAGTGGCCATGCTTTAGAAAGTGTGTCCCTGTGGGGATTTGCTTTGTAGTCTCCTATGCTCAAGCAACTGTACCAGTGAGAAAGCCTACTTCCTGTTACCTACATATCAGCATGTAGCAGTTCCTTCTCCAGCACCGTGTCTAATTGTGCACTGCCCTGCTCTGTGACATGATGATAATGGATTGACCCTCTGAAAATGTTTTCCTTTAATAGAGATGCTGTGGTAATAGTGTCTTTTCACAGCAATACAAACACTAATTAAGACACTTACAAAGAAAGGAGAATATTTAATTGGGGATAGCTTACAGTTTCAGAGGTTTCCTCCATTTTCATCATGGCAGGGGCTACAGGCACCTTGACAAGTTTCTTTGTTAAGAGAAAATAGAATGCTAAGTTTAGGACTGTGGTTTCCAATAAGTGCTTCTTGAGTTTTAAACGAAAAACTTTTGCTATGGTGCCCACTTATTCTGCTCATTACCAGCATTTGAGACTGGGCCTGGTAGAAACTGTAGCCAGGAAATGGGTTTATTTTTTAATAGAGAATGTTCTTATCTAAGGCTATCTTGGGAGGCAGATGGGCACATACTCTGGTCCTGCTGGCAATGCGACCCATGGTTCTGCTTAGTGAAAGGGTATTGTGACATGTCAGCTGACATCCGATGAGCCAATCAGAATTCTCCAGCGGCTGCTTTAAATAGCAGAAGGAACCTTTGCTTGGGTCAGTCGCCATCAAGAGTCTGGAGTCCCCACCATGACAAATCTATCTTGAAGGATGAAAGACTGCTACAGTTGAGAACATTGAAAATCAGAGGATTTAATGGACCCTCAGTCATAGGTAAACTGCAGTAGTCTCTTTTAATAAGTTAAACTGAAGTTAAATTGCCAGGGTAGAGAGATGAATCTGTGATCTTCGTGATCTCAGTGGTTCTGAATCGGTCATGTATGGCACAGGTATCTTTTGAGGTGGCTGTTTCTGGGGAGATAGTGGTTTCTCCTGAGGTGGTGCTAGCTTCAATTATGTGACTAGCTATTCCCTACTCCTTCTTTAATGTTCTCCATACATTCTTCCTCCTCCACTTCAAAGATTTAGATTCCTGAGAATGACTTGGTGGCATTTCTACAGCTCTGGTATGAGGATATGGAATTCTTCCTCAACCTGGAATAACATGCTGAGATGTCTTTTATATGCGAGTCCTTTAAAACTGTAAGGACTGAAATGTGTTGGTGTTGATGTGTGTTTCTTTTCTACAATAATTATTTTAACTTGGTTTTTACATCTAAAGAGCTGCTACATGGTCATGTACCTATGTTTCATAACTGTTATAGATGAGTGTGATTTCATTTAGTATAATGAGCTCTGGTACTTTGGAAATGCATTGGAACTTTGTCAGACACTGTTGCTATGTAATGGCTCACTGACCTTTATGATCCTTGATTCTGTATCCATAGTGGTGGTATTACAGTTGTGTATCTCAGAACATGGCCTATTTTATCCTTTAATTTAGCCAAAGATTCTAGGTGCATGGAAAATGTTCACCCGACTTTGCCTAGTATAGTACAACTTACAGACTTAAAAATTACCAAAATCAAAGAGATCTATCTTGCTAAAGTGATAATGAGTTAATTAAATATTTCACTTGAATTTTATGATCTATTCAAATGCTATTGTCATTGCATTCCAGAATTCCACTCAAGATACTTCAGTGAATTTAGTCATCATTTCTCCATAGTCAATTCTAGTAGAACAATTCCTCAGTCTTCACTGGACTATGCAAATTCAATATATTTGAAGATTCTTGGTAAGGGATATTTCCAAATTCCTCTCAATTTTGATATGTCTCACTAAAATTTCGGTGTAGTGCATGCAATATTGCATTCTATTACGACACCTACATACATATATATTTATTTCATTACATATAATCTATATATGTAAGAAAAGTAAAATGTGTACTGATTGGGTGGAGGAAAGGGATTGTAAAAGAAGGAAGATGGGTGGAGAACAAGAGATTTTAATCCAGTCAATTTAAGTAAGGAACCATTATTTCTTTCTTTCTTTCTTTCTTTCTTTCTTTCTTTCTTTCTTTCTTTCTTTCTTTCTTTCTTTCTTTCTTTCTTTCTTTCTTTCTTTCTTCCTATCTATCTAATCTATCTATCTATCTATCTATCTATCTATCTATCTATCTATCTATCTATCTATCTATCTATCTATCTATCTATATTATATTACATATGTGTGTAAATAGGTATTAAGTATAATATTGAATATGAGAAAACATGTTATATTTGTCTTCTTGACATTCTCAACATCATTGTGTAGCTCTTCCTTTTCCACACATTAACCTCAAAATTTGCTATTATTTCTTCTCTTAATTTTCCCTTCTCTAATTGGAGAAGCTATGATTTCAGTATGTTTTTAATGAACGTTTATCTAACAGATATGGTTAGCATATTGAATCCATGTATTGGCCATTTGTATTCCTGTGAGAACTGCCCAGTGCATTTTCCACTTTTATTTGGTGATTCCTGTACATCTTTAGATATTAGATTTTGAGTTCTTTATAGAGTGTAGATATTAAACATGTCAGATGTATAGTGGGAAAGCATTGTTGCCATTCTGATGTCTGCCTCGTCACAGTTACTTATTTCCTTTGCACTGCAGAAGCTTGTTTATTTCATGCAATGTCACTCATGAATTCTTGTTATTTTCTGAGCTGTTTCCAGTCTCTTTTTAGTAAGGCTATTGTGTACCTATATCTCGTTTTAATGTTTTGTTTTGTTTTGGCTTTTGTTTTTCTTTTTGAAGATGTGGTTCTCTTTAGCTTTAGAATCTGCCCTAGAACTTGCTGTTGTGGACCAGATTGACCTTGAACTCATAGAGATCCACCCGCCTCTGCCTGCTGGGATTAAAGGCTGTGTTTTCCTCAAGTTACAATGTTTTCTTCAAGTTTTGTTGCAGCGATGTCAGTATGTCCCATCATAAATTAGGATCCTTGATCTAATTTGAATTAGTTTTGGAGGAGTGAGGGACAAGAATGAATGATCACCCATTTAGATTTAGTTAGCCAATTTTACCAGTACTTTTATTAAAGCAGCTTTCCTCGATATTTGTTTTTTTGGTGTCCTTAGAAATATATAAGTGACTGTGGATGTACAGATTTACTTCTGAGTCTTTGATTATATCCCATGGGTCTGCATATCTTGATTCTTGCAGTTGCATTCATTTTTGTTGCTAGCTCCATAGTGTAATCTGAGAACACGTATTATGCCACCTCCAGCATTGCTGTGGTTGCTTATGATCTTTTGTTTTCATCTCTGTATTCTGGGATTTTGTTTTCCTTTAAGATAAATAGAATTGGGATTTTGCAAGACATTGCTTTGCATCTGTATATTACATTCAGTAACATAGTCATTTTGTTCATGTATGTAAATGGAAATGTTTTTACTACTCTAGCGCCTCTTTCAGTTTCTTCAGTGTTTTAATGTTTTTATTTTTCAAGTACTTCACTCATCAGTTAAGTTTATTCCTCGGCATGATAACTTTTTGAAATTAACCACTGGGCTTGAAATTGTGTTTCAGATTTATTTCTCTATATCAGGGTTTTTGATCACTTTTTTTTAAATCTTGCTGTGCACTCTGCTTCCTTGGTGAAAGTGTTCAGCACATGTTATTGCTTGTGTTTGAGTGTTTCTACTCTTTTAATTACATGAACACATCACTTTTCCATAGAGATTATTTAACCTCGTGTTTGTCATTTGCTTTATTCCTCCTTATTGATTCTTTGTGGATTTCACATCATGCATCCCATCCCCATTTATCACTTATTCCCCTTGCATCTGTCCTGTGTCCTTGCAACTCACTCAATCAAAACCAAATTTAGAAGAAACGCCAAACAGAGAGAAGAAACAAAACAAAACATAATATACATTAATAAAAGAGAGAAGAACTTTGTCATGGAAGATGTATTGTGACCCATTGAGTCACACAGTTTACCCTTAGTTCATTCATCTTTTGTTCATTGCTATGGCTCATTGGTCTGGTTCAAGGCCTGTGGCCTCTGCTAGACCATTGATAATGGGATCTCATTGGGGCTCCTCCTAGATATCCCAATGTTGTTCTATGTCATGGAGATCCTACTGCTTTGAATCTGTAAGTTTGTCCTCTTCACATGCCCCAGAATTTCATAGATGGATGTTGAGGTGGAGGTTGATGTGGGCTTAGTCATAGTGCTGGTTCTGGGACTGGGTGTGCAAAGGGACTGGTAGCTGTATAGGTCCACCTACCTTCTTTCCCTCATCAACACTAGCAGGTGGTCTCTCTAGCACTGCCTCTGCTAGTTCAACCAATGCAGACTACAGTAAGGAGGGGAGCCAGTTTTCTTGCGCTCAGGTCCTCAGATCCGGTCTCCCACACTCACACCACAGGGCAAGCTCCAATGTTTTGCACAGGCAAGGTGCAGGACCCTCTCTCCTGATTGCTGTAGGGGGCATACAAGGCCAGACAGAGTCAGCTCTCCTGCTTTCAGGCCCTCGGGGTTGGCTCATTTTTGCCAAAGACCACAGGGTCAGCTCTAGTGTGCTTCACAGACAGGGGGCAGAGCCTGCTCTTTCTTGCACTAATGCTGCTGTGGGTTAGGGCTAGCTCTCCAACTCTTGTAATCCAGGGCCATTTTTCTCACCTGCCTCAGGTGGTAATGGTGACGGGGGAGGGCATCATTCTCTCTCTAACCCTTGCCACTATGTGACAAATGAGAGGAGAAAGGATCAGAACTCCTGCTCTCATGCCTTTAGGGTCAGCAAACCTGCTTCCTTCCCACAGGGTCAGCTATAGTGTGTTGCTCAGGTGAGGTGCATACCTGTGGCAGTGGGTGGCATTTTACCTGTGTTGGGGTGATCTCTCCCTAAAGGGGTAGGGCCAGCTCCCCTGCTGTAGTATCCAGTGAGGGGCAGGGACAGCTATCTCAGGGCCAGTGAATTGTGGGCCTGGCTCAGCACAGCATGATTCTACTGATCCCTTCTACTAATATGGGCCATGGGCATCAATCATCACAGATCCCAGCTGCTGCAGGACCATGAACCCAGACATGACCCTAGGTAGCAGACTATGACAGACATATTCATGGCATCAGATGGCAGTACCATACACACAGATCAATAAGGCCTTGGCAGCAGCATGGTCCTCAGATCCCAATGTTCTCTGAGGTGTCTGACCTGTCCCCAGTCATCTGCTTGGCCCTCAGTGGAATCAGGAGCAACAAACCTTAACCCATACCCTGGCAGATGCAGGGAAAAGGACCCCGGCCTGACCCTAGTCTGCATCCCTGGCCTGAATGACACCATGGCCATGGGTGCCAGCATGGGCCGTTAAGATCAGAATGTCCCTGGTGGAAGCACAGTCCTCAGACACCTTCATGGCCATAGGTTGAGGCCCAGACCCCAGACATTGATGAAGTCTTTGGTGGCAACATGGGCCACAGACATTAATAGAGACCCTGACTGTGGCAGGACCACAGACCCTGACCTGTTCATAGGCAGCAACCCGTGCCCAGATATCACCATGGTCCCAGGTGGCAGGTCCCTTATGGTCCTCCACATATATGAGAGAATGTAGGATTTAATTGGACATCATTGCAAGAGGTGCTTCATTAAACTGTGGTTCTCCCTTTATCTTTAGGATACGTGTTTTTATATTTTAGGATTATATTGGAACTAGTATTTCTGACTATAGACTCAGATCAGTTTGAAAACCCTAACCATTTTATTTCATGCATATCTCTTGCAATTTTGGTATGTCTGCACATGCCACAAAGGTGACCAAATATGACAAGTCATGCATAGTGATATTTTGTTGATAATCTAACAAATAAAGCTTACCCGAAGATCAGAGTGCAGAGCTAGCCACACTAGTCAGCCATACAGGACAGGCAGTGGTTGCACACACCTTTAATCCCAGTAACCACACTATTTAGTCATATAGGCCAGGCACTGGCAATGCACTCCTATAATACCAAGGCTAGAGAGGAATATGAGGCAGGATGAGACCTGAACTCACTCTCTTTTCAGTCTGAACGTTTCACTGAGTTAAGAGCTCTCTGGTGGTTGACTTCTCTTTAATTTTCAGGTAAGATTTATTTGGTAGATCATAGACAAAATATCCATATACTCAGGGGCTATAATGTCATTCCTGTTTCTTTAATCACAGTTAATTTGATGTCTTAGTACATTCTATTTCCAAGTTAGTAATGATGCTATCAATTTTGTATAGATTTACCCTTTCTCTTGTGGTGGTTTATATACTATTGAGATCAAATATCACGAATCCAGTAGCTAGGTGACCAAAATTGTCTTCTCTTAAGTTAGTGCTCATTTCTATTCACATTTTGTCACATATACTCATTTACATATGCATATATATGTAGAGAATTTGGTTATATTTTTATTCATATACAAAAAGATTTTAATAGACACATAAAACAATTTCCTTTGCCTACAAATAGAAGTGGCTGTTTTGCTATTTATTCTGCAAATATTTACCCATATTGCCAACAATTGTTGCAAAGACTCTGTGGATATCTGTCAAGTTTTCTAAATGTTTCTCACCCTTATGCAGCTTCATTAAGATGGACAACAAGAACCCAAACACACTCCTGGATCTTGCTATACATCAACTCCTGAGTAATGAAACTGCAACCATTCACGCTCTCGAGGAGATCCCAAGGGACCTTTTTGTTCCACTATTCTGTGCCTCCTTCAAGGGTGTGCATAAGAATATAGTGAAGGCAATGGTGAAGGTTTGGCCCTTTACTTGTCTTCATATTGGCACATTTACTGTGCGCAGACCCCATCGTGAACTCCTGACAGCCATGCTGGAAGGTCTTCAATTCCTGCCCGTTCAGAACTCAGGATCTAGGTAAGACCCTGTATAATAGAGTCATGCGAAGACACAGGAGGTAACACCACAGCCTGCTACTTTTCCAAAGGTAGTACGTGCAAATAGTGATAAAGAATGTGGAACTCTTAGTCTAATACCTGAGATCACATTGGAAACAATTTTCTTAAAATATTGAATCTGGGATATATTTCACTGAGGGCACTGTTGTCAGATTTGCATTATGGTGTTATTATTACATAGAAAAAAGGCACGAGTGTTAAGACTGCTGAGGATGGTGGCAAATTGAAGAAAAAAAATTAATGTGTGCTGTTTAGTGATAAATGTTGTCATCTTGTTCAATGCTGTCTCCTTCTTGAAGGGGCACAAGAAGACACTGACAGCAATGGTTAAGCCTCAACCATGTTTTGTCTCCACATTAGAAAATTATGCATATAAGAACCACTGAACTGAAGGGCATGATTGATGGTGTTCAAGTGTTAAAGCCAAGAGCTCAGCTTTTCAACAGTAATGTGTATAATATGTATATGATAAGATAGCCAAAATATTATCCTGGAGCCTGCTGCAAGAATGGACCAGATAATCTCTCTGAGTTAGTTAATAGCAAATGCTTAAAATCATTGTAAGAGGTTGGTACATGAGTTGAGGTTATCTTAAACACTCTGATGTCTTACAAAGGGTTTTAATTTTGTAATAGAGGTGGGAGAGGCTACTGTGGATAGATATCCATAATTGAGATGTTTCATGAAGACAGGCATAGGAAGACACTATGAAAATTTATTGATTACAGAAAACAGTAAAGGACATAGTATTGCTTAACAAAATCTTGCTGGTAGCTGGTGTATGAAATGACAAAAACAAAAAGAAAGATGATTTTATCACAACATGTTTTCATTGATCCTGCTGGGTTATATTAATGTCTCTACCTCATAATATTTTGTGTGTTTTTTTTTTCCCTACAGGATCCCTAAACTGAGGATCCTAGATTTAAGGGAGGATTCTGGCTGCAAGATCGTCTGCCCCGAGATCCGTACTAAGTCACCTGCATGCCTTTTCTCCTGTGCTCACTCAGAGCACTCAATCTTGAAGATTCAGTCCCAGCAGAGTATTGCAAGTTCAGAACCTGAGGTTCAACCTTCTAGTCTTCCCATGGAATTAATAGTGAACATTTCCATTGTTAGTAGTATCACCCTAAGGGAGCATGAATATTTGACTCTGCTTCTGAACAAAGTGGAAGACAGTTCAGGGTCTTTGCATCTCTGCTGCCGAGATTTGGAAATTGATGAATTGGGTGATAGGAGAAACATTCTCAACCATCTAGATCTTAAATGTCTAGTCAACTTGTCAGTATTTCAGGGCTCTCTCGATGATGTCAACAACCTTCTGGCTCAAGTGGGACAGCTGAGAAGATTTTGCCTGTCTAGAATCACTTGTAGATCTTTGAATGGGAAAGCCTTCCGGAATTTTGTCTCACATCTTAGGTGTATGGACCATCTCAATGAACTAAATTTGCATTCTTTCGTCCTCACAGATCATCTGGAAACTGCCCTGCGGTAAGGGCATGGGGTAGATACTGTATTTCCAATAGTAGATAGCTTTTTAACATGAAAGAAATAATTCTTAGATAGTCTTGACCTACCCATAATCCTTTCTCCTTCTTCCTCAGCATAGGCAATTCTGGGAGTTTAAAAACAGTCATGGAATGGTATCTTTCTGTAATTGAAGAGAAAAATGGGGTTACAAAAAGTGTAGTCAGGTGAGCATGTGTAGGCACTGTGCTCATTCCAGAAACATGAATGTCAAAAGAGAAATGCAGCTCTCCTCTGGCCATCGAGAGATAAAGAGGGGAAATTGAAAGGCATTAAGTTCTGGCACAGGTGCACAGATTCATACACCCATAAACAGTTATGTCACATCATGAGGAAAATCCCCAAGGTTCAGGCCATGACTGGAGAGGCTGTCATTTATGGACTGGCCAATGGGAACGTCCATTTGGTTGCCCCTTCTCTCCCCTCTCTTCTAAGCAGGTGAAATAGCTCCCCTTTTGGTTGTTGTATTTTCTAAGTTGATAGCATTTTCACTATGTTTTTCACACAATTTTATAAGAATATGTTGTACATACTGTCGAGGTTAAAATAGTATTTTCCAGGGTGGTAATGTATCTCTCACAGACCCACAAGTACATTAAGTGTGTGAAAGCTCACATCATTTGCTGATGATGTGCAAAACAGTTTGTTCTAGATTCACAGATATAGTTCCCCTCTTTTAGTCCTGATTTTTCGATAAATCCTTTTCTGTTTTCTCCCTGCAGAGTCCTACCAACCAGTTTGGATTTCTTACATTTAACATTCTGTGAACTTTCTTACAATGATTTCAAGTTTCTAGCTGAGTGCCCTCAAATCAACCATTTAAAGTTGCTGAATATCACCCATAATCCGATGTACTGGGAAGATTGTGAGCCCTTTTATAACATCTTGCATAGAATCTCTGGTACCTTGCAACATCTGGCAGTTAATCAGTGCGTTTTAACAGATTCTATGGTTGCTGGTGTCATCCCCGCACTCAGTCGCTGTTCCCAACTTCGAATGCTCAACTTCTCCTCAAATCCTGTTAGTATGCCCATGCTCATGAGACTCCTTGAGCACTTAACACCGTTGATGGAGCTTAAATACGTGATTTATCCTATCCCTGTGCATTGCTACGGGAGATGGCCCGTCCAGGACAGTTTAGATCAGCAGAAACTGGCTAATGTGCAGGCACGATTAAAACGAATGCTACGAGAAACAGGGCGGAGCGACATGATTTGGTTTACATACCCTGGATAAATTTATGATCCAACATAGCTTCATCTGGATACATATCCTTTAATTATGAAACGTTTTTAAAATAAATTATAATTCCAACAGTTTCACCTTGATACATTTCCTATAAGTGTTAAATGTTTTTTTTTTTCCTTGTTCCGGTAGAGTTCTTATGTTGTAGCAAAATACAGGTAAAATTATAGGTATGTAACTGATATCTATAGCAAATACTTTGTAAGAGGATGGAAGGCTTGTAGAGAATCTGTGTGTCTCTTGACTATTGTTTTTGATAATGCTTCATCGTAGCTACTGAAGTTTTAGTTAGAAGATGTGGAAAGTCTACATCATGAAAATTTCACTAAGATGTAGCTGTGGGTACTTGACACCTGTCACAATACTCTAACCTTACACGGATATGTTTTTGAAGGGCAGGTATTTGTTGAAACCAACGCTTTCCCCCCTAAGTTGTATTAAGCTTCTCTATTTAATGCTGCCTTCTGTCTCTTAAAGGAAACCATCTGAATTTAACAGTGACAAAAAGAATCTGCACTATTACCCATTGAGTGGTTCAGCTTTTTTTCATTTCATACTCTTTCACCAAAGTTTGGATTGGGATATTATTGTAGTCAACAGAAATGAACGGACAAACAAGGCAAGGTTTCTGTCACTCAGTGGCTAAATATTTCTGTGGCTCATCTGTTTCTCCACAGTTTACTAGTGCATAGAAGGAAGTTGTTTTACCCTCTTGGACCACATTTTATTTCCCTTGCTCTTGGTGCATGTTCTGTTCAAGGCAACGTGGACTCTATTGCCGATATCTCGGTGGAGACCTCCAAATTTTGCCGCGCACCGCGCCCCCATGTCTGCGCTCTGTGCACTGGCACCCAGTTACCGAGATTCGGGCAAGGGGGCTGGAGGTTAAAATACACAGACACACACAGACAGAGAGACTGCGACACGGGTCATCCTTGAATTCCCCAAGAATGCCCCCTTTATTGTGTTCAGGGGCAGATTATATAGAGATAGCCACGCCCCCGCCAAACCCACCAGAAACCACTCTCCTGCCATCAGGAACTCCTGAAGGTCTCTCGCTTAGAGCAGCTGTAGGCACTCAGATCAGGGGCTTACAAGAAATTCAGGATCTGGGGTCTCACTGCTCCCAACCCTCTATGATGTTCAGTCTCTTCTCAGCAGAGTTCATGGGTTCCATGTTACCGTCTTGGAGGCTTTCTCTCACATCTGTTTGACGTCTGCCTTCTGTCATTGTGCAAAACGCCTGACATAATAGACTAAAAAGGAAGAGAATTTTGTTTCCCTGCTTTCGAAGTTTCACCATGCTTGTTTAATTGCACTGCTTTGAAACTTCAGCAAGGAAGAACATGGTAAAGAGTTTGCGGCAGGGAGAATCCTTTTAATTCATGAAGCATAGAACCAGAGAGAGCAGGATCCTGAGTCCCTATACAGCCTTCAGTAGTGGGACTATACTGTTCTGCATCCTTGAACTTGACTGCTCTAAAGTTTTTACCACCTGCCCTGGAGCCATTCTTGACCTAGCTAACCTATTCAAAATTTCGACCACCTGCCATAAGCCATCAGCTTGAGACTACCTTCTATTATATTAGCTTAGGAAGATATTTAGGACACATGCATAATTCTTCCTTCATTATATACATGATTCTGTTTGAATATTCTGGTGCATCTTTTTTATTAAAGTTGCCACAATTGCTATAATATTATATAGCAAATATGTACATGGAGTCCTTTATATTTCACACTAAAACATGATGACCATACAGAGAAAGCATGTTTGTTCAAGATATACTGCAAAAGAAACATATAGAAACAATTGATTAGTTACATACACGTGTTATTAATGTATTGATGTGGTCAAACACTGTGTTACAAGGACATATCAAAAGTGTATAAAATTTAATGTGTTCCTGTCATATGCTGAAATGTGAACACCAATGCATTTTAATTAATTACTAAGTAAATGAAACAAAATTAAACATTTATGCCATTATTTTTAAAAAACTGCATTTTAAAGGATCTAATAAGAAAAAAAAACAAAAATAATATTATGTCTCTCTTATTTCAGTTTATAAATGATAATATACTGAGTTTCAGATCAACCAAGCAAAAATAATGTTAAAAGTTGCAGAATTTTATTCATAGTTCTCACATTTGGGATGATATTGATCTTTATTTCAGTGATATAAAACATGAAAATTTATCTACAAAGGTAAAGTTTGTATGAGTACATTTATATAAAATATTATCAAAGTCAAGAAGATATCAGTAAAAACAATATGCACAATTTGCTATGTTATTTCTATTTTCAACTCACATATATGTGATTTTATCAATGACATTGTTAAGAACATATAAAACATCTATGTTAAGAATTATATATTCCACAAAGCCATTACGTGCAATAGGATCAAAAACCCATTGCCATTGTTCTTCAGTTCTCAGTAGTCCTCATTGTCCGCTATGTTCAGCGAGTCTGGTTTTGTCCCATGCTTTTTCAGACCCCGGCCAGCTGGCCTTGGTGAGTTCCCGATAGAACATCCCCATTGCCTCAGTGTGTGGGTGCACCCCTCGCGGTCCTGAGTTCCTTGCTCGTGCTCTCTCTCCTTCTGCTCCTCCTTTGGATCGTGAGACTTCAGTCCAGTGCTCCAATGTTGGTGTCTGTGGGAGCCTAGGTAGTTTGGATGCTCACCTTAATAGACCTGGATGGAGGTGGGTGGTCCTTGGACCTCCCACAGGGCAGGGAAACCTGATTGCTCTTTGGGCTGAGGAGGCAGGAAGACTTGATTGGGGGAGGGGGGGTAATGGGAGGTGGTGGCGGGGAAGAGGCAGAAATCTTTAATAAATAAATAAATAAATAAAATAATTATTTATTCCAATTTGAAAGAAACCGAACAAAACAGAATTCAATTTGGTTTGAGCCAAGTATGGAAACACATGACTTTAATCCCAGTACCTGATACTCAGAGCCAGATATCTGTGAGTTCAAGGCCAGACTGGTATACGTAGTGCCAGCCATGGCAATGTATTAAGACCTTGTCTCAAAAAAATTTGAATAGAAATGCAAGTATCTGAATAACTCCTAAATCCATGCTTTAATAAAAATTTAAATTTATTTATTAAGTTACTAAGAACTATCTTTTCTCATTTTACATAGCAATCCCAGTTCCCACTCACTCCCCTCCTCTTACTTCTCTTTCAAACTAACACACAACCCTGCACCATACACATCTCAGAGAGGGTAAGGTTTTTCATGAGAAGTCACCAAAATCTAGCACATTGCTTTGAGGCAGGACAAAGACCCTCCACACTATATCTAGGCTGAGAAAGGTAGCCTTCAAAAGAGAATGGGTTCCAATGACCCAGTACACAAGCAATAGGGATAACTTCTGGTCTCAGAGCCACTGGTTCCCCAGCCACACAACTGTCACCCACATTCAGAGGGTCTAGTTTAGTCTTATGCTGGTCCTTGCTGTGAGAATGGAGTCAGTGAGCTCCCATTAGCTCAGGTAAGCTGTTTCATTGGGTATACCCATCATGGTCTTGACCCCTTTGATCATATGATGACATGTCTCTCCTCTATATTATCTTTTATCCTAACTAAGGAAAACCATAACTATATATTCTTCAGCTCTGTCAAAGATTTCAGAAGGATATAATATTACATATGTAAACAGGAAATGCATTGTAAGCAACTTTCTTGTTTTTGTTATTTTTATTATTTTTTTCCTCCTCCCCTCCTCCGAATTCCCCTCCCCTCCCCCTCCCTCTCCAGTCCAAAGAGCAGTCAGGGTTTCCTGCCCTGTGGGAAGTCCAAGGTCCTCCCCCCTCCATCAGGTCTAGGAAGGTGAGCATCCAAACAGACTAGGCTCCCACAAAGTCAGTCCATGCAGTAGAATGAAAACCCAGTGCCATTGTCCTTGGCTTCTCAGTCAGCCCTCATTGTCAGCCACCTTCAGAGAGTCCAGTTTGATCAGACGCTCTATCAGGCCCAGTCCAGCTGGACTTGGTGAGCTCCCATTAGATCAGCCCCAGCTTCTCAGTGGGTGGGCGCACCCCTCACGGTCCTGACTTCCTTGCTCATGTTCTCCCTCCTTCTGCCCCTCATTTGGACCTTGGGAGCTCAGTTCAGTGCTCCAGTGTGGGTCTCTATCTCTAGCTTAATCCATCGCCAGATGAAGGTTCTATGGTGATATGCAAGATATTCATCAGTGTGGCTATAGGAGAAGGCCAGTTCAGGCGCCCTCTTCTCAGCTGCCCAAGGAACAAGCTGGGGACATCTCCTTGGACACCTTGGAACCCCTCTAGAGTCAAGTCTCTTGCCAACCGCAAATTGGCTCCCTTAATCAAGATATCTTCTTCCCTGCTCCCATATCCACCCTTCCTCCATTCCAACCACCCCATTCCCCCAAATTCTCCCCATACTCCCTTTCTCCTTTCTCTCTCCCCATCTCCCTTTATCCCCACCCTACCGCCACCCCAGTACTCCCAACTTTTGCCTGGCAATCTTGTCTACTTCCAATATCCAGGAGGATAGCTATCTGCTTTTCTTTGGGTTTACCTTCTTATTTAGCTTCTATAGAATCATGAATTATAGGCTCAATGTCCTTTATTTATGGCTAGAATCCAGTTATGAGTGAGTACATACCATATTCATCTTTTTGGGACTGGGTTGCCTCACTCAGGATAGTGTTTTCTGTTTCCATCCATTTGCATGGAAAATTCAAGATGTCATTGTTTTTTACCACTGAGTATTACTCTAATGCATATATATTCCACACTTTCTTTATCCATTCTTCCATTGAGGGGCATCTAGGTTGTTTCCAGGTTCTGGCTATTACAAATAATGCTGCTATGAACATAGTTGAACAAATGTTTTTGTGTTATGATTGGGTATCTCTTAGGTATATTCCCAAGAGTGGTATTGCTGGTTCCTTGGGTAGGTTGATCCCGAATTTCCTGAGAAAATGCCACGCTGATTTCCAAAGTGGTTGCACAAGTTTGCATTCCCACCAGCAATGGATGAGTGTTCCCCTTACTCCACATCCTCTTCAGCAAAGGCTATATCATTGGTGTCTTTGATTTTAGCCCCATTCTGACAGGTGTATGATGGTATCTCAAATTTGTTTTGATTTGCATTTCCCTTATAACTAAGGAGGTTGAGCATGACCTTAAATGTCTTTTGGCCATTTGAACTTCTTCTGTTGAGAATTCTCTGTTCAGTTCAGTGCCCCATTTTTTAATTGGGTTAATTAGCATTTTAACGACTAGTTTCTTGAGTTCTTTATATATTTTGGAGATCAGACCTTTGTCTGATGCGGGGTTGGTGAAAATTTTCTCCCAATCAGTAGGTTGCCTTTTTGTCTTAATGACAGTATCCTTTGCTTTACAGCAGCTTCTCAGTTTTAGGTGGTCCCATTTATTCAATTTTGCTCTTATTGTTGGCTTTGCCCAGTCCAATGTGGATGAGGCATGTTTGCTGCCTCTGAGTGCCATGCATATTTCCCCAGCTCCAGGGTAACAGCAGGTCTGTGTCACCATTAAGCAATTTATAACATGCTGTTCAGAGACCCCATTTAAGTGTTCAGCCTCCTGAATGTTTCAGAGTTCATGCTGCCAGCACAAACCCAGAAGCCACAATATCTTATGCTGAGTCAGTAAAACTTGTCTTAAAAAAAAAAAAAACACCTCTGCTTGCCCACAGAAACCAGAGCCTATCTGAAAAATAATGATGTTACCAAGAATCTGAGTTTGGCTCCTGTTTTTGTGAGTTTAGAAGTCTTTTTCTTTGTTTTTTGTTTGTTTGTTTGTTTGTTTTTTGTTTTTTTGTTTTGTTTTGTTTTGTTTTGTTTTTTTTTTTTTGGTATTTTCGAGACAGGGTTTCCCTGTGGTTTTGGAGCCTGTCCTGGAACTAGCTCTTGTAGATCAGGCTGGTCTTGAACTCACAGAGATCCGCCTGCCTCTGCCTCCCAAGTGCTGGGATTAAGGGCATGCGCCACCACCGCCAGGCTAGAAGCCTTTTTCTTAAATGTTTCTTAGACTATATGTGGAAATTCTTGCCCCATGCTGGCACACCGTTTATAGGCAGAGGCTGCTTGCTCAATTTCCTTGATGCCCAGACCCAAAATAATATGACAATATATGTTAATTATAACACTGCTTGGCCAGTCACTTAAGCACATTGCAAGTTAGCACTTGCATCTTAAATTAACCTATTTCTATTAGTCTCTGTATTGTGGCGTAGCTGTGGTGTACAGGGCAATGTTCCTGTGTCTGTAATTTCTGGTGGCTACATGGTTTCTCTTTGCCTCCACCTACTCTGCCCTGCTCTATCTTCTTGGAATTCCCACCTTGTCCTTTTCTGCAGTGCAATAGGCCCAAAGCAGCTTCTTTATTAGCCAGTGGTATTCACAGAATACATAATGGAACACCATATCATCCCTGTTTGAGTTCCTGTTCTGAATTCCTTTAATGATGGTCTCCATTGATAAAGCATAAGCGAACAAAATCTTTTCCTTCTGAACTTGCTTTTTGGTCATAATGTTTTGTTGCAGTAATACAAACACTAAGTACAGAAAGGTATTCTTCAGTCTACCAAAAGAAAATGCAAGCACCAACCCTGTCACAAAAAATTGACCTACAATCTGTCCTGCCTGCAAGGTATTCAAAGATAGTGGTGGTACAGAACTAGTGGGAGTTGCCAAGAGGTAACTGATTCACCTAAGGCCCAGACCAAGAGATGGAACCCATGACTGACACTGCTTGACTCACCAAGACCCTGATTCTGGATATCTCAAGGACACAGGTTAAAAACAAATAACACTCATCTTCAAAAGGAAAGAAATGTAGTGATGAAATGACTCCTGATGATATGCTGCTATCCTCATACATCAGGGACTGACTTATTTGATCATCCTCAGAAAAGATCTTTCCTGCCACAAATAGGCATGTATTCACAGAGAGTATGTCAGAGAGAATTTTTGTAACACACAGTTATAAAGGGGATGTCTCTATTAAATCCCTCTCTTCAGAACACAGGGAACCCAGTGAAAGAGGAGAAAAACAGAGTGTAGGAACAAGCAGGGTTGGAGGGCATCCGAAGAACAAGGCCCTCTAAATTAACTAAACAAGTCTTATATGAACTCTTAGAGACAGAAGCAGCAAGTACAAGGCTGCCTCTGGCCTACAACAGGTCCTTGGTTTATACAGTATAGCATTTAGAATTATATTTTGATGAAACTCCTGAGTGTGTGAATGAGAGGGTCCCTGACTATTGTGCCTGCTGGTGCTGCTCTTTGCCTTCTGTTGGGTTGCCTGGTCCAGTGTCAATGTGATGATTTTTGTTTTTTCTTATTATAGATTATTTTGTCATATTTCTTTGTTAATTTTTGATGCCTATTCTTTTCAAATAAGAGAAAGAAATGGAGTGGAGCCCAAGGGGAGATCAGGTGGAGGAAGAACTGGGAGGAATAAAGTGAGGGGAAACTTTAATTAGGATGTTTTATATTAGAAAAGACTCTATTTTAAACTTTAAAAGAAAAAAAATAGTTTTTTCTTTGGAATAGGGGTTCCCAGTGCACCATAGTTTATCCCTGACCTAGTTGGCTTTCATGGACTCTGGGTGAGAGAAATCACATATAAATTAAGAGTTCACATTTAATGGGTAGCTGTAATAATAGGGATGATACAATGTTTACCTGGTAATAAGAGTTTATATAATCCTTTAAGAAAGATAGACAACACAGCATTAGGGCTGGTTAGATAAGTATGTGGTAATGGCAGCTATGACAGATAGACTATGCTCCTTCCTCAAGATGTGCATGGTAGAAGGAATCCCAGATAACCAATGTTCCAGTCATAAGATGTACATAGTAGGAGGGAAGAGAAGACACTCCAGCATGCAGTTCTGATTTCCATATATATTTTATGCACTGTTCACCAAATAGAAAGATAGATAGAAATATAAATACATGGATGGATGGATGGATGGATGGATGGATGGATGGATGGATGGATGGATGAATAGATAGATGGATTGTTGCCTTTCTAGCTAGCTACATATACACATGCATGCATGCATATATGGAAGAGAGACATACAGACACATAGTTAGATATAATGCTAAACTAAACACAAAAGCGTGGTACTCTTCTCACACCCACACTGAGCATGATTTACCACTCCCATTGACACACAAAGAATGAAGATTCAATCTACAAAGTCTTGTAAACTCATGCAAAAAACTCACAATGTTCATTTGATGCACAAAGATATGATTAGTAACTGGACTTTCTTTAATTTGTAATTATTTTCAGAAATTAATACCTTGATATCTTCCTCAGAGTTGGTTTTTAATTCATTTACTACTGTATGCTTATTGATATTTATAATCGACTAAACAGTAATACTGTTGAAGGCTTTTATGCTGCTACTAAAATTTCATCATAAAGCTCAGCTCTAAGATTTTTAAAATACAAAGTTTTATAAACATAGGGGACATTTAGCAAAGCAAAAAAACCAAAGAACCAGAAGAGATATCACAATGACAATAGGTAGTGAAAAATGTCTTACTAACACAGAAAAATTTACACCATGGAGTATTATTCAGTGTTTAAAAACAACTGCTCATAAAGTTTTCAGGCAAATGTGGGCTGTGTTGAAGGCATGTCAGTAATTATTACATGTTTTCCAAGTGGTTGGATGGTTATCCTCAGTGTAGGAAGCTGTAGGTAAGGTAAGTTGTGAGGACCACAGCTACAAGTGAAGGGGCTGGATACTGTGGCCCTAGAGCTACCTGAAAGAGGTGGTCCTGGTTATGTGTGCCCTAGAGCTAGAAGTGGTGACCCTGACTAAGGTGACCCTAGAGCTGAAAGTGGGAGCCCTGGTTATGGTGACCCTAAAGATGAAAGTGTAGGTCCTAGTTAGGATTGCCTTAGAGGTGAAATTGAAGGTCCTGGTTAGGTGGCCTTAGAGCTGAAAGTAGAGCTTCTGGTTACTGGTACCCTAGAGAAGAAAGTGGAGGTCGTGGTTATTGTGGCTCTAGAGGTGAAAATGGAGGACCTGGTTATGATGACCCTAGAGCTGAAAGTGGGGTCCCTGGATACTGTTACCCCAGAGATAAAAGTATAGATCCTGGTTACAGTGACCCTAGAGTGTGCTGAAAGTGGAGGTCCTGGTTATGGTGACCCCAGAGCTTAAAGTGAATGTCCTATTTAAGGTGGATCTAGAGCTACCTGAAAACGGGTGCCCTGGAGCTGAAAGTGGAGGTCCTGGTTACTGTGGCCCGAGAGAAAGCTGAAAATGGGGTCCCTGGTTTCTGTGACCATGGAGCTAGAAGTGGGGGCCCTGGCTACTGTGACCCTAGAGATGAAAGTGGAAGTCCTGGTTTGTGTGAACCTAGAACCAAATTGGAGGTCCTGGTTACCGTGACTCTAGAGCTGAAAGTGGGGACCGACCCTGGTTACTGTGACCCTAGAGATGAAATTATAGGTCCTGGTGATGGTGACCCCAGTGCTGAAAGTGAATTTCCTGTTTAAGGTGAGCCTAGAGCTGAAATTGGAGGTCCTGGTTACAGTTACTCTAGAGCTGAAAAGGGGGCCATGTTTACTGTGACCCTAGAGCTCAAAGTGGGGGCCCTGATAACTATGACCCTAGAGATGAAAGCGGAGGTCCTGGTTACAGTTGCCCTAGAGCTGAAAGGAGATTTCCTGTTTATGGTGATCATAGAGCTGAATGTGGAGGTCCTGGTCATGGTGTCCCTAGAGTTGACAGTGGAGGTCATGGTTAAAATGACCCTAGTGAGAAAGTAGAGGTCCTGTTTAGAGTGGCACTAGAACTGAAGTGGAGTTCCTAGTAACAGGTGGCCTAGAGTTAAAAGTGAGAGCCATGTTTACGGTGACCCTAGAGGTGAAAGAGGCAGGTGCTGGTTATGGTGACTGTAGAGCTGAAAGTCGGGCCCTGGTTACAATGACCCTAGGGATGAAAGTGGAGGTTTTGGATAGAGTGGCCCTAGAATGAAAGCAGATGTCCTGGTTACAGTGACTCTAGAGCTGAAAGTGGGGGCCCTGGTTACTGTGACCCTAGAGATAAAAGTGGAGGTCCTGGTTATGGTAGCCTTAGAGTTATCTGAAAGTGGAGGTACTGGTTACAGTAACCATAAAGCTGATAGTGGTGGTCCTGGTTATGGTGTCCCCAGAGCTGAAAGTGAAGGTCCTGGTGATGGTGACCCTAGAGCTAGCCGAAATTGGAGGTCCTGGTTCCAGAGGCCCTAGGGCAAGCTGAAAGTGGGGGTTCTGGTTATGGTGACCCAAGAGCTGAAAGTGGAGGTGTTGGTTATGGTGAACCTAGAGCTGAAAGTGGGGTCCCTGGTTACTATTACCCTATAGCTGAAAGAGGATGATCTGGTTATGGTGACACTAGAGCTAGAAGTTGGGGCCCTGGTTATGGTGTTCCTAGAGCTGAACGTGGAGGCCCTGGTTATGGCAATCATGGAGCTGAAAGTCAGGGTCCTGGTTACAGTGGCCAAAGAGCTAGCTGAATTTGGAGGTCCTGGTTATGATGGCCCTAGAGCAAGCTGAAAGAGGGAGGCCCTTGTGACTGTTACCCTAGAGATGAATGCGGGGGCACTGGTTACAGTGACCATGGAGCTGCAGGTGGGGTCCCTGGCTATTGTGACCATAGAGCTGAAGGTGGGGGCTCTGGTTAGGTGAAGCGAGAGCTGAAAGTGTGTGCTCTGTTTATGGTGACCCAAAGATGAAAGTGGAGTTCCTGGTTAAGGTGACCCTAGAGGTGAAAGTAGTGGTCCTGATTATAGTGACCCTAGAGCTGAAAGTAGAGGTCCTGGTTACAGTGACCATAGAGATGAAAGTGGAGGGGCTAGTTACAGTGACCCTAGAGCTGAAAGTGGGGCCCTGGTTGTGGTAACCCTAGAGATGAAAGTGGAGGTCCTAGTTAATGTGGCCCTAGAAATGAATTGGAAGTCCCGGTTACAGTGACTCTACAGCTGGAAGTAGGGGCCCTGGTTACTGTGACCCTAGAGCTGAAAGTGGGGGTCCTAGTTACTATGACTCTAGAGATGACAGTGGAGACCCTGGTTTTGGTGGCTTAAGAGCTAGGTGAATGTGAAGGTCCTGGTTACAGAGACCCTAGAGCTACAAGTGGGAATCCTGGTTATGGTGGCCTTAGTGCTAGCTGAAATTACTATAGAAAAAGCTACAGTTACTGTAGTCATAGAGTAGGCTGAATGTAGCAGCCCTGGTTATGGTGACTCTAGAGCTGAAAGTGGGGGCCCTGGTTATTGTGGCCCTGAAGATGAATGTGGAGGTCCTGGTAAAGGTCTCCCAAAAGGTGAAAGTGGATGACCTGGTTACAATAACCCTAGACCTGAAAGTATAGGTACTGGTTATGGTGTTCCTAAATATGAAATTCGAGGTCCTGGTTATGGTGACCCCACAGCTGAGAGTGAGGGTTGATGTAGGAGTTTCTTCTATCTATCTGTTGTTTCATTGGTTAATTAATAAAGAAAACTGCTTGGCCTGATAGGTCGGAACATAGGTAGGCAGGGAAGACAGAACAGAATGCTGGGAGAAAGAAGCAGAGTCAGGTAGACACCATGGAACCAGCCACCAGGTCAGACATACTGAATCTTTCCCGGTAAGCCACCACCTCGTGGTGCTACACAGATTATTAGAAATGGGTTAATCAAGATGTGAGAGTTAGCCAATAAGAGGCTAGAACTAACAGGCCAGGCAATGTTCAAATGAATACAGTTTGTGTGTTGTTATTTCTGGGGCTAAGCTAGCTGTGCAGAAGCCGGGCAGAACAAAAAGCAGGCCTGCCCGCAGCTCATCACTATAGAGGATCCTGGTTAAGGTGGTTCTAGAGCTATCTGAAAGTGGAGGTTCTGGTTACTTGTGTCCTAGGGCTGAAAGTGGAGGCCATGTTTACAATGACACAAGAGCTGAAAGTGGAGGTGCTGGTTACTGTGACCTTAGAGCTGAAAGATGATGTCCTCTTCATGGTTACCCTAGAGCTGAAAGTGGAGCTACTGGTTATGGAGTCCATAGAGATGAAAGTAAAGGTCCTGGTTAAGGTAGGCCTAGAGGTGAAAGTGTTGGTTGTGGCTACAATGACCCTAGAGCTGAAAGAAGGGGTCCCGGTTATGGTGACCCCAGTTGAAAGTGAAGCTTCTGGTTACAGTGGCACTAGAGCAAGCTGAAAGTGGATGTTCTGGTTACTGGTGCCCTAGAGCTTAAAGTGGGGGCCACGTTTACAGTCACCCTAGAACTGAAAGTGAAGGGGCTGGATATGGTGACCCTAGAGCAGAAAGTGGGGGCCCTGGTTAGGTTCAACTGAGAGATGAAAGTGGAGGTCCTGATTAGGGTGGCCCTAGAACTGAAATAGAGGTCCTGTTTACAGTGACTCTAGAGCTAAAGTGGGAGCCCTGGTTAGAGTGACCCTATAGCTGAAAATGGAGGTTCTGGTTATGGTGTCAATAAAGATGAATGTGGAGGTCCTGCTTACAGTGACCCCAGAGCTGAAAGTGAAGGTTCTGGTTATGTTCTCCCTAGAGCTCTGAAAGTGTAGGTTCTGGTTAATTGTGCCCTACAGCCGAAAGTGGGGGCCATGTTAACTGTGACCATTGAGCTGAAAGTGGGAGCCCAGGTTTCAGTGACCCTATTGATGAAAGTGGAAATCCTGGTTATGTTGTCCCTAAAGATGAAAGTGGAGGTCATGGTTAAGGTAGCCCTAAAGGTGAAAGTGGAGGTCCTGCTTATGGTGACCCTAGACCTGAATGTGGGGGTTCTGTTTATGGTGACACCAGCTGAATGTAAAGGTCCTGGTTATGGTGGCCCTAGAGCTAGCTGAAAGTGGAGTTTCTGGTTTCAGGTGCCCTAGAGCTGACAGTGCGGGCCCTGGTTACTGTGACACTAGAGATTAGAGTTCCTGGTTACGGTGGCCCTAAAGCTAGGTGAAAGTTGAGGTACCAGTTACAGTGACCCTAGAGCTGAAAGTAGGGGTCCTGGTTACAGTGGCCCTAGAGCTATCTGAAAGCGAGGTTCTGGTTATGGTGGCCCAAGTGCAACCTGAAATTGGGGGACCTGGATATGCTGTCAGTAGAGCTGAAAGTGGGGGCCCTGGTTATGGTGACCCTAAAAATGAAAGTGGAGGTCCTCATTAAAATCGCCCTAGAGGTGAAAGTAGAGGTCCTGGTAACAGTGACCCTAGAGCTGAAAGTGTAGGTCCTGGTTATGGTGTCCCTAAATATCAAAATAAAGGTCCTGGTTATGGTGACCCCAGAGCTGAAAGTGAAGGTTCTGATTAAGGTGGCCATAGAGCTAGCTAAAAGTGCAGGTTCTGGTTACTTGTGCCCTATATATAAATATGGATGCCATGATTACAGTGAACTGAGAGTTGAAAGTAGAGGTGCTGGTTATGGTGACCCTAGAGCTGAAAGTGGGGGCCCTGGTTATGGTGACCCTAGAGATGAAAGTAGACGTCCTGGTTACAGTGACGCTAGAGCTGAAAGTGGGGACACTTGTGACAGTGACCCTAGAGCTGAAATTGTGGGCCCTGGATACAATGACCATAGAGATGAAAGTGGACATACAGTTTAGGGTGGCCCTAGGTTTGAAAAATGTGGCTCTGGTTAGGTGACCCTAGAGCTGAAAGCAGGGGCCCTGATTACTGTTCACCTGGAGCTGAAAGTGGGTGTCCTAGTTACCATCACCCTAGAGCTGAAAGTGGAGGTCCTCTTTATGGTGACCCTAGAGCTGAAAGTGGAGGTCCTGGTTATGGCATCCTTAGAGATTAAAGTGGTGGGCCTGATTAAGATGGCCCTAAATGTGAAAGTGGAAGTCCTGGTTACAGTGAACCTCAAGCTGAAAGTGCAGGTCCTTGTTATGGTGACCACAGCTGAAAGTAAAGTTCCTCATTACAGGGACCCTAGAGCTAGCTGAAAGTGGAGGTTCTGGTTACAGGCATAATAGAGCTGAAAGTGGGGGTTATGGTTATGGTGACCCTAAAGATGAATGTTATGGTCCTGGTTAAGGTGTCTCTAGAGGTGAAAGAAGAGTTCCTGGTTACAGTGACCCTAGAACTGAAAGTGGAGTTCCTGGTTATGGTGCCAATAAAGATGTAAGTGGAGGTCATGGTTAGAGTGACTACAGACCTGAAAATGGAGGTGCTGTTTATGGTGACCCTAGCTGAATGTTAAGATCCTGGTTACAGAGCCCTAGAGCTAGCTGAAAGTGGAAGCTCTGGTTACTGGTCCTCTAGAGCTGGAAGTGAGGGACATGTTTACAGTGACCCTAGAGATGAAAGTGGAGGTGTTGGTTAGGGTGGTCCTAGGGTTGAAAGTTGTGACCCTGCTTAGAGGAGCCCTAGATCTTTAAGTGGGGGCACTGGTTAAGGTGAAACTAGAGCTGAAAGTGGGGGCCCAGGATACAGTAACCCTAGAGCTGAAAGTGGAGGTCCCTAAAGATCAAAATGGGATCCTGGTTTTGGTGACCCCAGAGCTGAAGTGAAGGTTCTGGTTAAGGAGGCTCTAGAGCTAGGTGAAAGTGGAGGTTCTGGTTACTTGTACCCTATAGCTGAAAGTGAAAGCCATGATTACCGGGACCTTAGACCTGAAAGTGTAGGTGATTGTTATGGTGAACCTAGAGCTGAACATGGGGCCCTGGTTAAGGTGACCCTAGGGATGAAAGTAGAGGTCTTGTTATGGTGGCCCAAGAGGTGAAAGTGGGGACACTATTTACAGTGAGCCCAGAGATGAAAGTGGAAGCCCTGGATAGAGTGAACCTCGAGATGAAAGTGGAGGTCCTGGTTAGGGTGGCCCTAGGGTTGAAAGTTGTGGCCCTGGTTAGGTGACCCTATTGCTTAAAGTGGAAACTTGGTTACTATTACCCTAGAGCTGAAAGTGGATGTCCTGGTTACGGTGCCCCTCGAACTGAAAGTGAAGGTCCTGGTTATGGTTACCCTAGAGATGAAAATGGATGTCCTGGTTATGGTGAGCATAGAGATGAAAGTGGAGGTCCTGCTTAGGGTGGCCCTAGGTTTGAAAGTGGAGCTCCTGGTTACAGTGAATCTAAAGCTGAAGGGGGTGCCCTGGTTACTGTGACCCTAGAGCTGAAAGTGTGTGCCCTGGTTACTTTGACCCTAGAATTGAAATTAGGGGCCCTGGTTAACATGACCCCAGATCTGAAAATGGGGTCCATGGTTAATGGTTATGGTGTTCCTAGACCTGAATGTGGAGGTCTTTGTTATGGTGACCCTAGAGCTGAGATTGGGGGCCCCAGTTATGGTGACCATAGAGGTGAAAGTGAAGGTCCTGGTTGAATGTGCCCTAGTGCTAGAAGTGGGGGCCCTTGTTATGGTGACCCTAGACCTGAAGGTTAGAACATAGAATACAGTGACCCTAGAGATAAAAGTAGAGGTCCTGGTTAGGGTATCCCTAGGAGTGAAAGTTGGGACCCTGCTTAGGTGACCCTAGAGCTGAAAGTTGGGGCCATGGTTACTGTTTCCCTAGAGGTGAAAGGTGATGTCCTGGTTAAGGTGGCCCTAGAGCTGAAAGTGGAGGTCCTGGTTAAGGTGACCCTAGAGCTGAAAGAAATTTTCCTGTTTCTGGTGACCTTAGATCTGAATGTGGACATCCTGGTTAAGGTAGCTCTAGACGTGAAAGTGGAGGTCCTGGTACAGTGACCCTAGATCTGAAAGTAGAGGTCCTGGTTATAGTGACCCTAGAGCTAAAAGTCAAAGTCTTGGTTCTGGGGTCAATAAAGATGAAAGTGGAGGTCCTGGTTGTGGTGACCCCAGAGCTGAAAGTGAAGGTCCTGGTTATGGTGGCCCTAGAAATATCTGAAAGTGGATTTCCTAGTTATGGTGAACCTAGAACTGAAAGAAATTATCCTGTTTAAGGTGAGCTTATAGCTGAAATTGGAGGTCCTGTTTACAGTGACTCTAGAACTGAAAGTGGATGTCCTGGTTACAGTGTCAATAAAGATGAATGTGGAGGTCCTGATTACCTTGACCATAGAACTAAAAGTAGAAGTCTTAGTTACAGTGATCTCTGAGCTGAAAGTGAAGGACCTAATTATGGTGGCTCTAGAGCTATATGAAAGTGGAAGTTCTGGTTACGATGACCCTAGTGCTGAAAGTGGGCACTCTGGTTACGGTGACCCTAAAGATGAATGTGGAGGTCCTGGTTCTGATGTAGGTGGGTCTTCTATCTATCTGTTGCTTTCATTGGTTAATTAATAAAGAAAACTGCTTGGCCTGATAGGTAAGAACATAGGTAGGCAGGGAAGACAGAACAGAATGCTGGGAGGAAGAAGGCAGTGAGGCAGATGCCATGATTCCCCTTCCCGAGATGGACGGTGGTTAGACTCATGCCGATAAGTCACCACCTCGTGGTTCTACACACATTAATAGAAATGGGTTAATCAAGATGTGAGAGTTAGCCAGTAAGAGGCTAGAGCTAATGGGCCAGGCAGTGTTTAAAAGAATACAATTTGTCTATTGTTATTCTGGGGCATAAGCTAGCCAGGCGGTCAGGCAGCAGGAACGCAGCCTGTTGTTCCTTCTCCATGGTTCAGATGACCCTAGAGGTAAAAGTGGAGGTCCTGGTTACAGTTACCCTAGAGCTGCAAGTATATGTCCTGGTTACACTGACCCTAAAGCTGGAAATGGATGTCCTGTTTATGGTATCAATAAAGATGAATGTGGAGGTCCTGGTTACAGTGACCTCAGAACTGAAAGTGAAGTCCTGATTACAGTGGATCTAGAGCTCTATGACAATAAAGATTTGGGTTACTTTTGCCCCAGAGCTGAAAGTGGGGGCCGTGTTTACAGTGACTCTAGAGCCGAAAGTGGAGGTGCTGGTTATGGTGACACTAGAGCTGAAAGTGGGGGCCCTGGTTTTGGTGACCCTAGAGCCCAATGTCGGGGCCTTGGTTACTGTGACCCTAGAGATGAAAGTGGAGGTCTTGGTTAGGGTGGCCCTAGGGCTGAAAGTTGTGGCCATGTTTAGGTGACCCTTGAGCTGAAAGTTGGGACTTGGTTACTGTTAGCCTAGAGATTAAAGTGGATTTCCTTGTTACGGTGATTCTAGAGCTGAAAGTGAATGTCCTACTTATGTGTCTCTAGAGTTTAAAGTGGTGAACCTGATTAAGATAACCCTAAAGGTGAAAGTGGGGGTCCTGGTTACAGTTTACCTAGAGCTGAAAGTGCACAATTTTACAACATTCTGCCAAGACCTCCACCAAATACTCAGAAACTATTTGCAATCATACAAGACAGTAATCTTGGAACATATCTACCATTTTACTTTCACAGGATCCCTTAGAAAAATCATCACCCCCATGACAGTTGAAAGCAATTCTAGATGACACTCCCTCTCCAAACAAAGTTTGTCCTCAGGGTTAGGGACATCATTTAGTGGTTGAGTATAATTGGTATAGCGTTGGGGCTTGTGGGGAAATTTTATAGGCTCAGGGATCTTTTAAGAAAAGGAAAACTGGATGGGATAATAGATTGGCATCAGCTTACTCACACTAATAATAACAGTGAGTAATAGAGTGAATACATGTAAGTTATTATTTATAGACAATTACATTGGTATAGATTCTTATATATTGATACAAAGTTAAATTATATTGAATATTGTATGCATTCGTGCTTCTACCTCTGCTTAAAACATTTTTATATATTGATATATATTTATCATATTGCAATGTACATTTCTACCTGTGATCAAGATACTTACACATTGTTTATATTTTCAACTCATTGTCCTCATTTGTTACACAATTGTTTATTGTGTAATATTCTCATATGGAGTCTTAGTCTTTAAGTTATATAGGTATCAAGAATTATAGACCAATGGTAATCTATGTTTGTCACACTTATAGTTAAACTAATAAGGTTCTTTAGATACATAGAGATTATATTGTGCATAGATAGGTAATCTTCAACCACTTCAAAGAGTTGTAGAATATTGCATTTAAGTAAATTAGGGTTGTGTTGAAGTGAGACACAATTGCTCCTGGGAGCTCTGATCTATTCCTGAGAAAATGTTGAGCAGCAAAGACACTCCATTTAGATCTTGTTTTCTTCTTGGCAAAACTGGCCTTTGGGCAAAAAAAATAAAAAAAATGCCCATGCCTCAAACACTGACAAGATACATAGTAGCCAGAAATGGATAAGCAGGCCATCAGATCTTGCCAAGATAAGAAAAGATGATTTTGAAAAATTTCCTGCCTCTGAAAATGGTCGGTCAGTTTTCTAGGCCTTAGCCAAAGTTGGTTGCTTCCACATTAGAAATGACACCTTGGGTGATTTCCCAGGTAGCCAGTTGTCTCTGTCATTTTTGCACATGTTGGAAGTTGTTTGATTGTACTTCCTGCTTACACAAGTAATATTTCCCATCTCAGATGTTTGATGGGGTTGAACACTAGATAATTTTATTTACTTTCCTCTCATGTCTTGGCCAAGTAATTTATTATACATGACTTAAACTATTTCGGATACAATAATTATTGAATATAATTCTTCTTATTTTATATAATTTGTATTAGGCTTAGAACACTCTAATTTAAACAAAAAAGTATGTGCTGTAGGAAGTCTTACAGCTAGTGGTTACCCACCCACAGGGCATGGCCTGTTGTGCTATATATTCTGATGTGGAGCTTGCATTCAGCCTCTTTTCCAGTCTCTCTCTCTGTTCCAGTTGAAAATTTCAGTTTCTGATCTCAATTCCAGCAAAAGATTTTGATTTGTGAGTTTTCCCCTAAATAAATAACCATCAGTTTTCTCAATTCTGAACTAGTGTGGAATTTCTTTTAAGTGTCTTTCCTCACAACTTACCTTACCTACAGCTTCCTACACTGAGGATAACCATCCAACCACTTGGAAAACATGTAATAATTACTGACATGCCTTCAACACAGCCCACATTTGCCTGAAAACTTTATGAGCAGTTGTTTTTAAACACTGAATAATACTCCATGGTGTAAATTTTTCTGTGTTAGTAAGACATTTTTCACTACCTATTGTCATTGTGATATCTCTTCTGGTTCTTTGGTTTTTTTGCTTTGCTAAATGTCCCCTATGTTTATAAAACTTTGTATTTTAAAAATCTTAGAGCTGAGCTTTATGATGAAATTTTAGTAGCAGCATAAAAGCCTTCAACAGTATTACTGTTTAGTCGATTATAAATATCAATAAGCATACAGTAGTAAATGAATTAAAAACCAACTCTGAGGAAGATATCAAGGTATTAATTTCTGAAAATAATTACAAATTAAAGAAAGTCCAGTTACTAATCATATCTTTGTGCATCAAATGAACATTGTGAGTTTTTTGCATGAGTTTACAAGACTTTGTAGATTGAATCTTCATTCTTTGTGTGTCAATGGGAGTGGTAAATCATGCTCAGTGTGGGTGTGAGAAGAGTACCACGCTTTTGTGTTTAGTTTAGCATTATATCTAACTATGTGTCTGTATGTCTCTCTTCCATATATGCATGCATGCATGTGTATATGTAGCTAGCTAGAAAGGCAACAATCCATCTATCTATTCATCCATCCATCCATCCATCCATCCATCCATCCATCTATCCATCCATCCATGTATTTATATTTCTATCTATCTTTCTATTTGGTGAACAGTGCATAAAATATATATGGAAATCAGAACTGCATGCTGGAGTGTCTTCTCTTCCCTCCTACTATGTACATCTTATGACTGGAACATTGGTTATCTGGGATTCCTTCTACCATGCACATCTTGAGGAAGGAGCATAGTCTATCTGTCATAGCTGCCATTACCACATACTTATCTAACCAGCCCTAATGCTGTGTTGTCTATCTTTCTTAAAGGATTATATAAACTCTTATTACCAGGTAAACATTGTATCATCCCTATTATTACAGCTACCCATTAAATGTGAACTCTTAATTTATATGTGATTTCTCTCACCCAGAGTCCATGAAAGCCAACTAGGTCAGGGATAAACTATGGTGCACTGGGAACCCCTATTCCAAAGAAAAAACTATTTTTTTTCTTTTAAAGTTTAAAATAGAGTCTTTTCTAATATAAAACATCCTAATTAAAGTTTCCCCTCACTTTATTCCTCCCAGTTCTTCCTCCACCTGATCTCCCCTTGGGCTCCACTCCATTTCTTTCTCTTATTTGAAAAGAATAGGCATCAAAAATTAACAAAGAAATATGACAAAATAATCTATAATAAGAAAAAACAAAAATCATCACATTGACACTGGACCAGGCAACCCAACAGAAGGCAAAGAGCAGCACCAGCAGGCACAATAGTCAGGGACCCTCTCATTCACACACTCAGGAGTTTCATCAAAATATAATTCTAAATGCTATACTGTATAAACCAAGGACCTGTTGTAGGCCAGAGGCAGCCTTGTACTTGCTGCTTCTGTCTCTAAGAGTTCATATAAGACTTGTTTAGTTAATTTAGAGGGCCTTGTTCTTCGGATGCCCTCCAACCCTGCTTGTTCCTACACTCTGTTTTTCTCCTCTTTCACTGGGTTCCCTGTGTTCTGAAGAGAGGGATTTAATAGAGACATCCCCTTTATAACTGTGTGTTACAAAAATTCTCTCTGACATACTCTCTGTGAATACATGCCTATTTGTGGCAGGAAAGATCTTTTCTGAGGATGATCAAATAAGTCAGTCCCTGATGTATGAGGATAGCAGCATATCATCAGGAGTCATTTCATCACTACATTTCTTTCCTTTTGAAGATGAGTGTTATTTGTTTTTAACCTGTGTCCTTGAGATATCCAGAATCAGGGTCTTGGTGAGTCAAGCAGTGTCAGTCATGGGTTCCATCTCTTGGTCTGGGCCTTAGGTGAATCAGTTACCTCTTGGCAACTCCCACTAGTTCTGTACCACCACTATCTTTGAATACCTTGCAGGCAGGACAGATTGTAGGTCAATTTTTTGTGACAGGGTTGGTGCTTGCATTTTCTTTTGGTAGACTGAAGAATACCTTTCTGTACTTAGTGTTTGTATTACTGCAACAAAACATTATGACCAAAAAGCAAGTTCAGAAGGAAAAGATTTTGTTCGCTTATGCTTTATCAATGGAGACCATCATTAAAGGAATTCAGAACAGGAACTCAAACAGGGATGATATGGTGTTCCATTATGTATTCTGTGAATACCACTGGCTAATAAAGAAGCTGCTTTGGGCCTATTGCACTGCAGAAAAGGACAAGGTGGGAATTCCAAGAAGATAGAGCAGGGCAGAGTAGGTGGAGGCAAAGAGAAACCATGTAGCCACCAGAAATTACAGACACAGGAACATTGCCCTGTACACCACAGCTACGCCACAATACAGAGACTAATAGAAATAGGTTAATTTAAGATGCAAGTGCTAACTTGCAATGTGCTTAAGTGACTGGCCAAGCAGTGTTATAATTAACATATATTGTCATATTATTTTGGGTCTGGGCATCAAGGAAATTGAGCAAGCAGCCTCTGCCTATAAACGGTGTGCCAGCATGGGGCAAGAATTTCCACATATAGTCTAAGAAACATTTAAGAAAAAGGCTTCTAGCCTGGCGGTGGTGGCGCATGCCCTTAATCCCAGCACTTGGGAGGCAGAGGCAGGCGGATCTCTGTGAGTTCAAGACCAGCCTGATCTACAAGAGCTAGTTCCAGGACAGGCTCCAAAACCACAGGGAAACCCTGTCTCGAAAATACCAAAAAAAAAAAAAAAAAACCAAAACAAAACAAAACAAAAAAACAAAAAACAAACAAACAAACAAACAAAAAACAAAGAAAAAGACTTCTAAACTCACAAAAACAGGAGCCAAACTCAGATTCTTGGTAACATCATTATTTTTCAGATAGGCTCTGGTTTCTGTGGGCAAGCAGAGGTGTTTTTTTTTTTTTAAGACAAGTTTTACTGACTCAGCATAAGATATTGTGGCTTCTGGGTTTGTGCTGGCAGCATGAACTCTGAAACATTCAGGAGGCTGAACACTTAAATGGGGTCTCTGAACAGCATGTTATAAATTGCTTAATGGTGACACAGACCTGCTGTTACCCTGGAGCTGGGGAAATATGCATGGCACTCAGAGGCAGCAAACATGCCTCATCCACATTGGACTGGGCAAAGCCAACAATAAGAGCAAAATTGAATAAATGGGACCACCTAAAACTGAGAAGCTGCTGTAAAGCAAAGGATACTGTCATTAAGACAAAAAGGCAACCTACTGATTGGGAGAAAATTTTCACCAACCCCGCATCAGACAAAGGTCTGATCTCCAAAATATATAAAGAACTCAAGAAACTAGTCGTTAAAATGCTAATTAACCCAATTAAAAAATGGGGCACTGAACTGAACAGAGAATTCTCAACAGAAGAAGTTCAAATGGCCAAAAGACATTTAAGGTCATGCTCAACCTCCTTAGTTATAAGGGAAATGCAAATCAAAACAAATTTGAGATACCATCATACACCTGTCAGAATGGGGCTAAAATCAAAGACACCAATGATATAGCCTTTGCTGAAGAGGATGTGGAGTAAGGGGAACACTCATCCATTGCTGGTGGGAATGCAAACTTGTGCAACCACTTTGGAAATCAGCGTGGCATTTTCTCAGGAAATTCGGGATCAACCTACCCAAGGAACCAGCAATACCACTCTTGGGAATATACCTAAGAGATACCCAATCATAACACAAAAACATTTGTTCAACTATGTTCATAGCAGCATTATTTGTAATAGCCAGAACCTGGAAACAACCTAGATGCCCCTCAATGGAAGAATGGATAAAGAAAGTGTGGAATATATATGCATTAGAGTAATACTCAGTGGTAAAAAACAATGACATCTTGAATTTTCCATGCAAATGGATGGAAACAGAAAACACTATCCTGAGTGAGGCAACCCAGTCCCAAAAAGATGAATATGGTATGTACTCACTCATAACTGGATTCTAGCCATAAATAAAGGACATTGAGCCTATAATTCATGATTCTATAGAAGCTAAATAAGAAGGTAAACCCAAAGAAAAGCAGATAGCTATCCTCCTGGATATTGGAAGTAGACAAGATTGCCAGGCAAAAGTTGGGAGTACTGGGGTGGCGGTAGGGTGGGGATAAAGGGAGATGGGGAGAGAGAAAGGAGAAAGGGAGTATGGGGAGAATTTGGGGGAATGGGGTGGTTGGAATGGAGGAAGGGTGGATATGGGAGCAGGGAAGAAGATATCTTGATTAAGGGAGCCAATTTGCGGTTGGCAAGAGACTTGACTCTAGAGGGGTTCCAAGGTGTCCAAGGAGATGTCCCCAGCTTGTTCCTTGGGCAGCTGAGAAGAGGGCGCCTGAACTGGCCTTCTCCTATAGCCACACTGATGAATATCTTGCATATCACCATAGAACCTTCATCTGGCGATGGATTAAGCTAGAGATAGAGACCCACACTGGAGCACTGAACTGAGCTCCCAAGGTCCAAATGAGGGGCAGAAGGAGGGAGAACATGAGCAAGGAAGTCAGGACCGTGAGGGGTGCGCCCACCCACTGAGAAGCTGGGGCTGATCTAATGGGAGCTCACCAAGTCCAGCTGGACTGGGCCTGATAGAGCGTCTGATCAAACTGGACTCTCTGAAGGTGGCTGACAATGAGGGCTGACTGAGAAGCCAAGGACAATGGCACTGGGTTTTCATTCTACTGCATGGACTGACTTTGTGGGAGCCTAGTCTGTTTGGATGCTCACCTTCCTAGACCTGATGGAGGGGGGAGGACCTTGGACTTCCCACAGGGCAGGAAACCCTGACTGCTCTTTGGACTGGAGAGGGAGGGGGAGGGGAGGGGAATTCGGAGGAGGGGAGGAGGAAAAAAATAATAAAAATAACAAAAACAAGAAAGTTGCTTACAATGCATTTCCTGTTTACATATGTAATATTATATCCTTCTGAAATCTTTGACAGAGCTGAAGAATATATAGTTATGGTTTTCCTTAGTTAGGATAAAAGATAATATAGAGGAGAGACATGTCATCATATGATCAAAGGGGTCAAGACCATGATGGGTATACCCAATGAAACAGCTTACCTGAGCTAATGGGAGCTCACTGACTCCATTCTCACAGCAAGGACCAGCATAAGACTAAACTAGACCCTCTGAATGTGGGTGACAGTTGTGTGGCTGGGGAACCAGTGGCTCTGAGACCAGAAGTTATCCCTATTGCTTGTGTACTGGGTCATTGGAACCCATTCTCTTTTGAAGGCTACCTTTCTCAGCCTAGATATAGTGTGGAGGGTCTTTGTCCTGCCTCAAAGCAATGTGCTAGATTTTGGTGACTTCTCATGAAAAACCTTACCCTCTCTGAGATGTGTATGGTGCAGGGTTGTGTGTTAGTTTGAAAGAGAAGTAAGAGGAGGGGAGTGAGTGGGAACTGGGATTGCTATGTAAAATGAGAAAAGATAGTTCTTAGTAACTTAATAAATAAATTTAAATTTTTATTAAAGCATGGATTTAGGAGTTATTCAGATACTTGCATTTCTATTCAAATTTTTTTGAGACAAGGTCTTAATACATTGCCATGGCTGGCACTACGTATACCAGTCTGGCCTTGAACTCACAGATATCTGGCTCTGAGTATCAGGTACTGGGATTAAAGTCATGTGTTTCCATACTTGGCTCAAACCAAATTGAATTCTGTTTTGTTCGGTTTCTTTCAAATTGGAATAAATAATTATTTTATTTATTTATTTATTTATTAAAGATTTCTGCCTCTTCCCCGCCACCACCTCCCATTACCCCCCCTCCCCCAATCAAGTCTTCCTGCCTCCTCAGCCCAAAGAGCAATCAGGTTTCCCTGCCCTGTGGGAGGTCCAAGGACCACCCACCTCCATCCAGGTCTATTAAGGTGAGCATCCAAACTACCTAGGCTCCCACAGACACCAACATTGGAGCACTGGACTGAAGTCTCACGATCCAAAGGAGGAGCAGAAGGAGAGAGAGCACGAGCAAGGAACTCAGGACCGCGAGGGGTGCACCCACACACTGAGGCAATGGGGATGTTCTATCGGGAACTCACCAAGGCCAGCTGGCCGGGGTCTGAAAAAGCATGGGACAAAACCAGACTCGCTGAACATAGCGGACAATGAGGACTACTGAGAACTGAAGAACAATGGCAATGGGTTTTTGATCCTATTGCACGTAATGGCTTTGTGGAATATATAATTCTTAACATAGATGTTTTATATGTTCTTAACAATGTCATTGATAAAATCACATATATGTGAGTTGAAAATAGAAATAACATAGCAAATTGTGCATATTGTTTTTACTGATATCTTCTTGACTTTGATAATATTTTATATAAATGTACTCATACAAACTTTACCTTTGTAGATAAATTTTCATGTTTTATATCACTGAAATAAAGATCAATATCATCCCAAATGTGAGAACTATGAATAAAATTCTGCAACTTTTAACATTATTTTTGCTTGGTTGATCTGAAACTCAGTATATTATCATTTATAAACTGAAATAAGAGAGACATAATATTATTTTTGTTTTTTTTTCTTATTAGATCCTTTAAAATGCAGTTTTTTAAAAATAATGGCATAAATGTTTAATTTTGTTTCATTTACTTAGTAATTAATTAAAATGCATTGGTGTTCACATTTCAGCATATGACAGGAACACATTAAATTTTATACACTTTTGATATGTCCTTGTAACACAGTGTTTGACCACATCAATACATTAATAACACGTGTATGTAACTAATCAATTGTTTCTATATGTTTCTTTTGCAGTATATCTTGAACAAACATGCTTTCTCTGTATGGTCATCATGTTTTAGTGTGAAATATAAAGGACTCCATGTACATATTTGCTATATAATATTATAGCAATTGTGGCAACTTTAATAAAAAAGATGCACCAGAATATTCAAACAGAATCATGTATATAATGAAGGAAGAATTATGCATGTGTCCTAAATATCTTCCTAAGCTAATATAATAGAAGGTAGTCTCAAGCTGATGGCTTATGGCAGGTGGTCGAAATTTTGAATAGGTTAGCTAGGTCAAGAATGGCTCCAGGGCAGGTGGTAAAAACTTTAGAGCAGTCAAGTTCAAGGATGCAGAACAGTATAGTCCCACTACTGAAGGCTGTATAGGGACTCAGGATCCTGCTCTCTCTGGTTCTATGCTTCATGAATTAAAAGGATTCTCCCTGCCGCAAACTCTTTACCATGTTCTTCCTTGCTGAAGTTTCAAAGCAGTGCAATTAAACAAGCATGGTGAAACTTCGAAAGCAGGGAAACAAAATTCTCTTCCTTTTTAGTCTATTATGTCAGGCGTTTTGCACAATGACAGAAGGCAGACGTCAAACAGATGTGAGAGAAAGCCTCCAAGACGGTAACATGGAACCCATGAACTCTGCTGAGAAGAGACTGAACATCATAGAGGGTTGGGAGCAGTGAGACCCCAGATCCTGAATTTCTTGTAAGCCCCTGATCTGAGTGCCTACAGCTGCTCTAAGCGAGAGACCTTCAGGAGTTCCTGATGGCAGGAGAGTGGTTTCTGGTGGGTTTGGCGGGGGCGTGGCTATCTCTATATAATCTGCCCCTGAACACAATAAAGGGGGCATTCTTGGGGAATTCAAGGATGACCCGTGTCGCAGTCTCTCTGTCTGTGTGTGTCTGTGTATTTTAACCTCCAGCCCCCTTGCCCGAATCTCGGTAACTGGGTGCCAGTGCACAGAGCGCAGACATGGGGGCGCGGTGCGCGGCAAAATTTGGAGGTCTCCACCGAGATATCGGCAATAGAGTCCACGTTGCCTTGAACAGAACATGCACCAAGAGCAAGGGAAATAAAATGTGGTCCAAGAGGGTAAAACAACTTCCTTCTATGCACTAGTAAACTGTGGAGAAACAGATGAGCCACAGAAATATTTAGCCACTGAGTGACAGAAACCTTGCCTTGTTTGTCCGTTCATTTCTGTTGACTACAATAATATCCCAATCCAAACTTTGGTGAAAGAGTATGAAATGAAAAAAAGCTGAACCACTCAATGGGTAATAGTGCAGATTCTTTTTGTCACTGTTAAATTCAGATGGTTTCCTTTAAGAGACAGAAGGCAGCATTAAATAGAGAAGCTTAATACAACTTAGGGGGGAAAGCGTTGGTTTCAACAAATACCTGCCCTTCAAAAACATATCCGTGTAAGGTTAGAGTATTGTGACAGGTGTCAAGTACCCACAGCTACATCTTAGTGAAATTTTCATGATGTAGACTTTCCACATCTTCTAACTAAAACTTCAGTAGCTACGATGAAGCATTATCAAAAACAATAGTCAAGAGACACACAGATTCTCTACAAGCCTTCCATCCTCTTACAAAGTATTTGCTATAGATATCAGTTACATACCTATAATTTTACCTGTATTTTGCTACAACATAAGAACTCTACCGGAACAAGGAAAAAAAAAAACATTTAACACTTATAGGAAATGTATCAAGGTGAAACTGTTGGAATTATAATTTATTTTAAAAACGTTTCATAATTAAAGGATATGTATCCAGATGAAGCTATGTTGGATCATAAATTTATCCAGGGTATGTAAACCAAATCATGTCGCTCCGCCCTGTTTCTCGTAGCATTCGTTTTAATCGTGCCTGCACATTAGCCAGTTTCTGCTGATCTAAACTGTCCTGGACGGGCCATCTCCCGTAGCAATGCACAGGGATAGGATAAATCACGTATTTAAGCTCCATCAACGGTGTTAAGTGCTCAAGGAGTCTCATGAGCATGGGCATACTAACAGGATTTGAGGAGAAGTTGAGCATTCGAAGTTGGGAACAGCGACTGAGTGCGGGGATGACACCAGCAACCATAGAATCTGTTAAAACGCACTGATTAACTGCCAGATGTTGCAAGGTACCAGAGATTCTATGCAAGATGTTATAAAAGGGCTCACAATCTTCCCAGTACATCGGATTATGGGTGATATTCAGCAACTTTAAATGGTTGATTTGAGGGCACTCAGCTAGAAACTTGAAATCATTGTAAGAAAGTTCACAGAATGTTAAATGTAAGAAATCCAAACTGGTTGGTAGGACTCTGCAGGGAGAAAACAGAAAAGGATTTATCGAAAAATCAGGACTAAAAGAGGGGAACTATATCTGTGAATCTAGAACAAACTGTTTTGCACATCATCAGCAAATGATGTGAGCTTTCACACACTTAATGTACTTGTGGGTCTGTGAGAGATACATTACCACCCTGGAAAATACTATTTTAACCTCGACAGTATGTACAACATATTCTTATAAAATTGTGTGAAAAACATAGTGAAAATGCTATCAACTTAGAAAATACAACAACCAAAAGGGGAGCTATTTCACCTGCTTAGAAGAGAGGGGAGAGAAGGGGCAACCAAATGGACGTTCCCATTGGCCAGTCCATAAATGACAGCCTCTCCAGTCATGGCCTGAACCTTGGGGATTTTCCTCATGATGTGACATAACTGTTTATGGGTGTATGAATCTGTGCACCTGTGCCAGAACTTAATGCCTTTCAATTTCCCCTCTTTATCTCTCGATGGCCAGAGGAGAGCTGCATTTCTCTTTTGACATTCATGTTTCTGGAATGAGCACAGTGCCTACACATGCTCACCTGACTACACTTTTTGTAACCCCATTTTTCTCTTCAATTACAGAAAGATACCATTCCATGACTGTTTTTAAACTCCCAGAATTGCCTATGCTGAGGAAGAAGGAGAAAGGATTATGGGTAGGTCAAGACTATCTAAGAATTATTTCTTTCATGTTAAAAAGCTATCTACTATTGGAAATACAGTATCTACCCCATGCCCTTACCGCAGGGCAGTTTCCAGATGATCTGTGAGGACGAAAGAATGCAAATTTAGTTCATTGAGATGGTCCATACACCTAAGATGTGAGACAAAATTCCGGAAGGCTTTCCCATTCAAAGATCTACAAGTGATTCTAGACAGGCAAAATCTTCTCAGCTGTCCCACTTGAGCCAGAAGGTTGTTGACATCATCGAGAGAGCCCTGAAATACTGACAAGTTGACTAGACATTTAAGATCTAGATGGTTGAGAATGTTTCTCCTATCACCCAATTCATCAATTTCCAAATCTCGGCAGCAGAGATGCAAAGACCCTGAACTGTCTTCCACTTTGTTCAGAAGCAGAGTCAAATATTCATGCTCCCTTAGGGTGATACTACTAACAATGGAAATGTTCACTATTAATTCCATGGGAAGACTAGAAGGTTGAACCTCAGGTTCTGAACTTGCAATACTCTGCTGGGACTGAATCTTCAAGATTGAGTGCTCTGAGTGAGCACAGGAGAAAAGGCATGCAGGTGACTTAGTACGGATCTCGGGGCAGACGATCTTGCAGCCAGAATCCTCCCTTAAATCTAGGATCCTCAGTTTAGGGATCCTGTAGGGAAAAAAAAAACACACAAAATATTATGAGGTAGAGACATTAATATAACCCAGCAGGATCAATGAAAACATGTTGTGATAAAATCATCTTTCTTTTTGTTTTTGTCATTTCATACACCAGCTACCAGCAAGATTTTGTTAAGCAATACTATGTCCTTTACTGTTTTCTGTAATCAATAAATTTTCATAGTGTCTTCCTATGCCTGTCTTCATGAAACATCTCAATTATGGATATCTATCCACAGTAGCCTCTCCCACCTCTATTACAAAATTAAAACCCTTTGTAAGACATCAGAGTGTTTAAGATAACCTCAACTCATGTACCAACCTCTTACAATGATTTTAAGCATTTGCTATTAACTAACTCAGAGAGATTATCTGGTCCATTCTTGCAGCAGGCTCCAGGATAATATTTTGGCTATCTTATCATATACATATTATACACATTACTGTTGAAAAGCTGAGCTCTTGGCTTTAACACTTGAACACCATCAATCATGCCCTTCAGTTCAGTGGTTCTTATATGCATAATTTTCTAATGTGGAGACAAAACATGGTTGAGGCTTAACCATTGCTGTCAGTGTCTTCTTGTGCCCCTTCAAGAAGGAGACAGCATTGAACAAGATGACAACATTTATCACTAAACAGCACACATTAATTTTTTTTCTTCAATTTGCCACCATCCTCAGCAGTCTTAACACTCGTGCCTTTTTTCTATGTAATAATAACACCATAATGCAAATCTGACAACAGTGCCCTCAGTGAAATATATCCCAGATTCAATATTTTAAGAAAATTGTTTCCAATGTGATCTCAGGTATTAGACTAAGAGTTCCACATTCTTTATCACTATTTGCACGTACTACCTTTGGAAAAGTAGCAGGCTGTGGTGTTACCTCCTGTGTCTTCGCATGACTCTATTATACAGGGTCTTACCTAGATCCTGAGTTCTGAACGGGCAGGAATTGAAGACCTTCCAGCATGGCTGTCAGGAGTTCACGATGGGGTCTGCGCACAGTAAATGTGCCAATATGAAGACAAGTAAAGGGCCAAACCTTCACCATTGCCTTCACTATATTCTTATGCACACCCTTGAAGGAGGCACAGAATAGTGGAACAAAAAGGTCCCTTGGGATCTCCTCGAGAGCGTGAATGGTTGCAGTTTCATTACTCAGGAGTTGATGTATAGCAAGATCCAGGAGTGTGTTTGGGTTCTTGTTGTCCATCTTAATGAAGCTGCATAAGGGTGAGAAACATTTAGAAAACTTGACAGATATCCACAGAGTCTTTGCAACAATTGTTGGCAATATGGGTAAATATTTGCAGAATAAATAGCAAAACAGCCACTTCTATTTGTAGGCAAAGGAAATTGTTTTATGTGTCTATTAAAATCTTTTTGTATATGAATAAAAATATAACCAAATTCTCTACATATATATGCATATGTAAATGAGTATATGTGACAAAATGTGAATAGAAATGAGCACTAACTTAAGAGAAGACAATTTTGGTCACCTAGCTACTGGATTCGTGATATTTGATCTCAATAGTATATAAACCACCACAAGAGAAAGGGTAAATCTATACAAAATTGATAGCATCATTACTAACTTGGAAATAGAATGTACTAAGACATCAAATTAACTGTGATTAAAGAAACAGGAATGACATTATAGCCCCTGAGTATATGGATATTTTGTCTATGATCTACCAAATAAATCTTACCTGAAAATTAAAGAGAAGTCAACCACCAGAGAGCTCTTAACTCAGTGAAACGTTCAGACTGAAAAGAGAGTGAGTTCAGGTCTCATCCTGCCTCATATTCCTCTCTAGCCTTGGTATTATAGGAGTGCATTGCCAGTGCCTGGCCTATATGACTAAATAGTGTGGTTACTGGGATTAAAGGTGTGTGCAACCACTGCCTGTCCTGTATGGCTGACTAGTGTGGCTAGCTCTGCACTCTGATCTTCGGGTAAGCTTTATTTGTTAGATTATCAACAAAATATCACTATGCATGACTTGTCATATTTGGTCACCTTTGTGGCATGTGCAGACATACCAAAATTGCAAGAGATATGCATGAAATAAAATGGTTAGGGTTTTCAAACTGATCTGAGTCTATAGTCAGAAATACTAGTTCCAATATAATCCTAAAATATAAAAACACGTATCCTAAAGATAAAGGGAGAACCACAGTTTAATGAAGCACCTCTTGCAATGATGTCCAATTAAATCCTACATTCTCTCATATATGTGGAGGACCATAAGGGACCTGCCACCTGGGACCATGGTGATATCTGGGCACGGGTTGCTGCCTATGAACAGGTCAGGGTCTGTGGTCCTGCCACAGTCAGGGTCTCTATTAATGTCTGTGGCCCATGTTGCCACCAAAGACTTCATCAATGTCTGGGGTCTGGGCCTCAACCTATGGCCATGAAGGTGTCTGAGGACTGTGCTTCCACCAGGGACATTCTGATCTTAACGGCCCATGCTGGCACCCATGGCCATGGTGTCATTCAGGCCAGGGATGCAGACTAGGGTCAGGCCGGGGTCCTTTTCCCTGCATCTGCCAGGGTATGGGTTAAGGTTTGTTGCTCCTGATTCCACTGAGGGCCAAGCAGATGACTGGGGACAGGTCAGACACCTCAGAGAACATTGGGATCTGAGGACCATGCTGCTGCCAAGGCCTTATTGATCTGTGTGTATGGTACTGCCATCTGATGCCATGAATATGTCTGTCATAGTCTGCTACCTAGGGTCATGTCTGGGTTCATGGTCCTGCAGCAGCTGGGATCTGTGATGATTGATGCCCATGGCCCATATTAGTAGAAGGGATCAGTAGAATCATGCTGTGCTGAGCCAGGCCCACAATTCACTGGCCCTGAGATAGCTGTCCCTGCCCCTCACTGGATACTACAGCAGGGGAGCTGGCCCTACCCCTTTAGGGAGAGATCACCCCAACACAGGTAAAATGCCACCCACTGCCACAGGTATGCACCTCACCTGAGCAACACACTATAGCTGACCCTGTGGGAAGGAAGCAGGTTTGCTGACCCTAAAGGCATGAGAGCAGGAGTTCTGATCCTTTCTCCTCTCATTTGTCACATAGTGGCAAGGGTTAGAGAGAGAATGATGCCCTCCCCCGTCACCATTACCACCTGAGGCAGGTGAGAAAAATGGCCCTGGATTACAAGAGTTGGAGAGCTAGCCCTAACCCACAGCAGCATTAGTGCAAGAAAGAGCAGGCTCTGCCCCCTGTCTGTGAAGCACACTAGAGCTGACCCTGTGGTCTTTGGCAAAAATGAGCCAACCCCGAGGGCCTGAAAGCAGGAGAGCTGACTCTGTCTGGCCTTGTATGCCCCCTACAGCAATCAGGAGAGAGGGTCCTGCACCTTGCCTGTGCAAAACATTGGAGCTTGCCCTGTGGTGTGAGTGTGGGAGACCGGATCTGAGGACCTGAGCGCAAGAAAACTGGCTCCCCTCCTTACTGTAGTCTGCATTGGTTGAACTAGCAGAGGCAGTGCTAGAGAGACCACCTGCTAGTGTTGATGAGGGAAAGAAGGTAGGTGGACCTATACAGCTACCAGTCCCTTTGCACACCCAGTCCCAGAACCAGCACTATGACTAAGCCCACATCAACCTCCACCTCAACATCCATCTATGAAATTCTGGGGCATGTGAAGAGGACAAACTTACAGATTCAAAGCAGTAGGATCTCCATGACATAGAACAACATTGGGATATCTAGGAGGAGCCCCAATGAGATCCCATTATCAATGGTCTAGCAGAGGCCACAGGCCTTGAACCAGACCAATGAGCCATAGCAATGAACAAAAGATGAATGAACTAAGGGTAAACTGTGTGACTCAATGGGTCACAATACATCTTCCATGACAAAGTTCTTCTCTCTTTTATTAATGTATATTATGTTTTGTTTTGTTTCTTCTCTCTGTTTGGCGTTTCTTCTAAATTTGGTTTTGATTGAGTGAGTTGCAAGGACACAGGACAGATGCAAGGGGAATAAGTGATAAATGGGGATGGGATGCATGATGTGAAATCCACAAAGAATCAATAAGGAGGAATAAAGCAAATGACAAACACGAGGTTAAATAATCTCTATGGAAAAGTGATGTGTTCATGTAATTAAAAGAGTAGAAACACTCAAACACAAGCAATAACATGTGCTGAACACTTTCACCAAGGAAGCAGAGTGCACAGCAAGATTTAAAAAAAAGTGATCAAAAACCCTGATATAGAGAAATAAATCTGAAACACAATTTCAAGCCCAGTGGTTAATTTCAAAAAGTTATCATGCCGAGGAATAAACTTAACTGATGAGTGAAGTACTTGAAAAATAAAAACATTAAAACACTGAAGAAACTGAAAGAGGCGCTAGAGTAGTAAAAACATTTCCATTTACATACATGAACAAAATGACTATGTTACTGAATGTAATATACAGATGCAAAGCAATGTCTTGCAAAATCCCAATTCTATTTATCTTAAAGGAAAACAAAATCCCAGAATACAGAGATGAAAACAAAAGATCATAAGCAACCACAGCAATGCTGGAGGTGGCATAATACGTGTTCTCAGATTACACTATGGAGCTAGCAACAAAAATGAATGCAACTGCAAGAATCAAGATATGCAGACCCATGGGATATAATCAAAGACTCAGAAGTAAATCTGTACATCCACAGTCACTTATATATTTCTAAGGACACCAAAAAAACAAATATCGAGGAAAGCTGCTTTAATAAAAGTACTGGTAAAATTGGCTAACTAAATCTAAATGGGTGATCATTCATTCTTGTCCCTCACTCCTCCAAAACTAATTCAAATTAGATCAAGGATCCTAATTTATGATGGGACATACTGACATCGCTGCAACAAAACTTGAAGAAAACATTGTAACTTGAGGAAAACACAGCCTTTAATCCCAGCAGGCAGAGGCGGGTGGATCTCTATGAGTTCAAGGTCAATCTGGTCCACAACAGCAAGTTCTAGGGCAGATTCTAAAGCTAAAGAGAACCACATCTTCAAAAAGAAAAACAAAAGCCAAAACAAAACAAAACATTAAAACGAGATATAGGTACACAATAGCCTTACTAAAAAGAGACTGGAAACAGCTCAGAAAATAACAAGAATTCATGAGTGACATTGCATGAAATAAACAAGCTTCTGCAGTGCAAAGGAAATAAGTAACTGTGACGAGGCAGACATCAGAATGGCAACAATGCTTTCCCACTATACATCTGACATGTTTAATATCTACACTCTATAAAGAACTCAAAATCTAATATCTAAAGATGTACAGGAATCACCAAATAAAAGTGGAAAATGCACTGGGCAGTTCTCACAGGAATACAAATGGCCAATACATGGATTCAATATGCTAACCATATCTGTTAGATAAACGTTCATTAAAAACATACTGAAATCATAGCTTCTCCAATTAGAGAAGGGAAAATTAAGAGAAGAAATAATAGCAAATTTTGAGGTTAATGTGTGGAAAAGGAAGAGCTACACAATGATGTTGAGAATGTCAAGAAGACAAATATAACATGTTTTCTCATATTCAATATTATACTTAATACCTATTTACACACATATGTAATATAATATAGATAGATAGATAGATAGATAGATAGATTAGATAGATAGGAAGAAAGAAAGAAAGAAAGAAAGAAAGAAAGAAATAATGGTTCCTTACTTAAATTGACTGGATTAAAATCTCTTGTTCTCCACCCATCTTCCTTCTTTTACAATCCCTTTCCTCCACCCAATCAGTACACATTTTACTTTTCTTACATATATAGATTATATGTAATGAAATAAATATATATGTATGTAGGTGTCGTAATAGAATGCAATATTGCATGCACTACACCGAAATTTTAGTGAGACATATCAAAATTGAGAGGAATTTGGAAATATCCCTTACCAAGAATCTTCAAATATATTGAATTTGCATAGTCCAGTGAAGACTGAGGAATTGTTCTACTAGAATTGACTATGGAGAAATGATGACTAAATTCACTGAAGTATCTTGAGTGGAATTCTGGAATGCAATGACAATAGCATTTGAATAGATCATAAAATTCAAGTGAAATATTTAATTAACTCATTATCACTTTAGCAAGATAGATCTCTTTGATTTTGGTAATTTTTAAGTCTGTAAGTTGTACTATACTAGGCAAAGTCGGGTGAACATTTTCCATGCACCTAGAATCTTTGGCTAAATTAAAGGATAAAATAGGCCATGTTCTGAGATACACAACTGTAATACCACCACTATGGATACAGAATCAAGGATCATAAAGGTCAGTGAGCCATTACATAGCAACAGTGTCTGACAAAGTTCCAATGCATTTCCAAAGTACCAGAGCTCATTATACTAAATGAAATCACACTCATCTATAACAGTTATGAAACATAGGTACATGACCATGTAGCAGCTCTTTAGATGTAAAAACCAAGTTAAAATAATTATTGTAGAAAAGAAACACACATCAACACCAACACATTTCAGTCCTTACAGTTTTAAAGGACTCGCATATAAAAGACATCTCAGCATGTTATTCCAGGTTGAGGAAGAATTCCATATCCTCATACCAGAGCTGTAGAAATGCCACCAAGTCATTCTCAGGAATCTAAATCTTTGAAGTGGAGGAGGAAGAATGTATGGAGAACATTAAAGAAGGAGTAGGGAATAGCTAGTCACATAATTGAAGCTAGCACCACCTCAGGAGAAACCACTATCTCCCCAGAAACAGCCACCTCAAAAGATACCTGTGCCATACATGACCGATTCAGAACCACTGAGATCACGAAGATCACAGATTCATCTCTCTACCCTGGCAATTTAACTTCAGTTTAACTTATTAAAAGAGACTACTGCAGTTTACCTATGACTGAGGGTCCATTAAATCCTCTGATTTTCAATGTTCTCAACTGTAGCAGTCTTTCATCCTTCAAGATAGATTTGTCATGGTGGGGACTCCAGACTCTTGATGGCGACTGACCCAAGCAAAGGTTCCTTCTGCTATTTAAAGCAGCCGCTGGAGAATTCTGATTGGCTCATCGGATGTCAGCTGACATGTCACAATACCCTTTCACTAAGCAGAACCATGGGTCGCATTGCCAGCAGGACCAGAGTATGTGCCCATCTGCCTCCCAAGATAGCCTTAGATAAGAACATTCTCTATTAAAAAATAAACCCATTTCCTGGCTACAGTTTCTACCAGGCCCAGTCTCAAATGCTGGTAATGAGCAGAATAAGTGGGCACCATAGCAAAAGTTTTTCGTTTAAAACTCAAGAAGCACTTATTGGAAACCACAGTCCTAAACTTAGCATTCTATTTTCTCTTAACAAAGAAACTTGTCAAGGTGCCTGTAGCCCCTGCCATGATGAAAATGGAGGAAACCTCTGAAACTGTAAGCTATCCCCAATTAAATATTCTCCTTTCTTTGTAAGTGTCTTAATTAGTGTTTGTATTGCTGTGAAAAGACACTATTACCACAGCATCTCTATTAAAGGAAAACATTTTCAGAGGGTCAATCCATTATCATCATGTCACAGAGCAGGGCAGTGCACAATTAGACACGGTGCTGGAGAAGGAACTGCTACATGCTGATATGTAGGTAACAGGAAGTAGGCTTTCTCACTGGTACAGTTGCTTGAGCATAGGAGACTACAAAGCAAATCCCCACAGGGACACACTTTCTAAAGCATGGCCACTCCTACTCCAACAATGCCACATGTCCTATTAATGTCACTCCTTTTGGGGCCATTTTCTTTTTTTAATTTATTTTCATTTTATTAACATTTTTTTATCTTGCATAATGACTGTAGTTTGCCCTCCCTCTTCCCCACTTATATCCTCAACCTACTCATATCTACCTCCCTCCCTATCTACTCCTCTTCCCTCCGCATTCAGAAAGGGGAAGGCCTCCCTTGGGCTTGAATAAAGCATGACGCATCAAGTTGATTTAGGACAGAGCTCCTCCCCCTGCATCAAGATTGGGCAAGGATACAATCAAAAGGACAGAAAGGCAGCCTACTGAATGGGAAAAGATCATCACCAACCCCATATCAGACAGAGGATAGATCTCTAAATTAGACAGAGAACTCAATAAACTAGACATCAGTATTTCAAATAATTCAATTTTTCAAAAAAGGGATACAGACCAAATCAGAATTCTCAATAGGAGAATCTAAAGTAGCCAAAAGATACTCAAGGAAAAGTTCAAAATCCTTAGCCATCAGAGAAATGCAAATCTAATGCCTCTGAGATACCTACCACCTTGCTCCTGTCAGAATGGCTAAGACCAAAAACAGCAATGATGCCTTATGCTGGTGAGGATGTGAAGTAAAGGGGAAACTCCTCCATTGCTGCTGGGAGTTCAAACTTGTACAGTCACTTTGGTAATCAGCATGGTGGTTTACCAGAAAATTTGGAATCAACCTGTAATGTCATTTCATTGTGTTTTAATAAATTAAGATTGCTTGAAGGTCAGAGAGTAAAACAGCAGCACTGCTCAGCCTTACAGACCAGGCAGTGATTACACACACCTTTAATCCCAGTAGCCACACTAGTCTGCCATAAAACCAAGATGTGCATGCCTTTAATCACAGAACTAGAAAGGATTATAAAACAGGAGGAAACTGCTTTCAGACACAGTCTGATTCTGAGATTCCTAGAAGCAGGATTGTCATTTCAAACTGAAGTCGAGGTAAGAACCAGTGGCTGGTTGTTTTGCTATTTGGATCTTAAGGTTGAACCCCAATTTCTTCCATGTGTTTTTATTAATTGTGCTTTATAAAGACCCAGCAATACCACACTTGTGCATATGCCCAAAGGATGCTCAATCATAGTATAAGAACATTTGTTCAACTATGTTCATAGGAGCATTATTCATAATAGCCAGAACCCAGAAACAGCCTAGATGCCCCTCAACAAAAGAATGGATAAAGAAAATTGAGTACATTTACACAATGGAGTACTACTCAGTGGTAAAAACAATGACATCTTGAAATTTGCTTGCAAATGGATGGAACTAGAAAAAGACATCCTGAGTGAGGTAACCCAGAAAGACTAGTATGATATATACTCATTTATAAGTCGATATTAGATGTAAAGCAAAAGATAGCCGACTATAGTCCACAACCCCAGAGAAGCTAGGTAAGAAGGAGAACTCTAAGAGATACATGCATGGATCCCCCTGTGAAAAGAAAATATACAAGATCTCCTGGGAAAAATTTGGCAGTGTGAAGATGGGGGACAAAGGGAGTGCAAAAGGGGAGGAGGAGGGAAGAAGGGGAGGGGGAGGTGAATGTGAGGGAATGGGATGGTTGAGAAGGGGTAAGGACTGAGAGGGAGAGCAAGGAAAGAGATACCTTGATTGAAGGAGCCATTCCTTGGCTACCAAGAAATCTAGCACTAGAGAAATTCTCGGGAATCCGCAATACAACCCAGCTAAGACCTTAAGTAATTGGGAAGAGGGTGCCTTAACTGATTGATGACTGTCTTAAATGTCATCATAGAACCTTCATCCAGCAACCGGTGGAAGCAGATGCAAAGATCTACAGAGGAGTACTGAACTAATCTCCCAAAGTCCATCAAAGAGAGGAAAGAGTGATAATATGATCAAAGGGGTCAAGACCATGATGGGTATAACTACTGAAACAGCTTACCTGAGCTAATGGGAGCTTATCCACTCTGGCATGATAGTGGTGGACTCACCATAGGACCAAACAAGGCCCTCTATATGTGAGTGAAAGTCGTAAGGATGTGGCAGACTATGGGGTCACTGACAGCGAGACTAGGATTTATCCCTACCACTTTTGCTGGATTTTGGAACCCATTCAATTTAGAGGAATACCTGGCTCAGCCTAGATATACTGGGTAGGGCCTTGGTCCTGCCCCAAAACAATGTGCTAGACTTTGGTGACTTCCATTCCCTTACCCTGTCTGAGTGGAAGGCGGTGGGGTGGGGTGAAGGTGAATGAGTCGGTTGTAGGACAGGGAGTAAGAATGGGACTGTTATGTAAAATGAGTACAGATGGTTTTTTAAAAAATAAAGAGATAAATAATTTTTTAAAAAAGTTAATTTAAAAAAAATCAAAGAAATGGTCCCAAAGAAGATAGCTGTTTGCCCTATAACATTCAGGTAGGAATGGACAAGGAACTTATTTTCTTTGTTACATTCAATTGCCTTTTAAAGAATCCTTGGGGGTAAATATTGACTACTTTAACCTTTTAATTTAATTAAATTTTAAAGCACATTTCAAGCATCTTAAATTTATAAAATATATCTAAGGAGTTTCACATTGGAGTGAGAATTTTTCTTTGACTTTGGATTATGTATCCTGAAATAATTGAGAGTGAATATAAATGTATAAAATCATGAAATACAGCGGACAACCACTTATGATTTTTATTATCCCTTATGTTGATTCTAAACATTAAAATATACACATCTAAGACTTGACCTAAAACTATCACGACCAACATGTTTTACTTGTTTCTTATTATAATTCTCTGATGTATTAAATCCTAACCCAAGTTCTCCTTCCCTCCACTCTCAGCCCTCTTTTCCGTCTCACCCCAACTCTCCTCTCCCCCAGTTTTGCCCCTCTCTGCCTCCCTTCATAAAAGAACAGCCCCCCCAGGGACATCGAGCCCATACATCATAACAAGCTACAGTAAGACCAGGCACATATCACCACAGCGCTACTGCACAAGAAAACCCAGTAGGAGGAGAAGGGTCACACAAATAAGCAAAAGTCAGAGACAGGCCCGGGTTCCACTGTTAGGAACCCCACAAGTACACCAAGCTACTCACCTATAACATACATGCGGAGGACCTAGGTCAGACCTCTACAGGCTCCCTGATTTCTGTTAGTTCCCAAGAGTCCTAATCAGTTGATTCTGTTGTCCATGCTTTCTTGCTGTCCCTGACCCCTCCGGTTCCTCCGATCCTTCCAATCCTCCTCTGTAGGACTCCTTGAGCTCAACCTAATGTTTGGCTGTGGGACTGCACCTGCTCTCGCCAGTTGCTGAATGAAGTGTCTCTGATCCCTTTGATGATGATTCTGCCAGGCTCCAGCCTCAGAACACTCTGCAGGTAGGACAAGCAGTAGGCTGAAAGTGTTGTGGCTGGGTTGGTGTCTCAAGAGGTGTCCTTCCACTTTAGTCCTTGTAGGGTTACAGGAGATGGCTGGTTCAGGCTAGGGATACCCACACAGATTGCATGGAATTTCTTCTTTTTTTCTTTTTTTCTCTGATAATTTTTTATTACTTTATAAATAATAGGAATCAAAATTTCCACTTCCTCCACTCTTCCCACTCCCCTCCCGCTCCCCTAATCATTCTCTCCCCTCCCCCTCCAGTCCTAAGAGAGGGCAGGGTACCCTGCCCTATGTATGGGAAGTCCAAGTACTTCCCCACTCCATCTAGGCTTAGGAAACTTTGCATCCAAATAGATTCGGATCCCAAAAAGCCAGTACATACAGTAGAGACAAATCCCAGTGCCATTATCATTGGCTTCTCACTCTGCCCCAATTGTCAGTCACATTCAGAAGGGCCAGTTTGATCCCATGCCCATTCAGTCCCAGTCCAGCTGGATTTGGTGAGCTCCCATTAGTTCAGGCACACTGTCTCAGTGGGTGAATCAACCCCTCGTGGTCCTGACTTCCTTACTCATATTCTCCCTCCTTCTGCTCTTCAACTGGACCTTGGGAGCTCAGTCCAGTACTCCCATGTGGGTCTCTGTCTCTATCTCCATTTGTCGCTGGATGAAGCTTCTATAGTAATATTCAAGGTAGCCATCAGTCTGACTACTGGACAAGGCCAGTTCAGGCACCCTGTCCTCCACTGCCCAGGGTCTTAGCTGGGGACATCCCTGTGGACATCTAGAGTCAAGCCTCTTGCCAGACCCACAATGCCTCCCTTAATTAAAGTTATCTTCTTCCCTGCTCCCATATCTGTCCTTCCTCCATCTCAACCATCCCACTCCCCCAAGCTCTCCCCAACCCTCTGCTTCTCCCTTCTCTCTCCCCCTCTCCTCTTCCCTCCACCCCACCATGCTCCCAACTTTTGCCTGGCAGACAACTTACGTGAACATCTTCCTGTATGCTGGAATACATCTCTAGACTTCTTAATAGTACTTATTGGAGTGCTATTTTTATGTAAACAATATATATTGTTCAGAGAATGAGGATAAGAAAAATAATCGCCTCATAGTACAAATGCAAATTGCTTTTTGAAGTCCTTTTATCTGCTTTTAAGTTCATAGATTCAGAACACAGACACAGATGGACTCCCTACTGTAGCCCCTGTGGCTTTAAACAATTGTCTTGTCTTGGTTTACATGTTGGGTGCTATAACATTTACATATTTGGGTTCTTTTGGAAGGTCATATAATTCCCCTGAAGATACAATATGGCTAATGGCTCATATTAGTGGCTGCGTATGGGCCATTCACTTTCATTCTTACATTGCGGCTGAAGTATAGTAGTACAAATGATTTTAGAAACCCTTAGTCTTCTTTGCAACATCACATTTATATAGCAGTTGATATACTGGAAAGTGTAAATTTGAGGATACAAATGAAGATGTGATCTTACTTGAAGGCGCAAGTCATAAACAATCCCACACCAGTTTGGAATTGTGATTAATAGGGTGGTATTTATTTAAAGGGGAATAAACTTACAGATCACCGTCCCAGACAACAGCCCTCTGTGCACGCAATTAGGAAGAAGTCTAGTCGCCGGAACCGGAGCAAGAAGTAAAGAGAGAGAGGAGGGAAGTGGCCGCTTTTTTTAAAGGGAAAGATACCACGCCCCAATGGGCTGGTATCTTGGCGGCTATTGGCTGGAGGAGCGGAAGGACCTCCCGCAACACCTCCCCCTTTTATTTAAGTAAGAGAGTTCTAAACCTACTATGAAATTATATACAATAAGTACAAATATCCTATTCTAACTAGCTTAGGTCTTGTATAATAAATAGCTTGGCTAAGTCATGAGTCGAAAGTAACTACATTTATATAGTCTTCAACCCCATAGAAGATCTGAGAAGGGAAATAATGTTACCTGAGTAATTAGGAAGTGCAATCAAACAACTTCTAAAACATGCAACAAATCACAGAGACAACTAGCTACCTGGGCAATTACCCAAGGTCACGTTTGCAGCGTTGAAGCAACCAACTTTGGCTAAGGCCTAGCATAACTGACACACCATTTTCAAAGGCAAGAAACTTGTCAAAACTATCTTACCCTGTCTTGGCAGGATATGACAGTCCTGTTTTTTCCATTCACAGATACTCTGTATTTCTGTCAGTGATTGAGGTATGGGCATTTCTTTACCCAAAGGCCAGTTCAGCCAAGAAGAAAGGCTCCAGGTGGAGTGTCTTTGGTGCTCAACATTCTCTCGGGAATAGAGCGGTGTTGCCAGGAGCAATTGTGTCTCACTACCACAAAACTCTGAGTTAGATTAAAGGCCATTTTCTACAGGTCTTCGAAGAGGTTGAAGATTATTTATCTATACTGAGTATAATCTCTATGTATCTAAAGAACCTGATTAGTCTAATTATAAATGACAAACTTAGAATACTATTGATCTATATAATTCTCAATACCTATCTAACTTAAAGACTAAGACAATAAACAACTGTGAAACAAATGAGGACCATGACCTCCAAATATAAGCAATGTACAAATATACATTGCAGTATGGTAAATATATATCAATACACAAGCAATATGTAAGTATCTTAATCAGAGGTAGAAATGTACACTGCAATATGGTAAATATATACAATATATGTCAATACATAAAAATGTTTTTAAACAGAGGTAGAAACATGCATGCATACAATAGTCAATATAATTTCACTTTGTATCAATATATAAGAATCAATACCAATACATTTGTCTCAAAACAATAACTCATAAATACCAACAAGTACCAATCTATTATCCCTCTTTTTTTTTTTTCCAAATGATCCCTGAGCTTATAAAATTCCTTCCCCAACCCTCAACCATATACCAATTTATAATCAACCCCTAAATGATGTCCCTAAACCCAAGGGCAAACTTTACTGGGAGAGGGGACGTCGTCCTCTAGAGTTACTTCCAGCTGTCATGGGGGCGACGTTCTTTCTGGGGGATCCTGTGAAAGTAAAATGATGGTTAAATTTCAAGATCGATGTCTTTTAAATTTGCAAATAGTCTCTGAGTATTTTGTGCAGGTCTGGCCAGAATGTTGTATAAGAGGTGCAACATTTCAGCTAACCAAGTTGGGATCGTCTTGTGCAGCTGGTACCCAAAACAGGTCTTGTAGTAGTGCTATCAGTATCATGACGTCATATCAACCAGGTGGAGTCGTTGTTATGGGGCCCCATCTTCTTCCTGGAAACTTTAAATGTCACTTCAGGAAAAACTCATTGTTCATTGTGAAAAACTTCAACATTAATCATATAGACATACACACACACACACACACACACACACACATATATATATATTCAATGAAAGGAATGATAGATATATTCAATGAAAGGTATGATAGATATGAAGAAAAGCAAAGATGTTTTCTAAACTCATATTTCTTTCTGTCCCCTATCATGGCTCTTGACATGAGACAGAAACTCCAGAAACTCTGGGTTTTTCTCTTACCAACAGGCTTGGAATTGGAGAGGGACTGAGCCAGAGTCCAACTTCAAAACCAGCTCTATAAATTTAGAAATATGGTTTAGTATATTTTACTTACACAACCTATTCAGTTTTCTTGATAGTTCCTATTGGGCAGGTATTTTTCCATCTGTCAGTATCCAAACATCCAGGATCCCTTGAATTTTTCAAAGATGAGTGTTTTCCTGTGGAGATAAGAACAGAACCCTGCTCCCATTCTATATGTTTTTCTTACCACCTGTAGGAATATCATCATTGTGGATGAGTTGTCATTTCTCCTTTCCAAGAGGTTTCTCCTCTTCAAATCGAACCTTTATTAATTTTGATGGTATCCACAATTTTTCTTCTCCTGTGGAAACAAAAGCAAAACCCCTTCCCCAACGTAGCACATCTCCTGGCTTCCATTGAGAGGTCAGCACATCTTTGAAATAAATTGGTTGATTTAGTTCAGCAGACTTTTCCATTATCCAATGTCTTTCTGCTGCTGTTGTTCTTTTCTCATTAGCGGTAAGAAAATTCAAGGTCAATAAAGCATTATGTAATCTATTTCTGGGAATATTTTCAGTCCCTTTCTGTTTGTTCAGCATATCCTTTATAGTACGATTTGATCTTTCTTTTTTTTTTCTTTTTTATTTTTTTTATTAATTAATTAATTTAATTATTAAAGATTTCTGCCTCTTCCCCGCCACCTCCTCCCATTCCCTCCCCCTCCCCCAATCAAGTCTTCCTTCCTCCTCAGCCCAAAGAGCAAGCAGGTTTCTCTGCCCTGTGGGAGGTCCAAGGACCACCCACCTCCATCCAGGTGAGCATCCAAACTACCTGGGCTCCCACAAAGCCATTACGTGCAATAGGATCAAGAACCCATTGCCATTGTTCTTCAGTTCTCAGCAGTCCTCATTGTCCATTATGTTCAGCGAGACCAGTTTTGTCCCATGCTTTTTCAGTCCCCGGCCAGCTGGCCTTGGTGAGTTCCCGATAGATCATCCCCATTGCCTCAGTGTGTGGGTGCACCCCTCGCCGTCCTGAGTTCCTTGCTCGTGCTCACTCTCCTTCTGCTCCTCCTTTGGATCGTGAGATTTCAGTCCAGTGCTCCAATGTTGGTCTCTGTCTCTGTCTTCTTTCATCGCCTGATGAAGGTTAATATTCAGGGGGATGCTTATATGTTTTTCTTTGGGTTCACCTTCTTATTTAGCTTCTCTAGAGTCACGAATTATAGTCTCAATGTCCTTTATTTATGGCTAGAAACCAAATATGAGTGAGTACATCCCATGTTCCTCTTTTTGGGTCTGGCTTACCTCACTCAGGATAGTGTTTTCAATTTCCGTCCATTTGTATGCAAAATTCAAGAAGTCATTGTTTTTTACTGCTGAGTAGTACTCTAATATGTATATATTCCATACTTTCTTCATCCATTCTTCCATTGAAGGACATCTAGGTTGTTTCCAGGTTCTGGATATTACAAACAATGCTGCTATGAACATAGTTGAGCATATACTTTTGTTGTATGTTTGGGCATCTCTTGGGTATATTCCCAATAGTGGTATTGCTGGGTCGAGAGGTAGGTCGAACCCGACTTTCCTGAGAAACCGCCACACTGCTTTCCAAAGTGGTTGCACAAGTTTGCATTCCCACTAGCAATGGATGAGAGTGCCCCTTTCTCCACAACCTCTCCAGCAGAGGCTATCATTGGTGTTTTTGATTTTAGCCATTCTGACCGGTGTAAGATGGTATCTTAATGTTGTCTTGATTTGCATTTCCCTGATTGCTAAGGAAGTTGAGCATGATCTTAAGTGTCTTTTGGCCATTTGAGCTTCTTCTGTTGAAAAGTCTCTGTTCAGCTCAGTGCCCCATTTTATAATTGGATTGATTAACCTTTTAGGGTCTAATTTCTTGAGTTCTTTGTATATTTTGGATATCAGACCTTTGTCAGTTGCGGGGTTGGTGAAGATCTTCTCCCAGTCAGTGGGTTGCCTTTCTGTCTTAGTGACAGTGTCCTTTGCTTTACAGAAGCTTCTCAGTCTCAGGAGGTCCCATTTATTCAATGATGTCCTTAGTGTTTGTGCTGCTGGGGTTATACGTAGGAAGTGTTCTCCTGTGCCCATGTGTTGTAGAGTACTTCCCACTTTCTCTTCTATCAGGTTCAGTGTGTTTGGACTGATATTGAGGTCTTTAATCCATTTGGACTTGAGTTTTGTGCATGGTGATATATATGGATCTATTTTCATTCTTCTACAGATTGACTTCCAGTTTTGCCAGCACAATTTGTTGAAGATGCTCTCTTTTTTCCATTGTATACTTTTAGCTCCTTTATCGAAAATCAGGTGTTCATAGGTTTGTGGGCTAAAGTCAGGGTCTTCTATTCTATTCCATTGGTCGACTTCTCTGTTTTTATGCCAGTACCAAGCCGTTTTCAGTACTGTAGCTCTGTAATAGAGTTTGAAGTCAGGGATGGTAATGCCTCCAGACAATCCTTTATTGTATAAGATTGTTTTGGCTATCCTGGGTTTTTTGTTTTTCCATATAAAGTTGATTATTGTCTTCTCCAGATCTGTGAAGAATTTTGATGGGATTTTGATGGGGATTGCGTTGAATCTATAGATTGCTTTTGGTAGAATTGCCATTTTTACTATGTTGATCCTCCCAATCCAAGAGCAAGGGAGGTCCTTCCATTTTCTGGTGTCCTCTTCAATTTCTTTCTTCAAAGACTTAAAGTTCTTGCCAAATAGATCTTTCACTTCCTTGGTCAGAGTTACCCCAAGGTATTTTATGCTATTTGTGGCTATCGTGAAAGGTGATGCTTCTCTGATTTCCCTCTCTGCTTCCTTATCCTTAGTGTATAGGAAGGCAACTGATTTTTTGGAGTTGATTTTGTATCCTGCCACATTACCAAAGGTGTTTATCAGCTGTAGGAGTTCTTTGGTAGAGTTTTTGGGGTCGCTTATGTATACTATCATATCATCTGCAAATAATGAAAGCTTAACTTCTTCCTTTCCAATATGGATCTCCTTGATCCCCTTATGTTGTCTTATTGCTATTGCTAGAACTTCAAGCACTATATTGAAGAGGTATGGAGAGAGTGGACATCCTTGTCGTGTTCCTGATTTTAGTGGGATGGCTTTGAGTTTTTCTCCATTTAATTTAATGTTAGCTGTCGGCTTGCTGTAAATAGCTTTTATTATATTTAGGTATGCCCCTTGTATCCCTAATCTCTCCAAGACCTTTATCATAAAGGAGTGTTGAATTTTGTCGAATGCTTTTTCAGCATCTAATGAAATGATCGTATGGTTTTTTTCTTTCAGTTTATTTATATGGTTGATTACATTGATAGATTTGCGTATGTTGAACCAGCCCTGCATCTCTGGAATGAAGCCTACTTGATCATAATGGATAACTTTTCTAATGTGTTCTTGGATTCGGTTTGCCAGTATTTTATTGAGAATTTTTGCGTCGATGTTCATGAGTGAGATAGGCCTGTAATTCTCTTTCTTGGTTGGGTCTTTGTGTGGTTTTGGTATCAGGGTAACTGTAGCTTCATAAAAGGAATTTGGCAATGACTCTTCTGTTTCTATATTGTGAAATACATTAAGAAGTATAGGTATTAGCTCTTCTTGGAAGTTCTGGTAGAATTCTGCATTGAAACCATCTGGCCCTGGGCTTTTTTTGGAAGGGAGATTTTTGATAACTGTTTCTAATTCTTCGCGACTAACAGGTCTATTTAGATCGTTCACCTGGTCTTGGTTTAGGTTTGGTATATGGTACTTATCTAAAAAAGTGTCCATTTCTTTTGCATTTTCCAGTTTTGTGGCATACAGGCTTTTGTAGTAAGATCTAATGATTCTCTGAATTTCCTCTGTGTCTGTGGTTATGTCCCCCTTTTCATTTCTGATCTTATTTATTTGCGTGTTCTCTCTCTGTCGTTTAATTAGTTTGGATAGGGGTTTGTCAATCTTGTTGATTTTCTCCAAGAACCAACTTTTTGTTTCATTGATTCTTTGGACTGTTTTCTGTGTTTCTATTTTGTTGATTTCTGCCCTCAGTTTGATTATTTCCAGTCTTCTACTCCTCCTGGGTGCGTCTGCTTCTTTTTTTTCTAGAGCTTTCAGGTGGGCTGTTAAGTCCCCAATGTATGCTTTCTCCGTTTTCTTTAAGTGGGCACTTAGTGCTATGAACTTTCCTCTTAGCACTGCTTTCATCGTGTCCCATAGGTTTGAGTATGTTGTCTCTTTGTTTTCATTAAATTCAAGGAAGACTTTAATTTCTTTCTTAATTTCTTCCTTGACCCAGGTGTGGTTCAGTAGTTGACTGTTCAGTTTCCATGAGTTTGTCAGCTTTCTGGGGGTAGCTTTGTTGGTGGCTTCTAACTTTAATCCGTGGTGATCTGATAAGACACAGGTGGACACTGATATTTTTTTGTATCTGTGGAGGTTTCCTTTGTTTCCAAGTCTGTGGTCAATTTTCGAGAAGGTTCCATGAGCTGCAGAGAAGAAGGTGTATTCTTTCCTATTTGGGTGGAGTGTTCTATAGATGTCTGTTAAGTCCATTTGATTCATTACCTCCAACAATTCTCTTAATTCTCTATTAGTTTTCTGTCTGATTGACCTGTCCATTGGTGAGAGAGGTGTGTTGAAGTCTCCTACTACTAGTGTGTGTGATTTGATGTCTGCCTTGAGTTTTAGCAATATTTCTTTTACATAGGTGGGTGCTTTTATATTAGGGGCATAGATATTCAGGATTGAGACTTCATCCTGCTGAATCGTTCCTGTTATGAGTATAAAGTGTCCTTGTCGATCTCTTCTGATTGATTTTAGTTTGAAGTCAGTTTTGTTAGAAATTAGTATGGCCACACCTGCTTTTTTCTTAGGACCATTTGCTTGAAAAACCTTTTCCCAACCCTTTACTCTGAGTAGATGCCTGTCTTTGTGGTTGAGATGAGTTTCTTGCAAACAGCAGACTGTTGGATCCTGTTTTCGTATCCAATCTCTTAGCCTGTGCCTTTTTATCGGTGAATTGAGACCATTAATATTAAGTGATATTAATGACCAGTGGTTGTTAACTCCGGTTATTCTTACTGCTTTTGGTAGAAGAGTTTGTGTGTTTCCCTTCTTTGAGTTGTGCTGTTGAAGGGTCGCTAGATGCCTGGGTTATTGTAGGCAGTGTTGGCAATGTTGGATTCCTTGGGTTATGATTTTCCTTCTATTACTTTCTGTAGGGCTGGATTTGTGGCAACGTATTGTTTAAATTTGTTCTTATCCTGGAATGTCTTGTTTTCTCCATTGATAGTGAACGATAGCTTGGCTGGGTATAGTAGTTTGGGTTTGCATCCATGGTCTCTTAGTTTCTGTAGTACCTCTATCCAGGACCTTCTGGCTTTCATGGTTTCCATAGAGAAGTCAGGTGTAAGTCTGATCGGTTTACCTTTATAAGTTACTTGGCCTTTTTCCTTTGCAGCTCTTAATATTCTTTCTTTAATCTGTATATTTTGTGTTTTGATTATTATATGGCGAGGGGACGTTTTTTTTTGATCCAGTCTGTTTGGTGTTCTGTATGCTTCTTGAATATTCAAAGGAATATCTTTCTTTATGTTGGGGAAGTTTTCTTCCATAATTTTGTTAAAAATGTTTTCTGGACCTTTGAGCTGTGCCTCTTCTCCTTCTTCTATCCCTATTATTCTTAGGTTTGGTCTTTTTATTGTGTCCCATATTTCCTGAATGTTTTGTGATGAGAATTTGTTGGTTTTGGTGTTTTCTTTGATCAGTCCGTTTATTTTCTCTATGTTGTCTTCAGAATCTGAGATTCTTTCTTCTATCTCTTGTATTCTATTGATTATGCTTGTTTCTGTAGTCTCTGCTCGTTGACCTATATTTGCCATATCCAGCTGGTCCTCAGTTTGTGTTTTCTTCCTTGCTTCCATTTCAGTTTTCAATTCTTGGACTGTTTCCATTACCTGTTTGATCGTTTTTTCTTGGCTTCCCAGGGTATCATTTACGTATTTACTCATTTCTTCAAACTTTTTGTTATACTTCTCATCCATTTCTATGAGGGCGTTTTTAACATGTTGTTTAAGGGACTCTATTGCTTTCAAAAAAAATTGTATTCTTTTAAACACTGCCTGGCCCATTAGTTCTAGCCTCTTAATGGCTAATTCTCACATCTTGCCTAACCCATATTTAGTAATCTGTGTAGCACCAGTCTTACCGGGAAAGATTCAGCATGTCTGACCTGGCGGCTTGCTTCATCACATCTGACCTGGAGAGGAGAGGCATGGCAATTGCCTCACTTCCTCCCAGCATTATGTTCTGTTTACTCCACCTACCTAATTTTCTGTCCTATCAAGGGTCAAGGCAGTTTCTTTTCTTTTTTTTTTTTTTTTTTGATTTTTCAAGACAGGGTTTCTCCGTAGCTTTTTGATTACTGTCCTGGAACTAGCTCTTGTAGACCAGGCTGGCCTCGAACTCACAGAGATCCACCTTTCTCTGCCTCCTGAGTGCTGGGATTAAAGGTGTGTGCCACCACTACCCGGTCCAAGGCAGTTTCTTTATTAACCAATGACACCAACTCAAAACAGAATACTCCCACATCAATCTGCTACTTTCAATATATCAGATACTTTTCAAAAATTGATATTCATTAATATTTAATTATAGTAGCAGATGTTATGGTTTCTGCTTTTATAGAAAAGGAAAATGAGGCTAGATGATACTAGTATCTTTTTCAAATTCACATCTAGGAAGTCAGAATTAGAATACAAACTGACAACTATATTGTCTATCTTTCTCTGGTGAGTGAAGTTCAATAAATGATAATTGAAAATTTCTTATCTTTAAGGTGTTAATTGACATTAATATATTGGATAGTTTTCTATTTTCTAGCAGACGTCAAAGTAATTTAAAATTTTGTGTTTCTACTCAGATCATTATTATAAAATAAAATAATAATACAAATATTATAAAAGAAGTACCTGGAGGTCAGTATACCATTTGTTTTTCTTAAGTGAGTTTGTAGACATTATCTCTACATTATGTTACAAATCTTCATAGCAAAATGAGAAGAAATGGATTTTACTTGCTCTATTTTACAAAGCCACAGTTGAACTTGTATTGAAGAATATATAGAGTTATAAACATGAGTATTTTCACTGTCTAAAACATTTTTACAAATTATTTTTGCATTATACAATCAAAATGTGTCATTTAAACCTTCAGATTCTACAAATTAAAATTGCCTGTATTATTTTTGCCTTTCTTAATGGTACATAAAATAATGATATACATTAAAATTAATGATTTCATACATTCATGGAATGGATAAAGAACAAATTTAGTATTCAAATTCACACAGACATCATGTCCAAAATTCATGTTTTGCCATCACAATGACTGGCTTATACTTTTCTTGCTTGGTGCAGAATTTTAAGTCAGTTACCCCTCTCTGATAGTAAGAATAGAATTAACTTTGAAGTAGAGTGTGTTAAAGAGAAATATTCAAATTTCCTTTGCTTTATAGGAATGCCATTCAAAATGAAATACCTCAACTGAAGATATAGTTGATAGGAGAGCACTTTCTTAGCATGCACAAAACCTGAGTTTTTTTCACCAGTAGCATGAATCACCATCATTGTCATTTATGTTCCTAATAATGTAATTAGAACAACTTTACACATTTTATACACAAAACTGAGTTTATGAATCAACAGATCTAATAGCTGTACAAGTTTATATTATCAGAAGAATCAGGAGCAGATTTATAAAATCATATAGGTTTGTTACTATATCATGAAAAATTCAGATGTTAATAATATATTTATTACATGTGTGAAGGACTAATATGTACCAATAGGTGATACTTTGTGGGTGATGGTGATGGGGGAAGAAGGTAGAGAGGTTATGTAACTCTTAACTGACATTTTGTAGTTAATTTAGAATAAAATTTTATAATTCAGTTTTAGTAATGAGCAATGCTGCTGAAGATAATCTTTTTAAAATCTCATTCTATGAAAGAAATGAAGGTGTTTACACAACAGTACTTTCCATTCTGTAATTCTGGATGATACTGGAAAAAGCAAAAATTTTTTTCTGACCTATTTATCAAAGTGACTTCTCTTCAACAAATTCTTAAATTAGTTAAAGTAATGATGCTTTGGTATTTCACATATCAATTGTGGGATTCAGAAATTAATATCTGCCTGAAACAATTGAGCTAATACAGCAAATCATCAGTGTTTTAGTTCTCTATTAATTTTCACCAACAAAATAATTTGTATTTTAATTTCTGAATAAAATTGCCATTCTAATGTTGCTGACCTATTTTTAGGGGAGATTAATTTAGATCATTTTATTATTATTTATGTCTTGAATCTTTCCATTTTTAGCTTTCAAAAATAATCTTTTTTAAACTAAAATGTATCTTCCCATTTAAAGACTCCTATCATGTCAATTAATGGTATATATTTGTGTGTTAACCTTTGTCTAATACAGTGCAGAAAATTTTCATTAGCCTTGTTTTGTAAGAAGTGGTCAATTAAATCTTTGATAATTATTTATAATATAACTGGTGGCTGATATTTGACTAAAGCAAAGAATTGATATTTCCTTTATAATTATAAAGTATGTTGAGATAGATTTTTATAACAATACATAATTTGGAAAATATATTTAAGTTATATGAAACTTCTACACAGCATCTACTTTATTGTTATTAATGGTCTGCAAGCAAAATCATGAATTATTCATTTAGATCATGAGTAAGTGCTTTCTTGAAGGATGAGAGAACAAAGACATCTATGGGATATTAATGTGACATTAACCGGCTCACATAATTCTTAAAAAGTTAATTTTTTCTTAGGATTATATTAGTTGGGTTTAGTAAAGTCCTGAACTTTATACAGGCATAGCAGTAACTTTAATGTAGCATTACTTCTAATTTGTCTTATTAATAAAATTCTAGAGTCAGATATTGGAGGGTTAAACCTGAAAGACCAGATGAAACAAAGGAGCCAGGCTCTGGAGTTCTTCTACCTCTTTGAAATCCTCAGAATGAATGGGTTATCCAGTCTCTACAAGTCCTCAAACTGAAGGTGCTGAGTTCCTGTCTCCTCTAGCCCTATATTCCTCTCTCTGCCAAACAATATCATTTCCTGTTACTGCCCCCTTAGTGCTAGGATTAAAGATGTGTGACTCCAGAGTACTAGGACTAAAGATGTGAGACACCACCACCTGGCTTTGATTCTCTTTTTGAATACTCAGATTTTGCAAAGCCCATGGTGGTCTTGAACTCACAGAGATTAGCTGCCTCTGCCTCCTGAGTGATGGGGTTAAAGGTCTGTACCACCCCTGCCTGGTATCTATAGCTAACTAGTGGCTAGCTCCCCACTCTAATCATCAGGGAAGCTTTATTTGTTAAATCACAAGCAAAATATCACCTTATTTCCCCCTTTTCGTCTAAAATCAAATAAGTTACAGCTAATATAAGAAAAACTATATGGAATAAATATGATAACTATATACAGTATATACACACACTTAATACATCAATAATGTCTAGTCCATTTGCATTTGGCAAATTCAAAGAAAATATTCTCTTATCTATCCTATCATACTGAATCCAAAATCTTGTATCAAATTTACTTTCTATTATAACTTGCATTTCCACTCAAAACTATCTTTTGATGTCTTTCAACCTTATACACTTTATACCTTTTTTATGAGTTCCTTTTCGAAGTCTGGTAAACAAAGAAAACTATTAACTGCAACTATCTAATTTTCACTTTCTTCAGAGATCCAAGAATTTAATAATATTAACTGAGTAAGCATGAAGTGAAAGCACGTAACTTTCAAAAGATGTAAGAAATGACAGAAACAGTTGGTTTCCTGTACAGTCACCCAAGGTTCTCTTGTAATGTTGACATATCCATTTTCACCAAAAGTCCTAGCATACCTGAGACACTTTTCTGTGAAGCAGGATATTCTGAAGAGCTGTATTACTTTGTCTTGGCAAATTTCAAACAGTTCTTTCTTTTCTGTTGTACTAGTCTAATTTGGATAGCATACTGTCAGCAGTCAAGGCACTTTCTAGCCAAGAGGCTAACCTTTGCCACAAAAACAATAAGCTCCATTTGTAATGTTTTTGATATCCATCATCTTTTCCCAAGAAGATTGTTGCTGGCATGCTTGTCTCATTGCCATGAAAAGAATCTATATTACTAAAATGTCTTAAATCCCATATTATGCATACTTTGAAAGTGCTTAAACATTATCTATCCAAAATATATCTCTGTTTGACCATGAAAACATACCTAACATGACTACAAGCTTGATTATAATAGATGACTATTAATCTGCATTTTTAATTATCCTAAAAAGTTTGTAATAAAAGTTTTTAAAGACTAGAAATTTGTACTACATTGTTAAATGAGCTATATAGGTACAATAACCTGAACAAGACTAAAATACATGTAAGTATGTTCTAACAAAAGTATCTTTAAACTTGTATTAATATATTAAAATTTGTATCAATGTAAACCATTTAAAACTTAGTAGTTGCTTTTTTGGTTTAAAAGTAGATTCAGTAACCTACATTTTATCTAATTTCTATATACTGCCCTTTTCTTTTCAAAGTAGATTCAATAATATACACATATCTATAATCTATTCTATGATATCTATATAACCCTTTTGTTTGTACTTTAAAAATAAAGTATGCCCTATGATCAGATGCAGAATTAATCACAATTTAGCCATGGAGGGAAGGCAGTCATGACACACACCTTTAATCCCATCACTCAGGAGGAAAAAGAAACTGAATCTCTGTGAGTTCAAGGCCACCCTGAACTTCACAAAATCTATCCAGACTAAAAGAGAATAGGAGCCAGGTGGTGGTGTCTCACAACTTTAATCAGGATTGCTTAGAGTTAATAACTCTAGTGGCTTGCTATTTTGCTTCTCTTATCTTTCAGCTTTCATCCCCTAATATCTGACTCTGCATTTTTATTATTAAGATGAATTAGAAATCATACTACACTTTAATTTCCTTCATGCCTATATAATTGAATGATAATTTAATGTTGTAGGTACCAAACCACATTCAATAGTACAACCTGTTCTCAATTATTCATACTTTTATCTGTAATTTGTTAATAATCATAGAAAGCAATATCTATTCTGCTACAAGCTGCAATGTTATGCAATAATTGCTCAGCCATCTTTTCACAAGCAATTTATTGGAACCAGGGGATCTGGTAAAGGCTAATCCAAAATTTAAGGGTCTTTAGTGTTACTGCATTGTGAATAAGTGACTCTACTTTGCTTTAGATTTTTCACAATAGCTGACCTCCCTTTCTGATACATATTTGGGAATTAATTACTTAGTTTAGAACTGTTTCCTATGCCTTGTATGCAACATGCAAAAACAGTTCTCCACTGTCAGGACTTCTTCCTCTCTGTTAGGAAAACACAGAGTTCTGACTTCCTGTAATTATCTTTATCTGCAGGCATTTTTCTCAGAATTTAGGGTCGAGGCAAAGAATATCCAATCTAAGATATTCACAGATCTCCAAGAACATAGAATTACGACCTGCTAAACTAAAACTGCTGCCATGTTTTTACCCCTAACAAGAATGGCTGATAACAGCATAGCCCTGAACTGACTATTAGAGGCCTGGGTCACATCTTCACTTAGAACAGTAAGTCTAACTTTGGACCTACACCTGTAGAAATTGCAGCATCTGGTGTATATGTTATCTGATCAAGAGTCATCAGCTTCTACCTGATTATTTACATAGGTTTCTTGGTTACCTGATTCTATACATACTGGGAGAAAAGAAGCAGGTGCACTCATTTAAAATACAATCTGTGCCCTATTCATAATTTTACTGAAACTAAATTTTATCACCTAAAATGTAGTGTAGCAAACTAAACCTCCTCTCTAGAATTCCCTGATGACTTAGTCCCTTTCTTAACTTTCTCCATTAATGAATTCACTGGACATGTACTAGCCACTCCCATGTGTGTGTGTGTGTGTGTGTGTGTGTGTGTGTGTGAAAACCCTTGTCTGATTTCCTAGGGGACAAAAGAATTCCAGCCCTGGAACCTGCTAGGGCTGGTGACTTGCTGGTTTTAAAGATATATATGACTGGGAACATTTGTAATGGGTAGGACAAGGAAGAACAATGAAAAACTAAGAACAATGTAGAACAAGAGAGATCAAGAGAGAATTGATAGAAATGAGAAAGAAGAGAAAGAAGACGAAAGAAATATGAATAGATGGAACCTGTTGTGAGTAGACTTTATTACCTTCAGATATTTAGCCCCTGTTTAGCTATTCATGGCATCATTAATTGAACCCTGAAAGTGTTAAAGGTGAGAACTTTTAAGGCTCTCTAAACTATTCATTTTAAATAAATAGCTGGCAAGCTTATATACTTTGGCGAATGTTCTATATATTGTAGAATATTTAGCAACATTCTATCCCCTACACTTTTAAAATTATTATCACCTTACACATGACCTTACATGTGAATATGCCTTTAGATTTTGCTGAATAGGTCCATGTTTTAGTGTTACAAGCATATGTACACTCATATGAATATATGTATCTAATAGTGTTTTAGATGGAATATATAAACTTAAGGTAGGCTTAGAGATTTGTGATCAATGGCATTTGCAAGAAAACTGAAGAATATAGTTACCTAACTATAACAAAATATCTTGTTTTGTATTACTAAATAGGTAAAGCATCACTGACTCAGACTGAATTTTTCCAGTTTATCCTTCTGTAAATACAGACTTCTTTTCTCCTTGGTCTATTGACTATATGATGAATAACAAGCTAAAATATTTGTTGACCTAGCGTTTTGAATTGTTTTACTCTCTAATTTAAATGGTGATTCAGCTACTCTGAATCACTTAGTAATTCAAGATGATATATAAGAAAAAGAAAACTTTTTATATTTACTAGTCATGTTTTGATGCCACAACTCAGCATCTCTACTTTTATAATTGTGTATTTTTATTTTTTATTGTTTTTTCCATGGATAGAGATTTAAAATGAAAGAAAAACCATTACCTTAATGAAATAAGATTTAAATTTCTATATCAGAGATAATGTTAGGATTCTTTTCCACCATCACTTCATTTATTCTCTCTCCTCCTCTTCCCTCTTTCACTCTCTTTTTTCTATGTCTCCTTCCACCATCTCATCTCTGTTTACTTGGTGACTCTTTGTCAAATTTCTTTATTAGACATTTTCATTTTGGAAAATATCACTAAAATATACAAACTAAACTAAAAAAAGCAATATTATATATCCCTACTCTACATGAACTACATACTCATAATATTCTTCTGGAGGCTCTTTCCAGCATCTTTGAGTGTTTCTCTGTAGAGACAAATTTGCAAATATAGGATTGGAACTTAATATCTCTTAAAATTCACCAGAGCCAAAATAGAAAGGTCATTCTTTATGTAAAATTATTTTATGAATTAAAATTATGTATTATAATTCTTGATAATGATTTTAGAGGTAGGGATAAAAGACACCTATATTTTATTATCTATATTGGTATTATGTGAACAATTTTTTTTTTTGCCAGAGGAAAGTTCATTTCAAAATAAAGCTTTTTGTTTCCTTACAAGATTGCTAAGTAGTTTGTTTTTGTTTTTGTCTCTACTATTTAGTGATTTAATATAATTAAATCTAGGGGATAAATGCTTTCAGAGTTACTTAATTTTATAATCACATTTTATGTATATGTACATTGTGTGATTCCTTTTTCTTTTATATATTTGAGTCAGGCTTCACTATTTTGTACAAGATGTCCTCAGATTAGCAATCTGCTTCAGATTTCCTCTGCCTGTATTACAGCCATGCTGTACTACTTGTGATTTCTTTTCCTTTTAAATTATCAACAGCCATATCTCAACCAAATTAAGCTATATTCTGAGAAGAAATAAGTATCATGAATTATGAGAAAGGCCAAATAATAGATAATTTAAATTTGCATAACTAATTCATTTGCATATCAATGTTAATTTTAATTAAAATGTTTCTTTTTTAATAAAAATTACTGTTTTCTTGAAGGTGGCAATAGTAATGTAGGACCACAATTTAATTCCCACATTTATTCTCCTAAAACTAAATTAAGATATTTATTATATATTTTTTAGAATAAAGGCAAATCTATTTACATCTTTACTATAGCATTATTGCTATCTTCATGCTAATTCTTCCACTGAACTTGGCATAACACCAAATTAGTTACAATCTGTACCATGGGTTCTATTCTTTTTTTTTTTTTAATCTGTTTTTAGAGCACCCTATTTTATGCTTTTCTATGGAAGATTGAAACTTCTTCACCCTAGAAGGCCGTAAAAGGTTTTATATTTGTCTTGATATTCCCAATGATTAATTGCATATACAATTTGAAATGCATAACTAGAAACTTAATGAGTAAAAGACAGAAATGTTGAGTTTAATTCTAGATGTTGTTATCTGGCAGCCTTTCATCAAACTTTTCAGATTTTCATGGTTCACTGTGTTCTAGGGAAACAGATGAATTTATGATTTCATCCCTTTTGCATTTCAGATGTGATTTGAATAAACTTGGCAGAAAATTAATTGCTACCTGTTGACAATGGATATGATGCATAGTTGGGATGAACCTAAGAATAATAAATATATGAAATAAAATCACCAACTAGGTATTGTATCACTGAGTCCAATATACTTATGTTCTGAGACAGAATTCCCTTTTGGCATGGGTAATTCTAAAAAACATGATCAAACAAAACAGATGCATAACAATGCTGATCTTTCCAGAGAAGTAATGATCTAGTAATATTGGTAAAAATGCAATAAATAATGCTCAACAGAGAATTTTAACAAGATGCAAATATTTTAATAAAATAAATTTTCAGATAAATTAATTGCTGTAGTCTTTAAAGTTAAGATTATTCATTTATCAATCAACAATAAATTGATCTTCTATTAATAAAGTATTTTCAGAGAGAAAATTTATTCATGTCCCTCACAAATTTCATATACTATTTTAGATAAAAACTTTCATTGCCTTGATATTAATTTTAAATAAGAATTATATATTACAGTTTCAGCAGAAGAAATTTGGAGAATTATAGATAATTACACAAAAAAGAGAGAACTTGCTTTTAATCATCCTTTTGAAAGATTGATAATTGATTAATTTATGCAATATAATGTACCTTAAAGAGAGTAGCCATCAGCAGCTAGCAGTCTGCTCATAAGATAGAATTCTTGCCAGATTCCACATCTCTCCTTTTTTAATCCTGTAGAGAATATTTCCTGTTTATCTTTTCTCCAGACATATATCTAAGTACAGGACTCTCTCACACAATACTGGAGGCAATGCATAACTTTTCTGTCTTCTTTTACTTTGCTTCTTCCCACAGAACATATTCATAATAAAGTTATTTACTCTATGTTACAATGTCACATATTAAGTTGTTCATTTTTAGTTCATGGTATTTTTACTGGGAAAATAATTGCAAAAATATAAATATAAAGACAATGCCTAATACCATATTTTATGTGGTATTATACTTGGTATTGTTGCTGACTTAAAATAATTTCTAAAGTGTGAAAGTTAATGAGCCTATAGTAATGCTAGGCATGCACAAAGTTCTTTGAATCAGTACAGATTTCTTTTTTTTATTTTTTATTTATTTATTTCTTTATTAAAGATTTCTGCCTCCTCCCCGCCACCACCACCTCCCATTTCCCTCCCCCTCCCCCAATTAAGTCCCCCTCCCTCGTCAGCTCTAAGAGCAATCAGGGTTCCCTGCCCTGTGGGAAGTCCAAGGACCACCCACCTCCATCCAGGTCTAGTAAGGTGAGCATCCAAACTGCCTAGGCTCCCACAAAGCCAGTACGTGCAGTAGGATAAAAAACCCATTGCCATTGTTCTTGAGTTCTCATTAGTCCTCATTGTCCGCTATGTTCTGCGAGTCTGGTTTTATCCCATGCTTTTTCAGACCCAGGCCAGCTGGCCATGGTGAGTTCCTGATAGAACATCCCCATTGTCTCAGTGTGTGGGTGCACCCCTTGCGGTCCTGAGTACCTTGCTCATGCTCTCTCTCCTTCTGCTCCTGATTTGGACCTTGAGATTTCAGTTTGGTGCTCCAATGTGGGTCTCTGTCTCTGTCTCCTTTCATCGCCTGATGAAGGTTAATATTCATGAGGATGCCTATATATTTTTCTTTGGGTTCACTTTCTTATTTAGCTTCTCTAGGATCACGAATTATAGGCTCAATGTCCTTTATTTATGGCTAGAAACCAAATATGAGTGAGTATATCCCCTGTTCCTCTTTTTGGGTCTGGCTCACCTCACTCAGGATAGTGTTTTCTATTTCCATCCATTTGCATGCAAAATTCAGGAAGTCATTGTTTTTTGCTGCAGAGTAGTACTCTAATATGTATATATTCCATACTTTCTTCATCCATTCTTCCATTGAAGGGCATCTCGGTTGTTTCCAGGTTCTGGCTATTACAAACAATGCTGCTATGAACATAGTTGAGCATATACTTTTGTTGTATGATAGGGCATTTCTTGGGTATATTCCCAAGAGTGGTATTGCTGGGTCCAGGGGTAGGTTGATCCTGAATTTCCTGAGAAACTGCCACACTGCTTTCCAAAGTGGTTGCACAAGTTTGCATTCCCACCAGCAATGGATGAGTGTACCCCTTTCTCCACAACCTCTCCAGCAAAGGCTATCATTGGTGTTTTTGATTTTAGCCATTCTGACAGGTGTAAGATGGTATCTTTTTTTCTTATTTTTATTCTTTTTTAATTAAAATTTCCACCTGCTCCCCGTTTCCCATTTCCCTCCCCCTCCTCCCACATTTTGCCCCCTCCCCCCACTCCTCTCCCCCTATCCCCACTCCTCTTCTCCTCCCCCCACTCCATTCCCCCTCCCTCTCGATACTGAAGGGCAGTCCAAATTCCCTGCCCTGCGGGAAGACCAAGGTCCTCCCACTTCTATCTAGGTCTAGGAAGGTGAGCATCCAAACAGGCTAAGCTCCCACAAAGCCAGTTCATGTATTAGGATCGAACCCTAGTGCCATTGTCCTTGGCTTCTCATCAGCCTTCATTGTCCGCCATGTTCAGAGAGTCCAGTTTCAACCCATGCTTATTCAGTCCCAGTCCAGCTGGCCTTGGTGGGCTCCCAATAGATCAGTTCCGCTGTCACAGTCGGTGGGTGCACCCCTCGTGGTCCTGATTTCCTTGCTCATGTTCTCTCTCCTTCTGCTCCTCATTTGGACGTTAAGAGCTCAGACCGTTGCTCCAAATTGGGTCTCTGTCTCTGTCTCGATCCATCGCCAGATGAAGGTTCTACTTCCCCTATCCAAGCGAATGACTATACGTTTTTCTTTGGGATCACTTTCTTATTTAGCTTCTCTAGGATCACGAATTATATGCTCAATGTCCTTTATTTATGGCTAGAAACCAATTATGAGTGGGTATATCCCATGTTCCTCTTTTTGGGTCTGGGATACATCACTCAGGATAGTGTTTTCTATTTCCATCCATTTGCATGCAAAATTTGAGAAGTCATTGTTTTTTACCGCTGAGTGGGACTCTAATATTTATATATTCCACACTTTCTTCATCCATTCCTCCATTGAAGGGCATCTAGGTTGTTTCCCGGTTCTGTCTATTACAAACAATGCTGCTTTGAACATAGTTGAACAGATACTTTTGTCATATGATAGGGCATCTCTTGAGTATATTCCCAAGAGTGGTTACTGGATCTTGGGGTAGGTTGATCCCAATTTCCTGAGAAACCGCCACACTGATTTCCTAAGTGGTTGCACAAGTTTGCATTCCCACCAGCAATGGATGAGAGTACCCCTTTCTCCACAACCTCTCCAGCAAAGGCTTTCATTGGTGTTTTTGATTTTAGCCATTCTGACAGGTGTAAGATGGTATCTTAAAGTTGTCTTGATTTGCATTTCCCTTATCGCTAAGGAAGTTGAGCATGACCTTAAATGTCTTTTGGCCATTCGAACTTCTTCTGTTGAGAATTCTCTGTTCAGCTCAGTGCCCTATTTTTTAATTGGGTTGATTAGCCTTTTACGGTCTAGTTTCTTGAGTTCTTTATATATTTTGGAGATCGGACCTTTGTCAGTTGCGGGGTTGGTGAAGATCTTCTCCCAGTCAGTCGGTTGCCTTTTTGTCTTAGTGAAAGTGTCCTTTGCTTTACAGAAGCTTCTCAGTCTCAGGTGGTCCCATTTATTCAGTGATGCCCTTAATGTCTGGGATGCTGGGGTTACACGTAGGAAGTGTTCTCCTGTGCCCATGTGTTGGAGAGTACTTCCCACTTTCTCTTCTATCAGATTCAGTGTGTTCAGACTGATATTGAGGTCTTTAATCCATTTGGACTAGAGTTTTGAGCATGGTGATAGATATGGATCTATTTTCATTCTCCTACAGATTGACATCCAGTTTTGCCAGCACCATTTGGTGAAGATGCTCTCTTTTTTCCATTGTATACTTTTAGCTCCTTTATCAAAAATCAGGTGTTCATAGGTTTGTGGGTTAAAGCCAGGGTCTTCTATTCGATTCCATTGGTCGACTTCTCTGTTTCTATGCCAATACCAAGCTGTTTTCAATACTGTAGCTCTGTAATAGAGTTTGAAGTCAGGGATGGTAATGCCTCCAGAAGTTCCTTTATTGTATAAGATTGTTTTGGCTATCCTGGGTTTTTTGTTTTTCCATATAAAGTTGATTACTGTCTGCTCCAGATCTGTGAAGAATTTTGATGGGATTTTGATGGGGATTGTGTTGAATCTATAGATTGCTTTTGGTAGAATTGCCATTATTACTATGTTGATCCTTCCAATCCAAGAGCAAGGGAGATCCTTCCATTTTCTGGTGTAATCATCGATTTCTTTCTTCAAAGACTTAAAGTTCTTGTTAAATAGATCTTTCACTTCCTTGGTCAGAGTTACCCCAAGATATTTTATGCTATTTGTGGTTATCGTGAAAGGTGATGTTTCTCTGATTTCCCTCTCTGCTTCCTTATCCTTAGTGTATAGGAAGGCAACTGATTTTTTGGAGTTGATCTTGTATCCTGCCACATTACCAAAGGTGTTTATCAGCTGTAGGAGTTCTTTGGTAGAGTTTTTGGGGTCACTTATGTATTCTATCATATCATCTGCAAATAACGAAAGCTTAACCTCTTCCTTTCCAATACGAATCCCCTTGAACCCCTTATGTTGTCTTATCGCTATTGCTAGAACTTTTTTCAAGCACTATATTGAAGAGGTATGGAGAGAGCGGACATCCCTGTCATGTTCCTGATTTTAGTGGGATGGCTTTGAGTTTTTCTCCGCTTAATTTAATGTTAGCTGTTGGCTTGCTGTAAATAGCTTTTATTATATTTAGTTATGATCCTTTTATCCCTAATCTCTCCAAGACCTTCATTATAAAGGGGTGTTGAATTTTGTTGAATGCTTTTTCAGCACCTACTGAAATGATCATATGTTTTTTTTTTATGTTTATTTATATGGTGGATTACATTGATAGATTTGCGTATGTTGAACCAACCCTGCATCTCTGGGATGAACCCTACTTGATCATAATGGATAATTTTTCTGATGTGTTCTTGGATTTGGTTTGCCAGTATTTTATTGAGAATTTTTGCATCGATGTTCATGAGTGAGATAAGCCTGTAATTCTCTTTCTTAGTTGGGTCTTTGTGTAGTTTTGGTATCAGGCTAACTGTAGCTCCATAAAAGGAATTTGGCAATGACTCTTCTGTTTCTATATTGTGAAATACATTAAGAAGTATAGGTATTAGCTCTTCTTGGAAGTTCTGGTAGAATTCTGCATTGAAACCATCTGGTCCTGGGCTTTTTTTGGAAAGGAGATTTTTGATAACCGTTTCTAATTCTTTGCGACTAACAGGTCTATTTAGATCATTCACCTGTTTTGGTTTAGCTTTGGTATATGGTACTTATCCAAAAAAAATGTCCATTTCTTTTGCATTTTCCAGTTTTGTGGCATACAGGCTTTTGTAGTAAGATCTAATGATTCTCTGAATTTCCTCTGTGTCTGTGGTTATGTCCCCCTTTTCATTTCTGATCTTATTTATTTGCAAATTCTCTCTTTGTCATTTAATTAGTTTGGATAGGGGTTTGTCTATCTTGTTGATTTTCTCCAAGAACCAACTTTTTGTTTCATTGATTCTTTTACTGTTTTCTGTGTTTCTATTCTGTTGATTTCCGCCCTCAGTTTGATTATTTCCAGTCTTCTACTCCTCCTGGGTGAGTCTGCTTCTTTTTTTTTCTAGAGCTTTCAGGTGTGCTGTTAAGTCCCCAATGTATGCTTTCTCTGTTTTCTTTAAGTGGGCACTTAGTGCTATGAACTTTCCTCTGAGCACTGCTTTCATCGTGTCCCATAAGTTTGAGTATGTTGTCTTTTTATTTTCATTAAATTCAAGGAAGACTTTAATTTCTTTCTTAATTTCTTCCTTGACCCAGGTATGGTTCAGTAGTTGACTGTTCAATTTCCATGAGTTTGTCGGCTTTCTTGGGGTAGCATTGTTGTTGCCTTCTAACTTTAATCCGTGGTGATCTGATAAGACACAAGTGGACGCTGATATTTTTTTTTGTATCTATGGAGGTTTCTTTTGTTTCCGAGTATGTGGTCAATTTTCGAGAAGGTTCCATGAGCTTCAGAGAAGAAGGTATATTCTTTCCTATTTGGGTGGAGTGTTCTATAGATGTCGGTTAAGTCCATTTGATCCATTACCTCCAACAATTCTCTTATTTCTCTGTTAGGTTTCTGTCTGATTGACCTGTCCATTGGTGAGAGAGGTGTGTTGAAGTCTCCTACTACTAGTGTGTGTGGTTTGATGTCTGCCTTGAGTTTTAGTAATATTTCTTTTACATAAGTGGGTGCTTTTATATTAGTGGCATAGATATTCAGGATTGAGATTTCAACCTGATGAATTGTTCCTGTTATGAGTATAAAGTGTCCATCTCTATCTCTTCTGATTGATTTTAGTTTGAAGTCCGTTTTGTTAGAAATTAGTATGGCCACACCAGGCTCCCCGTTCACCTGTGGACCTCACCAATAAAAGGCCTCCCACTCTGCAGGTCAGGCCCCAAAAAACCTACTTGATTTAATTGTAGTGGGGTGATCTGCTCTCAGTGTGGGCTTCACTGTTTCATGCCTGGACTATCCCCCATCTGCCGCGGCTGCGCACACTGGGGTCCGACGCTTCCGTCTGCGCGGGCCAGGGTCTGCCGCTTCCCGAATCAGTAAAGATTTCTATTTGTTTTGCCTTGCTTTGTGATGTCACACATTGTGCTAAAAGAAATCTCCTGAACTGACTTCTCATAAATTCTTAAAGCTGCTAAAACAGAATACTATAGTGTTGTAAATAGGAACTCACAATTCTAGAAGTTAAGTCCAGAAGAAAAGATACTGGTACATCCATTGTCTAATTATGGTCCGTGTCCAAATTAATATAAGGCCATTTTTTCATTGTGTCTTTAGACCAGGGAGACTGGTTGAAACAGTTCTACAGCATCATATGTGCACATATGTGAACAAAACACATGTACGTATAAAATAAATAATCTAGGAAGCACAGTGCTGCCAAGAACACTGAAACATTTGTGTTTTAATATTTGTTTCTGGTGATAAATGTATATATGAAGGATGCTGGTCAATTCATTGTCTAATGATAGTTTGTGTCCTGATTCATAGAAGACCATATGTTCTTTGCTATGTTCTTCAAAGGGAGAGTGATTGAAGCATTTCTCATGACTTTAATTACCGACAAAAACTGTCCTCTCTTAGTATTACACAGAGAATAAAGATTTAAATATAAACGTTTTGAAGCTGATTCATGTAGTTGAGTCCTAATGGCTCCTTTTAAAGTGATAATTCTTGCCTACAGTCTTGTCTTCTTAATTATAGCTATTGTCCAAGGGTATATAATAATATCATTTTCTGTTGCTGGTTTACATTATATATGAAATAAAGTAACTTTTTATGCCCTCTTTTAATTATACTACTTGTGAAATGTGTAAGTACCTGTTCACTTTTCTTTTCTGATGCTCTGCTTTTTATTTTGTATATATTTCAGAGTTTTATTTTGTTTATTGTCTTGAATATGAGTTCCTTTCCTTATATGTTATTGAAAGTGTCTTCTTCCATTTGTAGCTAACATTCCCAACTATAAATGTTGTACCAATCACCCAAGATGCTGGGGACAAGAATGTTCTTTAATTTTTCCTCTATTTTCTCTATTTTTGAATACTTGCATATATATATAGAAAGGAGCCAAGCTTAGACAAAAAAATCCATTTATTTTTCATATATGTCTTAGACATGTGCAGTGAGACATTAATTTTAGAATCCTTAAGACAGTTTAGATTTGATTAAGGCTTATCATTTGCATTGTTACAATTGTCTAAAATTTTGAATTTGGAAAAATTAAGGTTGAAGACTTCTTTAGAATTAGGAAGCACAAACTTATTAATAAGTATTTCTTCTGAGCAGAGACACTTCTTCATTTACTGTAATCTATTTAATAATTTATCCTCTATATTTGAAAAAATTGCCTACTCCACAGATATGAAAATAACTTTCCATGTTTTAGGCTAATAGATTCATTTTTTTTTCTTTATGAATTAGAGGTATAAGTTACTGAAAGTCATAATTTGTTTAGTATATGGGAGATAAGATTAAGATTCATTTTATACATAAGGATATTTAATTGTATACAATCTGTTTATTAATCAGTATTTCTATGCATTCTACTCTCATCTTTTTGAGAAATAACGTGTTCATATACCATTTATGGTTCTATTCATGAACTTTCTATTTTGTGCTTTTGGACTATTATTTTATCTCTGTATTTATAACACTGAGTTTCTCTTATTACTATATTATCATAAACTATAGTATACAGAAATACAGTCAATCACCTTTATAATTTTTCTTATGCATCCTTATGATTTTAGTAAAATTTAAATGCTATATTACAAATCAGCGCATCAAATAATAAAAGTCACAGACTTCAATTAAACTTGGATTATACTAAGTTAACAAATTTATATAAAAGAATGACATGGCAGTATTAAATTTCCAATCTAATAGATATTGCATGTCCATCCATTTAGGTAATCAAATTCCCTTCACTAATATTGTGTATCTTCTGTGTTATGACTTACATTCCTTTGATAAGGTTTATTTTTATTACTGTTGTGAACATATTTTATTTTTTTTATGTAGATACAAAAATTACATTCACATTTTGAGTTTGTATTTAATGACTAAGAACATTTACTTTTCAATTCTGATAGTTGACTGAAAGGTTGTTTTCTTTTCATTTTTAGATATATATCAATTTTACCAACAGTAAAGACTTAGAACTTTAAATTTTTATCTGGTTCTTTACTTTGAACATATGCAAAAGCTCCAGAGAATAGTCACATTAATTATAACATCATTTCCATTTTCACTTTCAAGGGAAATTTTCACTCATTCAAAATTAAACTTGGTATCGGCTAAGTAATTTTATGTAGAAATTCTTCATGAGATTAAGCCACATTTTAGTCCATATTTCTTATCTGATTTAATATAAATGACACTAGAAAGTTAGCAAAAATGTTCTACTTATGTTGGGAGTTGTGTCTCAACATCAATGCATATGGAATAAGACAAATATAAAATATCAAATGTAAATCATAATATTCTAACTCTATTAAATTTTGTTATCTTACACCATTGATAATGAGCCATAAAGAGTATAAACATGGAAATATCAGAATGCTTATGTAGGAAGCATAGCTTCTTAGAAGCATTCATTATTACTTTAGGCTAAACTATTCAGGACAGATGTAGATTTCTCTACTTCAAAAAATTATTCACAAAACATTTGTAATCTTTGTATAGTATCCCTCAATTGGAGATTTTTTGCAAAAAAATGGATAAAATAATTATTCTCCTTATATTCATGTCCTTTTGCATTATAACTTTGTAGTATAAAGAGATTATTATTTTTACACTCATGAACATGGACTATTCTTGAGATTGTTTGATCAATAGAATATCCCAAACATAATGGGTAAATTCTAGTTTGAGTCTGTAAACCACTTACCAGTCTCAAGAAATGTCCAAACTTTTGCATCATGAAAGGTCATTTTCATCTACAAATGTGTTGGGCTGCACTAATAGCTGAACTGCGACATATGCCTGATATATGAACAATTTTGTAAGGTGTATGACTCAGTTGCCCCTGTTTCTTTTACTGACAGTCTAATATAAGAAAATCTCCCTCACTGACTGAGAATGCATTAGTCACCCTAGCCAAGAACATGGTATAATGTGAGTTCAGTCAAGATTCTTGGTCCTATAAAATCATGAGCTAAAAAATAGCTATTCTTTTAAAGCAAACTTTAAATTTTGAGGTGATTTATTTCAACTATAATTTGTTACCAAAAGTTGGTCTCCTATATTATTTTTTAATTTGTTATTGTCTCAAAATTTATTCATTCAGTCACTTATTTCACTATAAAAACAAAAAAGCAAAACAACATTGTTTATTTTCTAGACAATTTTGTATGCACTGTAATTGAACAAAAAACAAGACTAATACTTTATGACTTTGAGACCAATGTAGTATGATAAATGGAAAACATTAAAGTAAAATAAGTACATTTTTAGATGATAATTGTTAATGAACCAAAAATAAGTTTTAGTTTAGATATCTATGAAGAATATCATTGAGAAGTTGACATCTGAATAAAGAATTGGTTAAATTAAGGAAGTAAATTATATAGAGGTATGTATCATGGTTTTTCTTTAACTCCCAACCAGCTCCCAAATCATGACATGGAGACTTATTATTCATTATGAATTCTCAGTCTTATATTTATCCCATCAGTTTTTATAATTCAATTTAACTTTTTTATCTTCATCTACATTTTGCCTCAGGATTTGTTACTTTCTAGCATTCTTTGTGTCTTACTCCATGTTAGTCTTTCTGGTTGTTCCCAGGCATCTCCATGTCTTTCTCTCCTTTTTCCAGCCTAGATTCCTCATCCTACTTATTCTCTCTGCCCATAGTGTTGGGATAGAAGCTCCACCCCAAGTTCCCTTCCCATGCCCTAGTCCAGACTCTGCTTCCAAGAAAGTTCACCATCTTTGGCTCCACCCCAAAGGGCATTAAAACCCCCCACCTCCAGATTAGGATTATGCTCTAGATCTCAGGATGACAGAACAATCCAGAGACTAAAATATTCCTTAAAATCCTGTTTCCTCTTCTAGTATTGGTAGTATGTGTAGGCCATGTGTTCAAATTTAACTTATATGCTAACAGGTAATGGCACACTGATTCTCAAGTGCTTTTATATATCTGAGAGTATGCCATTTAACAAAAACCTTCCTATGATAGAGACATTTCAGATTCTGCAGCATTTTGTGTCTATAAGAATATGGATGACTACAGAAGAACTTCCTCCTGGAGCCTTGCTTTGGTTGTGATAATACCAGTAACCAAAAAATAGCCAATTTTCATCTCATCAGCTGCCTGGACTGGGCGTCGAGATATTGGGGGATTGATTATTTCATCCTGCCAAGACTGGTATACTGAACTCTACTGTCACAGGAAAATCTGTCAGGCCTCCTGGGCTTACCAACTAAGGCAAATAGTGTTTCTGAGACTGGCATTCACCAAAGGCCACAGAGAGACTTGAAATCACCTGAGTAGGTGGAAAAACTATCTCACTTCTGCTCATTTACTTATCTTAGATCTGACTGGTGGTATTTAATGACTTAGGATACTAGTAGCTCATTACTTGATTAGATAAGTTTACTGATAAAAGTACAGAAAGGTATGCATTTTTCACATACTTCATTGTCCAGGATTAACAGGTTTCATATGTAATTTCAGAGGTCCAAAATTTTAAATTTTGTCTTCTAAAATGTTCATGCCTTTAAACCTAAAGCCATAGCCTTTTGCTATGACACCAGGAAAATCTGTTCCAGCTGTCTTACAGACACCTGCAGGTCCTGGAAGAATTTCTGCTGTATCAAGAAATCTGGTCCGGCGAAAAATATCAGTCTTCAGAGCCTATTTTGACGCCACCCATTTTTGAGCGTATTTTACAGGTCATTCATGCTGCCTGGGCCAAGGCCGACCTGCATATTGTTTTCCAGATAACACCAGCACCTGTACCAGCTCCTGGGACACTTAATCATTGATACCACCTCCCCAGATTCAAATAGGCACCTACCAAGCAACTGAAATCTGCTTTTAAAGGGCATATCTGTTGTGATGTCTCGCTCATTTACCCTTGCCGCCTCTGTACAACCAGGGTATTACTCTGTTCCATTCTTTATGGCAGTTATCACCCTTCCCATGGCTAGCCCCATTCATAGGGACAAGAATAAGAACCTATTTTTTTTTTCCTAGCAGCCTGCCTTCAACGTTTCCTCAAGAAACAGATCTAAATTATCCAGTATGGCAGTTAACTGGATGTTTCTCCACCAATACCTCCTGCTGAATATGAGCCCATTGACTCTCAACTTTCCCCCATCACCTTATGCCTGCAGGAAGTAGCCAGATGAGAACCAGCATCCATATACCCAAAGAGTCTGGAAAGTTTGGGTGGAAGCTCCACCAGTGCCAAGGCCCCTCCCCTGGAGTAGCCTAAGTTTGGATTCTGCTCTGAGAAAGTCTGTCATTGGTGGCTCCACCCACAAAGGCATTAACCCCCCCCACACACACACACACCTTTCAGGTTCCCCTTGTGTGTATCCTCAAATTCCCCTCGGACCACTCAAGAATATTTTTCTCAAAATAAACCTTGGTTTATTCAGTTTGATTGGCATATTACATCAACAGTGGCAGATTTCTAATAAAGGGGGATTTAATAAGACTTAATGCATAGCCCCACCTATACCTCTAATGCCTAGCTATTGGTCATTCAGATTTTTATTAGACCAATTACATGTCTTACATAGGCGAAACATCATGTCTTTGTGTTGTTAAATAAATGCAGTATAAACAAATGTAACACAATTTTATATTGTTAAAAAATAGCATAAACAAATGCAACATACACTTTATGTTCTATAACAAATGTATGTACATAAAAAGAGTAACAAATTCACAGTCATTAGTTATATTTATATTTGAGGCATACTGTTAAGAATAGTTGGAGCAAGCCGGGCGGTGGTGGCACATGCCTTTAATTCCAGCACTTGGGAGGCAGAGGCAGGTGGATCTCTGTGAGTTCGAGACCAGCCTGGTCTACAAGAGCTAGCTCCAGGACAGGCTCCAAAACCACAGAGAAACCCTGTCTCGAAAAACCAAATAAAAAAAAAAAAGAATAGTTGGAGCAGAGTAAAAATGGCCTATAATGATGTCAGAAGTGTCAGATAAGTAACAAGGACCAGATTATACATCAATTTCTTTTGGCTTTTATTTGAAGAACTATTAGATTCTATTTCTACTGTTTCTTTAAACTTTCTTATATTTTTTGCAAGACTATAAAAGCACACAGAATATATTTATTCCAATGTAGAATTCTCAAAATGAGTAAAGACCAAATTCTGTTTGTGGAGATGAGGAAACATAACAAGTGTCTAGGTTTATTTCATTTGAAGTTAATGCTGAGGAGGATTTGCTTGCTGTTGAATATAATGTGATAAAAAAGATAATGATGACTTTTGAGATTTGGGTTAAGAAATTGCAAGAATAGCATTGCTGTGAACTGAAATATGGTAGGTTCATGAGAATTTATCATGTCCTCAGTTTTAAATATGTTGAGTTTGATTGGGGCTTTCTGTTAAATATCTAGGAATACACATGAAACACATAGCCACTATCTTAGCCTGCAATTCATAGGAAAGGCCTGGACTGACAATATTTAATTTGGAATTTTTCAATATGTAGAATTTTTAAAATATATGCATTAAGTTAGAAAGGAGAGAAGAATCAATTGCTAACATTATGGATTCTCTATTACTTTAAGATTTGGTAGATGATGAGGAAGCAAAGGACACTGAAGAGTACCCAGAAAGACTAGAAGAAAATCAAATGTTGTATCCAGAAAACAAGTAATAATGAAGGAGGATATAGTACAAATTGAGCCAAATGCTCCCGAATCAATGAACATAATTTAATGAATATTTATCTCTATATTTAATAGCAGCGGTATAGTAATAACCTTGGAAAAGTAAATTTAATGAACAGATGATGTCAAGTCTGTCATAAGTTGGTAAAGGAGGTGGCTTCTAGAACCAATGCTGTTGATATTTGCTGCATAAAGGAAGAGAAAAAATAAACATAGCAGTGTTAGGAAATGGTGTCAAGAGTATTAGATTATTTTTTTCCTTTTCTTCCTTTTTCTTAAAAGAAATGACAGCATGTTTAAATATTGATGAAAAATCTCCTGGAGAGAGAAATTGGTGATGCAAGAAATATGATACTCTTTCTTTCTTCTGTAATTATCCAATAGCAACTTTGTGTCACAACTGATTTCACATAAGAAAAATAAGAAAATTAGAAGGCAAAAACTGAGAAAAGAAAATTATTTAAGATTTTATAGCTCTGATTTTCTTTCGCTGCACAGATTCACAGTTTCTAGTACACAGTCATCCCAACATATGTTCTCATACTGTGTGTTGCCTTAAAGCCTGTATGTGAGTGCCCAGAGAGGCTCTAATTACATGTTGAGTGGTTAGATGGCTATGCATTTGCATTACTTCATCTTCATCATTTTGATTAGTTTTCAAGATAACTAATATATAATTATAGCTGAATAATATTTTGAGGCTATAGAACCCATTGCATCTACAGAATAATGCTGTAATGATAATAGTATCACTTTTTCAAATCTGTCTTAGAAGTGTCAGGGGACAAGAAATAAAGTCATAAGACTGTGAAATCAGACCATTAGCCTATTAATTAGGAAACCAGGACATTTCTAACTCAGCTGCTGACTAACTCTTCCCTCAGCCAATCGTTTTGTCTTCCTTAGCATCATTGCATTAAAGAAAATAATTTTTGCCTATATATGTGTATTAATAATTAATTCATATTGATAAATAAATTACTAAAAAAGTAGAAGTAAAATGCCTTAAAATTCAAATTTATAATAGAGGCAATGTTTCTCTTGAAATAACTACAGTGAGATTTTTTTTTCATTTTATGCATAAAATAAATGGAAGAAATCCTACCTTTTTTTAAAGAAAATTATATCGAGCCAGAAAACATACAATTTTCAAATCCTAATTTCAGGGGGTTTTGGCAGGTGAATACTGAAGTATCATGAGGGAGACTTTGTCCAAGGCAAGTTCTCCCTTCTTCTGGTTCTGAGAAAATAACAACTACCTATATCAGAAATTGCAGTAGAATAGCAAAGAAGTTTAGGATATTGTGTTTCTGACAAAAAGAAGTTAATAGTTTTTCAGTTCTAAGCTTCAGTACAAACCATAAACTTTGTTTTGTAATTGATACATTCCCAATTCTAGAGAGCACAGCTATGTTAGCTCAGAGAAGAAATGAAAGCCTACAGGAGGCACAGGTCATTAAATCAATTGTGAGCTTCTCTTGAGCTTTATGGACCCTTCTACCATTTTAAAAGCACTTTTCTTAGAGCGTCTCAGAGAAAACAAACATACGTGTATAATCCATCCTATTTCTATTGATCCCTTCCTGTGGAAGTTAAACAACATTTTTGATCAGCTACTATTATTGAAACCCAGTACTAGTAAGACATTTTAAAGACAGGTATGCCCTCGTCTTTATGTAGCTTACCAAGCTAGCAATGAAAGACAGGAACTGAATTTCTGAGCATATTTTCTATAGTGGAGAAAGGGAAAGAAACATAAGAAATTATAGTGTTATTGATTCCCATGTAACTTTCAAAATGTTTATAGTAGAAGAAGTAAGAATCCTCACTCTGTTGACACCAACAAATCTTTCCTATTATTCCATCATCAATAAGTTACCAAGCTAGCAATGAAAGACAGGAACTGAATTTCTGAGCATATTTTCTATAGTGGAGAAAGGGAAAGAAACATAAGAAATTATAGTGTTATTGATTCCCATGTAACTTTCAAAATGTTTATAGTAGAAGAAGTAAGAATCCTCACTCTGTTGACACCAACAAATCTTTCCTATTATTCCATCATCAATAAGAGCAGATAAAGACCTATTTAAATTTTCTTTAAAATGCTTTTTTTAAATACAGTATACTTTAATCATAATTTGCCTCTCTCAACTCCTCTCAGCTCCTCCCCCACTTCCTCACCCACCCTATTATACAGCCTTTCTTACTTTCTCTTTAGAAAAAAAACAGGCAACTAAAAATATAAAAACAATAACAGGGCAAAGCAAACAAACAAACATAAATAAAAAAACACCTATTTATTTTTCAAGTTCTTAGTTCTAAATAAATCAGGCATTTGAACCTAGAGATATTTTCTCTCTTCCATTGTTTTTTCTAGTGTGTTCAGGTCACAACCACCAAGTGAAATGAATCATGTCTCAACTTTTAATTATCCCATCTGTATCCCCATACAGTAAATACATTTTTCTTTAAATACTATATATAACACTATATGTTACTAATATGCTAATTCAAAAAGTTTTAGACCTGTAGAGTGAAGTAACCTTTGTTTTGAAGAGAACAGTGAGATAGTATTCAAGTGGTAAACTTTGATTTTTTTAAATGAAGTTAATTGTCATGAAAAAAATCCATGCGGGCTTTAAACAATATGACATTTGAGGCTATAATATAATCTTTAATGAGCATATATTAGAGGGGAATGCTAATAAATTGATTTCTTGAGTGTGATAAAAATTATTTTATTCACATTATGCATATTATTTAAAGTGTATTCTAGGTCAAGAAATGAAAGTTATTGTTTTAAAATATGTTTTCTGAATTGGTGTGGGAAGTCTTTCTGTATATGTGTTGGTTTTATTGGTTAACGAATAAACTGTTTTGGCCTGTGGCTTAGCAGAATAGAGCTAGGCGGGAAAAACTAAATTGAATGCTGGGAGAAAGAAGGCAGGGTCAGTGAGAAGCCATGTAGCCACCCATGGGAGACAAATGCCTATGCTGTAGCCCACTGGAACCTTGCAGTAAGCCATAGCCATGTGGAAATACACAGATCAATGGAGATGGGTTAGTTGCTAGCAAGAAATATGCTTAAGGTATTGGCCAAACAATATTGCAAATAACATAGTTTCTGTGTGACTATTTCTGTTCTCGGCAGTCTGGAACAAACAAATGGCTCCACCAACACTGAATTGTTTCTCATTTTGCAATATTTTGAAAACATTTTTGAAACTAGAGAGATGGCTCAGTGGTTAAGAGCATTGCCTGCTCTTTCAGAGGACCCAGGTTTGACTTCTAGCACCCACATGGTGGTGCAGAACCTTTTGTAACTTCAGTTCCACGGGAACTGGCACTCACATCTGGCCTTTGTGGCCTCCAGGCATGCACATGATACACAAGTACACATGTACAACTACATATGCTGTTTATCCACTAAACATGTTGAATACCCTAACAATTTAGTGGGTATAATACTAAGCTTAATAAGCACAGCTTTTTGTTGTGTTTTTGTTTGTGTGATTTATAGATGGAAAGGGTAGGCACACTGTAACTAAAATAAATAATTTAATTATATATCTTGCTAAAAATCCAAAATGAATTGTGGAATAGTGTAAGAAGTAATTCATGCTTCAGTGAGGATAGTGTTGTTCTGTTAATTAGAATACAAGGACCATATACCATAGTTCATATCTATAATCTTGGTACTTGGGAGACTGGGAGACAAAAATTTCCACTAGATTTATACCAGACTGTGCTTCATAATGAGTTTTAAGCCAGGTCAGTATGGGCTCCAGAATGAGACCCTGTATTAAAAAAAAAAAAAAAAAAGGAAAATTAGGATGATCAGAGTGAGCACCCAGAAAGTAAAATATGAAGTGTTTTGTTTTGCTTTATGTTAATGAATGAAAAAGATATTCATTATGAAGCATTCCTCAACAGAGTGACATGTTAAAATTTATATTTAAAAGGGTATTTTTGACAAATCAAAACAACATTGAGATACCATCTTACACCTGTCAGAATGACTAAAATCAAAAACACCAATGATAGCTTTTGGGGGGGGGGGATATGGAGTAAGGGGAACACTCATCCACTGCTGGTGGGAATGCTAACTTGTACAACCACTTTGAAAATCAGTGTGGCAGTTTCTCAGGCAATTAGGAATCAATCTACCTCAGGATCCAGCAATACCACTCTTGGGAATATACCCAAGAGATGCTCTATCATACTACAAAAGCATTTGTTCAACTATGTTCATAGCAGCATTATTTGTAATTGTCAGATCCTGGAAACAACCTAGATGCCCCTCAATGGAATAATGGATAAAGAAAGTGTGGAACATATACACATTAGAGTACTACTCAGTGGTAAAAAAACAATGAGATCTTGAATTTTGCATGCAAACGGATGGAAATAGAAAATACTATCCTGAGTGAGATAACCCAGACCCAAAAAGATGAATATGGAATGTACTCACTCATTAGTGGACTCTAGCAATAAACAAAGGACATTAAGCCTATAGTTGACAAGCTTAGAGAAACCAAATAAAAAGATCAACCCAAAGGGAAAAAAAATATAGATCCTCTTGGTAATTGGAAGCAAACAGGATTGCCAGGCAAAAGTTGGGAGCAAGGGGGTGGGGGTATGAGTGGGGGTGGTGGAAGGGTAGAGGGGGAGAGAGTAGGGAAAAGGGAAAGACTGGAGAGTGCTTGGGGGAGTGCAGGGGTGGAGATGTAGGAAGGACATATATAAGAGCAGGGAAGAAGATATCTACATTAAGGGTGCCATCTTAGGGTTGGCAAGAGACTTGGCTCTAGAGAGGATCCCAGGTATTCACGGAGATGTCACCAGCTAGGTCCTTGGGCAGCAGAGTAGAGCATGCCTGAACTGGCCTTGCCCAACTATCACAGTGATGATTATCTCAAATATCACCATAGAGTCTCTGTCTGGTGATGGATGGAGATAGAGACAAAGTCCCTCATCTGAGAAACAGACAGAGCCTCCAAGGTCCAGTTGAAGAGCAGAAGGAGGGAGAAGATGAGCAAGGAAGTCTGGACTGCGAGGGGTTGGTCCACCCACTGAGACAGTGTCCCTGTTCTAATGGGAGCCCACCAAACCCGGCTGGACCAGGACTTAATGAGCATGCCATCAAACCTGACTCTCTGAATGTGGCTGTAAATGCTGGCTGAGAAGCCATTGATAAAGGCATTGGGACTTGTTTCCACTTCATGGAGTGGCTTTTGGGGACCCTAGTCTATTTGTCTATTTAGATGCAAAGCTTCCTAGGGCTGGATGTGGTGGGGGTGGAGTTCCCACAGGGAAGGGTTCCCTGCCCTCTCTTAAGGAGGAAGGGGGAGGGAGAAGGGTGAGTGGGGGAGTGAGAGTGAAATGGGAGGGGGAGGAAGTGTAAATTTTTGAATGAAAAAATAAATATACAAAGGTAAAAACCCAAAACAAACAAACAAAACAAAACAAAAAATAAGCTTTAACTGTATCATTGGTGGGGTAATACATCAGTGCCTGTTTGCCCCTCCCAGTCCAGCATGGCGGAGCTGCTCATGCCTCTGAGCCTTGAACACTGCCCCATTTCTAGGCACATAGTCAGTCCATGCCGACATTAAGCAAGCTGCAACAATCTGCTCACAATCCCCATCCAAATGCTCTGTCTTCCAAAAGATCCAGAGGTCATGCTGGCAGCATAGACCAGAGAGCTTGCATTTCAAAAATGCTGCTTTTTTTCTGCTGCAGCTAGTCCGGAAAATATATCTTAAAGTAGCTGTGGCACACCACCAGCAAACAGCAAGAAGCTGTGTTAAACTCTATATTTTTGTGTCTAGAATTTCTTTTCAAGCTTTCTCAGGTTTTACATGGATATATTCAACAATGTAGGAATGCCAATTGTAACAAGGATGGCCCATTGTTCATCCCAGCTGCCCAGCTAGTTTAGCCCCCAAAATAGAGATAGAGATGTGGTGGCACATACCTTTAATCCCAGTACTTGCTAGGCAGAGTCGAGAAGAGCTCTGTGAGTTCAAGGACTGCTTGTTCTAAAAAGTGAGTTCCAGGACAAAGATACACAGAGAAACCCTGTCTCAAAAAGCCAAAAATTAAAAATAAAAATAAAAGAAATAGAGGTTAAAATAAAGGCACATAAAGATAAAAAATCCACAGAGAGTATGGATACTGTATGCTATTATGATCTCTTTGGATTTTTTGAATGCTGAGGAAGGAGTAAAAGTGGATAAAAGACATTTAAATATAAATCCTGCTGGATTAATAAAACCTAAATATTTTGTAAATGCTTTGACTTCAAAATTGAAGTCAAAAGATATGTTACTTTGAAGAAGAGGTTTTGTTTTTCTTTCCACAGAAAATAAGAAGCTGTGGATTCATTCTGGGGTAAGAAAAATCAAGTTTGATCAAGGAAGACCCCCTGAGAAATCCCCGATAGGAGCGGATGGCCCGAATGTCTGAGTTCTACATCCAGAACAGATTCGAGACTGCTGCCTGAGATGATCAAACCTCACAGGATGCTCCAGTCAGGACTTGATCATAATTTAAAATTTTCTTTAGGTGCCCAAATGATTATTAGTGCCCCCAACCAACAGGAAGTAGCTTGGAAAACTACACATACATTCCCCAAAAATAAACTATGGATATTTTCCTTTGTTTAGAATGTTGGTTGCAAGTGGTTATCAGTAATGGTCAGGAGAAAAGCTAAACAAAGGATATAGAATCAGAGTTCTTGTGTTTTTTTTTAAGGGGGGAAGTGCTGTGGGACAATGGTCTATACCCTGTCAATTGTATTTTAAGAAATGCTGATTGGCCAGTAGCCATGCAGGAAGTAGATTCAGGACAATGAGAATATGAGAATTTGGGGAAGAGGAAAACTCATTTCCACATTTGTGACCCAGCCACAGAAGAAGCAAGATGTGACTGCCTTGCCAAATATGGTACTGAGCCATGTGGTTAACATAGACAAGAATAATGAGCTAATATAAGTTATAAGAGTTAATAAGAAGCCTGAGCTTATTGGCCAATCAGTTTATAACTAAAGTAGACCGCTGTGTGATTTCTTTGGGACTTAACTACTTCAGGAACCAGGCAGGACAGAAAACATTCATACAATACTTAGCCATAGCAGAGAGTTGAATATTGAACTATGAGGTAGAACAAACACTGAAATACGACATATATTAGAACCTAACAATATTAATCATCCATCATCAACATACAGTCATCTGCTTTTTTAAGCACCAGTGAGAGAGAATAGGAAAAGCATAAGATGTTCATTGTGGCAGCTGAGAAGAGATTGGAGTAGAATATATGCCACATTGTAGAAATTCTTGTTGTATAATTAAGGGAGAAATGTGATGAAAAGGGTGTAAATCTAAAAGTATATTAACATTTTAAATCAGAAGAGAAGCTTCAGGCTCCTGATGAATGAGACAATGTACAAGCAAAATAGAAAGAAGTTCATAAATGATATGTCATATGATATAATATCCCAAATTTATAAAAACCTCTTATAATTCAGAACTAGAAAAATAAACTAATTTAATAGTAATAAAAATATCTTAATAGACACATCTTCAAAGCTAGCAAGTATTCAAAGTAGTTCAACATCACTGTTGATGAAGGAAATGAAAATTATAATGAGGTATCATTTTACAACTCTCAAAAAGGTGGATATCACAACTATGACATTATATGAAATGGGAACTCATGTACACTGGTAGTGGTATTATAAACTGACTAAAGTAGTTTAGTCAGTGTGAAAATTAGCATGGAAGTTTCTAAAGAAAGTGAAACATGGAATCTATATAATTCAGCAATCCCACTATTGATATCTATCCAAAGGTAATCAATCTTTTCAAGAAACACATTCACACTTATTTTATTTCAGCATCATTCACAATAGACATGGTATGAAAACAAGTATCAATAAATGAATAAGTGGATAAAGACATACATAGAGACAGGGAAAAATAAACTATTATTCAGCTAGAAAGAAAAAGTGAAATATTGCAATTTTTCAAAATATTTATGAATCTTTAGAACTCAATGCAAAATAGAAAAGATCTCATGATCTTAGGATGAGTGGAATATTTAAAAAGAATAAAGGCGCCGGGCGGTGGTGGCGCACGCCTTTAATCCCAGCACTCGGGAGGCAAAGGCAGGCGGATCTCTGTGAGTTCGAGACCAGCCTGGTCTACAAGAGCTAGTTCCAGGACAGGCTCCAAAACCACAGAGAAACCTTGTCTCAAAAAACCAAAAAAAAAAAAAAAAAAAAAAAAAAAAAAAAAAAAAAAAGAATAAAGGCTATATAGATAGAATTATACAAGGATTAATAGTAGTCAGATTTGGAAGATATGTGATCTAGGCAAGAGTTCAACAACAGGTACATAGGGTAAAACTTTTCTCAAAATAATACAAAACATAAACTATATCTGAAAAAATTTCACTGCATTTGTGGCTTTTAATAAGGAAATAAAATTTATCTGTTCTTATCATACAAATAAAACATCAATGAGTAAACATATGAGAACATGGGCATATTCATTTGCTCAATTATACTATCCACAATTATTTTATCATACACACAGTAAAATTATTTTATGATGATGGAAACTTTTAAGCAGGAGTGAAGTATATTAGAGAAATGGATAATTGCGTGAACAAAACTCTTGACTATTACAGACCCTACAGCCAATGTAAAAACAGAAATATTGTCCTTGTTTTGGATAAGAGGTTTTTTCACTATAGCATAGAAGTCATACTATATGAAAATAGATATAGACAGATAAAGAAATGCGTTGAAGGGGGTCTATGGATGTTTTCCTAGTGAAATAGTATGCTGGGGTTTGAGGTTTGAGTGAAGAATAGAATAGGAATAGTCTGGAGACATTTAAAAGATTGCAGGGACCATTTATGTACACTCATTCAGAACTCAAAAATTGCTTAGTCTTTGAAGGATCAATTCACAGATGTGAAATTGTAGTTTAGTTGGCCAGATATCACATTCAATATCAAACAGCTAGGTATAAGGTATATTGGAGCTCAAATTGAGCCCCTTGATTATTGTTCCAGAGTTCTTTCAAATCTAACTTTTCTGTTTATATTACTTGAATGTCCACATTATATTTCTTTATAAATGTTCAAATTTCTGCTTACAATATATCTTTTAATGTGAAGGAGGGCATCTCCCTAGGCACTTCATTGAAGTGTAGGTAGTCTTGTAAAAAATAGCAATCATTCTCCAAAGAGTGGTTTTTAAAGCAGAAATTCTTCAAGATCTTGCCTCCCAAATGCATTAAAAACTCAAAGATGGCCATATATGTCAGAATAGTGATGCATTCTGAAGCAGATGAGTGGATTGAGATATTTTGGAATGTTGATTTTGACAGTTTTTGACCAATACTAAATCATATATGAAGGGTAACAGGATGTAAAGGCAGAATTTTCAAATAATGTGAGTGAAGATGAACATTCATTGACTCAGTATCACTATGCATCTATGAAAATGTTCACAAAGTATCATGTGCATGAACTATAATCCAAGTAGGCTTTCATTTCTCAGAGAAATAGAAGTATAGCTATTTTAAAGAGACAATGGATCTTGGAAATCACATCACATCCTATATTTAACATTTGAGGATTAAGGAGTCTAGAAAATTTGTGATTTGGACAAATATTTGGAAGCTACTTAGGGAAAAAATTAGACTTAGAAATATTAGTTTATTTGTGTAAATATTGCACAAAATTATGCAAGATTTAGAAAAACAAAGTGCATATTTGCCAACATAATTGAATATGCACATATGTGAGTTGGAGGAAGCTGCTTGTTGGTTTCCAGCCACTTAACCCTAAAGTAATCACACAAAAACTGTATTAATTAAATCACTGCTTGGCCCATTAGCTCTAGCTTCTTATTGACTATCTATTACTTATTAGTTTAACCCATTTCTATTAATCTGTGTTTCACCACGTGGCTGTGGCTTACTGGCTGAAGTTCTGGCATCTGTCTCCGGCAGGGCTAGATGGCTCCTCTCTAACTCTGCCTTTCTTTCTTCAAGCAATTCAGTTTAATTTTCCCTGCCTATCTCTAATCTTTGTGCAGACTTAAGTCAGTTTCTTTATTAACTAATGGTATTCACAACATACAGCGTGAAACCCCACATCATATGTTCAGAGACTGTGGCAGAGGCATGATATGATACTGAATCACAATTGTGATGTTTACTTTTTGATTTTTTGTTTGCTTATTAATTTATTAACTGTAAAGCATGTTATGTAATGTATTTCAATCACATTCATCACTATTATCCCCTCTCACAGCCTCTCCTTTATCTGCCAAACCATTCTTCTCAACAAGTCCTCCTTGGAGCTCATGTCTCTATACTTTTTTGTGTGTTATTTACTCAGTTTATTACAGTTGTTTGTATGAGTGGGCTGTTATTTACTGCAATATAGGCAACTTTTCAGTGGCTATGTCACAGAAGAAAATTACACCTCCTTTCCTAGCAAGTAACTAAACTTAGCCTTCATGAAGGGATGGGGGTTCCAGAAGTCCTTCCCTCATATAAGATAAAATGTTGATGGGCCCAGTTGTGAGGAGGACTTGGTCAGGTAACCATAAGCATTGTAGGTTTAATATTACAACAGGTATCTCATACCCAGAAAATGTTTCTTATGCAGCACTCATAGAAACTTCCTTACATTCTTTCTGTCTCTTCTTTGGAAATACTTCTGTAATTTTCTGTAAGTCAGCTGTGCCATCATGTAGGGCATACTTGTTATCTCTGTCTTAGTTTGCTCATTCACAAATCAGGGTCTCTGATGTTTTGTTTGAATACTCATTAAAAGAAATGAATCTGACTTTTTGCATTTCTTCCCTAAGTTTTCAGTGTTTCATTAGCTCCTTTGTGTGTGTGTGTGTGTGTGTGAGAGAGAGAGAGAGAGAGAGAGAGAGAGAGATGAATGAAGTAGATATGCATTTCTGATAAGTAATAAATAAGAACTACACTTCTTTTAGAAAAGGGTATGTCTATAGGAATGTTACCAGGCTTTCGGGCAAGTCTGGTACCCTTGCAAGCTAAACAATTAAAGTCCAGTCACGCATTTTCCATAATAAAACCAAAAGATTCCAATTAATAAGTAAAATTATAAAATTGGAGTTTCATTCAATGTGGAAAGATGGAGAGATCCAGGCTTCAGAATTTTCCTTCTGCCTGCATGAGATTCGTGTGTAAATTTCATTTCCCCGTGGAGCCTTGCTTTAACAGTCAAGTCAGTGTGAAATTTTGCTTAGAATATCCTCATTCCCTTCATGTCAGGTAAAGAGGGCCTTTTCTTGCTTTAAAGGAGTTCTTCATCTAAATAAAGAACATACAGAACCTCCAAATTGTCTGCTCTTTTAGTATGCATGCAGAAAAGACAGCTGTTAGAATGAACTACCTACAAACTATTGCCTCTTTATACCAAGTAGACATGACTTTCAAACATGATTGGCAACTTCAATCACATGGAGAACTCAAGATACTTGATATCTATTTCCATACATATTAAACTGGTTTCTCTGAAGATAGAAGCAAGAATTCTGTTTTTTTTTTTCAAGACAGAGTTTTTCCATAGATTTGGAGCCTGTCATGGAACTAGTTCCGTGACTTATAGACCAGGCTGCCCCCAAGCTCACAGAAGTCTGCCTGCCTCTGCCTCTCAAGTGTTGGAATTAAAGGCATGCACCAACATTGTCTGACAAATTCTCCGTATTTTATAAATTTTTTCACCCTGTTATACTTGATCTAAGTGTCTAGTTCCAATATTTATTGACTACATTTTGTTTTTTGAGATTTTGAGAAACATGTCATAATCACCTTTTTATTTATTTATGTATCTATTTATCTATGTATGTGTATATATATTTATATTTAATTTATTTATCTATTTATTTATGTGAATGGCAACCATGCCATGGTGCACATGTAGAGATCAGAGAGATTAGAGAAGAATGAGAAGGAAAAAAATTTCTCTTCTTCTACCAAGTGAGTTTTTGGGATCAAATAGATTAAACTGGAGAAATAAAATGAGTGGGAACTAAAGATATTTACTTTGTTAGAAAAAGTTACGAATGTGTGTTTTCTAAAAGAAATAAAATTATAAGGATAATTTTGAATATTAGGAGGACTTTCTCAATAAGGAAAAGCACCTATGTCATTCATAATACAAAATCCAGGAAGTTACTTGGAGGTGGATTTTGAGACCACTGAATTCATTTTCTTTTGTGCACACAGACTAGAGGTTAGTATACTCAATAGTAAGTGAGAGAATGAGAAAAATTATGTGGCAAGAAAGTGGCAGCTACATTTTTCTTCCTTTTTGGAAGTGCATTTTGAAAGTATCAGTACATGATAATCAGTGTTTCTGCTAAAATGGTGTTCTTATGAAGCACATGATATATAAATGTGCTTATCAACGTCCAACTTCAGTTGGGTAATCACTGTTTAATTTATTTCAAAGGTTGTAAAGTTTTAAGAAGCTCCTTGGTGATGAATTAAAAGACCCTTAACTTCTTTTTCTTGTGTGGAACAAAGAATTTCAAGAAATTGAAGTTTTCCCTCTTCCCATAATAATGAAGAATGTGCTTTTTCCAGGCAAGCTAACTCTACTTAATATGTTCTCTGAATATTGCATTCAAATAAATGACATTCTTAAACATAATATGCTAGCTTGGATTCATTTTATATTTTCCCAATACTTCTAGTGTAATGCATGTTTTAAAAAAATTGTCTTTAAGAAATTTGGGTTTCAGTGTTCAGACACAAATGTCAGATTAATCACATGAAGGCAATGAAAGTTGATGTTAATAAATAATGCCCAATTTAGACATAGAAGAAAAAAGTATTTATTTCACCTCTATTTAGAACAAGTTTAAAGGGTCAAGGTATATGTTTAACATCCTATTTCTTAAACTCTGCCACGTCCCAATTTTAGCCTATGAACTTATTAATGGGTTCACTCCCTTTGTTTCTTGTTTGGACCCCTTATAACTGACATTTACAAACACTTGGGAATGACTTTAATTCATTTGTGCCATTTAATACTGTGGACTTCTGAGAGAGTCGAAGAAGTTGCTGAATAAATTTATCTACTCACCTACCAAATTTGCTTTAAAACTTTTATATGTTTTGGGGATGACCACTGAATCCTTGTAGCATTTATTTTCACTGTGTTAAAAATAAAGCTGATCCCAAACTCAACAATTTAAAAAATAACCTTTTTTTTTATCTTGTTATTCTGAGGTATTTTTGTTTTAGTTTGTTTTGTTTTAGACTTGTTCAGATGATGGCAGCCAAGTTCAAAGGAGATTGTCAGCTTATGCAAGGTCTCTTAATGCTTAAGCTCGGGAATTCTCCAGCAGTATTTATGCCATATCTTACTAAGTAAAGTAAATTATAAAAGCAGATAAAATTTAGGAAGGGGAAAATAGATTATACCTTTTTATGGGAGTTGTAAAGTCACATTCTCAGGGGAGTGGAGAGGTAGTTGACTGATGTCAGTTTTGTGCTTAGTAGAGTATTAAAAATTCAAACAATCTTAAGTAGGTATTGCCTAAATTTTTCTAATTTTCTCCTTCTGTTTTAATTTGTTGTTTTTGTTATTCTTTATTTCTAGACAGTTCCTGTGCACATGCTCCATGGAACATGTTTCAGAGTTTTACTATTCTTTTTCAATATCTTTTCATATGTCCCAATCATAACACATAACCAATCACCAACAGTGCCAAAAGAAATATAAGGGCTCAGGTGAGTAGCACAACTTCTCTCCACCAAAGCTCTAAGCTCAATGATCACTTTGGTATACAAATATCTTCTCTTTATTCATTTGACCTCATAAAGGAAAAACGAAGCAAACATTTTTTTATTGTGTGTGTGTAGAAACATTCCCTTTTGCTCATAAGTGCTAAATATCCCTAAGCTCTCCACATTCTCTGTGAATTATCTCCTTTCCCGGAGGCAGTCAATTCTAACTACTGCTTCTATGCCAATAATTTACCAGGTATTTTCGTTTTCATCTCAAATGTTCCTGTGTGCTTACATTAATATCATGTTATTACACTTTTATTCTCATTAGCATAGATAAAGACTCACCAAGAATCAATTTATCAGAAATGCAATGCAGTTAAATTGATAAGCCATAACTTTTGGAACAAGAATAAAATATTAAGAGAGAAAAAGCACAAAAAATATCCCTGATACTTTTATCTGAATAATAATAATAGGCTGATGTTCATGAATGTAAGAATATCATAATAAGAAATTCATTTTGGCTCTAGTACTCCAAAGAGAATGATCTTATACAATTTTTACTTTTCTCTAGCCAATTCTTTTAGTATCTGTAAAGTGCTTTGAGTAATAAATCTAATTTATAATGATTATGTATTTGGAAGTGAGGAATAATTTTCAGGCAATTGACAGGTGAGACTATTGTTAACATTCATAACTAATGAAAATACTGGAAGTACCTTAATAATCATATGTATTTAATTATTATTAAGAATTACATCAGCTGTTCAGTATCTGATAATGTTCAAAATCAATGTCTTCTTTTCTTTTCTTTTTTACCTTGATTGCTATATCATATAACATAATTGATTTTATTTTATTCATAAAATTCTTTCATTTTCTATATATGCTATTCTTCTTGCTTTCTCATCAATCTGACCATACTTTGCAATTAATTTTCAATGTTATTCCTCACTTCCAATTTATTAACATTTGTTGTGTACCATTATTTATGAACAGGATTATTACAAATAGCCTATAAATATGTTTTCTGGAAAATCTCAGATGTTTTATTGTTTTAGCTACAATCAAGAAACCTGATTGGTCTCCAAAGTCCAATGTAAACCTTATACTCTGGTCTATAAATATACATGGAATTGCCTACTTTATTATTCTAAGTGAGTATTTTAAAGATCTTTTGATTTACTCAGTATAAAGTTGGTAAAATAATATTCTATCACAAATATGATCCTATGTAATTAAACTTCATTACTTGTATTTGTTGTGTGACTTTTCCTGATAAAAAAATGTGATCAAGTATCTACTCACCCCAATATGATTTCAACCAAATTTTTATCAGTTAATGAGCTGAGTTTAAAGAAAGTTACATACAAGAGGATAGGTTATGGTTATTAACAGAAAATCCAGGCCAACTTGAGTGATGACTCATGAAAGTTACATCCTCAGAGCTTCCTGTATAACAAGTAGGTATATTACTGAAGAATATCATTTGTCCCTCACTCCATCAATTGTTTACTACTTATGTAATCACAGGGAGCATTTTCATAGGGTTCTCATGAATCTTGAAAGCTGTTGAAGACTTATGATCCTTTTATCCCCGCCTTCCAGATCAGAATGTTAAAATTCATAAAATATAGCTACACAACAAAATGTAAATAAATAATACAAGGCTTGTAATCATAGTATTCAGAAGGTCAAGTTATCTGAACTGCAACATCAAATGTAGGTTACCTAGGAAAACTTGGTATATTCTTATAACTGAAGATGTTGCTAGTTGTTTACCAACATCTTCATGCCTGTTTATCTAGAGCAAAACAAGATGACATTTCTTGCATCTTCTAACATTAGTTCCAGCTATGCAGCTGACTGAAATCTCTTTTGTGGAATGTGAACAGATGTAATGTCTGTCCCCTTCAAATAAAATCCCAGCACTTGGGAGGCAGAGGCAGGCGGATCTCTGGGAGTTCGAGGCCAGCCTGGTCTACAAGAGCTAGTTCCAGGACAGGCTCCAAAAAACCACAGAGAAACCCTGTCTCGAAAAAGCAAAAAAAGCAAACAAACAAACAAAAACAAACAAACAAACAAAAAAACAAACGTATAGTGACTAATAGGATTCTTTTATTAGGACCAACATTCAGCTTTATGCACACATATCTTACTTTCAGGTGACTATTTTAGCTCACAAACATTTTAGTTGTTTTTTTTTCTCCCATATATTTTTTTTTCTTCTCTTTGAATAGGATGATAATACTTAGCTTAAACTTAAAAAATGTACACTTGTGTGCTGAAATGGCAAAACCATGAGATGCTTGGAATCTGGGTGCCTGAGCTCATGAAGGCCTGCCTACTAATGAGAATGTTCATGCTATAGTATTTTCTGCCCTCCCATTTCAGAGTATTTTATGAGTAGAATTTGGCTTCATTTTGAATTCCAATGCAGAGGCAGGCATACATGTCCAGCATTGCCATGAGACACAGACTAAGAATTTATTCCTAATAATAAAGTTTCCTCTCTACCAGAAACAGATGCAGAGATCCACAGCTAACTACTGGACTGAGCTCCCATAATAAAATCAAATAGAAGGAGGAGCAGTAATAAGAACAAAGGGGTTAAGCGTCATGGGGAAACCTGTAACATGAGGGGGCCTGCTTGTTGGGGTTTCTGTTTCACCAGGTACACCACAGCTGGCCAGCCCCCAAAGAAAATCATACATTAAGTTATAACTGATTGGCCCATTAGCTCAGACTACTTGTTAGCTTTTGTAGCTTATATTAACCCATTGTTCTTATCTATGTCAGCCACATGGCTTGGTACTTTCTCAGAGAGGCAGCTCACATCCTGCTTCTTCGATGTTCTGGGCAGAAGTGGCAGAGGGAGCTTCATGCTTCCCAGAAGACTCGTGTTCTCATTTCCCGCCTCTACTTCCTGTCTGGTTGACCCGCTTATAATTCCTGCCTGGCCAATCAGTGTTTATGTAAAAGTTGATTGACAGAATACACACAATTATCCCTCACCAGAAACCCACAAAATCAGCTGACCCAAGCTAGTGGGAGCTTACTGACTCCAGACTGACAATTTGGAAACCTGCAGAGGACTGAACTAGACCCCCTGAAGGCAGGTGGCAAAGGTGTGGCTTGGACAGTACATAAGGCCACTGCCAGTAGGACCAGAACCTAACCCCAATGAATTAGTTGACTTTGGGAATCCCATTATCTATGGAAAGATACCATGCTCAGTCTAGGCACAGAGTGGGGGGAAAGGACCATTGTCCTTACTCAAGGAGATGATGGGACAGACTTAGCTGACTTCCCATGGGAGGCCTTAATGTCTCCAAGGAGCAGAGGAGGGATGTGGTAGGGGAAGGTAGGGAGAGCAGGAGGAAAGGAGGGAGGAGAAACTGGCATTGGTATGTAAAAATAAATAGATAGGTAGATAGATATATAGATGATAGATAGATAGCATTTATATCAATAAATATTCTTTAGTATTTTCTACATATATTCTAATATGGGAAATAGTTTTTCCCCTGCAGTTTCTGTTTGCAATTAGTGTTTCAGGCATGACATTTCTGTTGTTCATATAGGGAGCTCTCACTTTTCCTTCTTTGATTCTTCTTCATTTTCAATGCTTTTAGTGTTCAGCCAGTGACTGAAGCCCTCTAACTTGTACTGCTATCTCATGTGATATAAAATTCTCTATGATGTGACTCCTGATGAATATTACTCTTAAGGGAACAAACTAAAGAATTTATTTCCAATGTTTGTAGAAATCTTTACATTCCATTTGCAACTGAAGGACACTGGAAAAGGCTACTCTGTCAAGGAACCCAAAGTTAGCAGAAGAAAAAGAAAGGCCACAAAAGTCATGAGGTAATGGAGGTATTTTGCTTTTTTCCTCATATATGCCTTCTCTCTCATTCTGTGTGTTGTGTATGTATGTATGTATATCCACTGTACACATATCCACTATATATATACATATATATGGTCACAAATATCTCATTCTCATTCTCTCTCTCTGTATGTATATACATGCATACATACATACATACATACATACATATACATACAGAGAGAAAGAGAGATTTATGGCTATGGGTATATGGGTATTTATATGTGTATGTATATATATATATATACACTTGTGGCTGAAAACAATACACCCAGTGTGAATCTTCACACATTATTGTTAATGGAATCCAGTGACTGACAATATTTGTACACTACATTTTCTTTTTCTAGTCAGTCTTTCTGATATCAAACATCCACCTTAAAAATAAACATGGGAAATTCATTTCCTTTCTTTCAAGGTGTATTTATTTTACCCATCTCTTTAACATTAGTTTAATTTGACCTGTCAAGAAAATTTGGGTTTGGAATAAAATCAAGTTTTATCTCATGAGAAAGTCTGTGTTCCCATGGACCAATATATCTTAGAATTAACCCCCTCTCTCTCTTTCTCTCTCTCTCTCTTTCTCTCTCTCTCTCTTTCTCTCTCTCTCTCTTTCTCTCTCTCTCTCTCTCTCTCTCTCTCTCTCTGTATGAGTGTATGTGTGTGTGTATTTTGTGATTGTATGTGTATATAAAAATCTACCTAGTATTGTTCTTATGTGTGTATTTTTAAATAAGCTTAAAATATTTCCATATGACTTTTTCAAAAACCCTAATGGTTATTTATATTTTATTAATTTTTTTCCCTCAATATTACCCTCCCTCCTCTCTCCTCAGTTACAGTTTTACAATATCATTACTCCTAAACAGCTCCAGATGGAGTTCTTAATGATTCTTCCGTTGTGCATGCTCAAACCCTTAACCAGCCCCCAGCTCCTGCATCACCAGCCACCTCTCAACCTGGCAGTCTTGCTCTCCTCTTCCCCACTTAGATTTGAACTTACTCAGTTTCTTCCATTGGCTGGCATCTCTCAGACTGCTGATTTCAAGCCAAATATATTCTCTCTCTCTCTCTCTCTCTCTCTCTCTCTCTCTCTCTCTCTCTCTCTCTCTCTTTCTCTCTCTCTCTCTCTGGCATTTACATAGAAACTTTATATATGGAACTCTGAAACAAGATAACTTCTCTTTCTCCCAGAGAACAACCTTTCCATTTAGAAGGTGGATAATGGGGACTTCACCACCATCTGTATATCCATCCTTCTTAATGCCTGAACTGTCTCAAATACAAGACAAACTCTAGTAATATTTGGCTAGATTATCTCCATTTCCATTGTTCTATGAAATAGGATGACAGTGGCTTGTGAGTTAACCTGTCACTTGCTGCTTGATTGAGAAGTCCCATGTGTAGTCTTTAATATATGTCTAAGCTGAGGAAAAATCTACACCTGTAATTCAGTTTTAGCCAGGCCAGGCTCTATTATAGAGCCTGATAGAGAACTCCACTGGACATATCAGGTAACTAATGTAGGAAACAATGGGGAAGGATCAGACATGACTATGTGATTGCCTCTCTATTAGAATGAAAAGAATGTTATTGGTTCCACCAGTACTAACAAATTGTAGGAGAAAACAAATGAAACATTCCAGAAACCAATTTACTTTCTGGCTGGGTTAGCAGTAACTATGCAAGAATGTACTACATTAATCTTGATTCCAGGACTCAGAAACCCCAATTTACCCTGCCTTTAAATTTTATAAGACAAATTTATGTAGATATTAGACAAAAACTTCAAAATCTAGACCAGGTTTCTTTTTGTACTTTATTGACATGGCCTTCGAAGTTTTTAATAACTATCATAAGACGTCAAAAACAAAAAGGTCAAAATGCAAGGAAAGAGGGAACAAGACAGAAAGTTAAGTTTTACATCAATGACTATTTTTAAAATTATTTTTATTATTTAATTAAAAATTTCCACATCCTCCCCTCTTCTCATTTCCCTCCCGCTCCCCTATCCCCCTTCCCCTCCCTCTCCAGTCCAAAGAACAGTTGGGGTTCCCTGCCCTGTAGGAAGTCCAAGGTCCCCCCCCTCCATCCAGGAATAGGACGGTGAGCATCCATACAGACTAGGCTCCCACAAAGTCAATACATGCAGTAGGATCAAAACCCAGTGCCATCGTCCGTGGCTTCTCAATCAGCCCTCCTTGTCAGCCACGTTCAGGGAGTCCAGTTTGATCACATGCTTCATCATCCAGCTAGCCTTGATGAGCTCCCATTAGATCAGTGCCACTGTCACAGTGGGTGGGCACATCCCTCGCGGTCCTAACTTCCTTACTCATGTTCTCCCCCATTCTGCTCCTCATTTGGACCTTAGGAGCTCAGTACAGTGTTCCAATGTGGGTCTCTGTCTCTAGCTTCATCCATTGCCAGATGAAGTTTCTATGGTGATATGCAAGATATTCACCAGTATGGCTATAAGATAAGGCCATTTAAGGCTCCCTCTCCTCAGCTGCCCAAGGATCTAGCTGGGGCCATCTCCATGGACACCTGGGAACACCTCTAGAGTCAAGTCTATCGCTGACCCTAAAATGGCTCCCTTAATTAAGATATATACTTTCCTACTCCCATATCCACCCTGCCTCCATCCCAACCATCCCATTCCCCAAGCTCTCCCCATCTTCCCCTTCTCAGTTTTTTCTCCCAATTTCCCCTTACCCCCACCCCATCCCCAATGCCAAGTTTCCAAATTTTGCCTGGCAATCTTGTCTCCTTGTCTCCTTCTAATATCAGGAGGATAACTTTATGTTTTTCTTTGGGATTACCTTATTTAGCATCTCTAGGATCTCATATTATAGGCTCAATGACCTTTATTTATGGCTAGAATCCACTTATGAGTGAATACATACAATATTCATCTTTTTGGATCTGGGTTATCTCACTCAGTATAGTGTTTTCTATTTCCAACCATTTGCATGCAAAATTCAAGATTTCGTTTTTTACTGCTGAGTAGTACTCTGATGCGTACATATTCCAAACTTTATCCATTCTTCCGTTGAGGGGCATCTAGGTAGTTTCCAGGCTCTGGCTATCACAAATAATGCTGCTATGAACATAGTTGAACAAATGATTTTGTAGTATGATAGAGCATCTCTTGGGTATATTCCCAAGACTGGTATTGCTGGATCCTGGGGTAGGTTGATCCCAAATTTCCTGAGAAACTGCCACACTGATTTCCAAAGTGGTTGCACAAGTTTGCATTCCCACCAGCAAAGGATGAGTGTTCCATTTACTCCACATCCTCTACAGCAAAGGCTATCATTGATGTTTTTGATTCTAGCCATTCTGACAAGTGTAAGATGGTATCTCAAAGTTGTTTTGATTTGCATTTCCCTGATCACTAAGGAGGTTGAGCATGACCTTAGGTGTCTTTTGGCCATTTGAACTTCTTCTGTTGAGAATTCGCTGTTCAGTTCAGTACCCCATTTTTTAATTGAGTTAATTAGCATTTTAAAGTCTAGTTTCTTGAGTTATTTATATATTTTGGAAATCAGACTTTTGTCTGTTGCGGGGTTGGTGAAGATCTTCTCCCAGTCAGTAGGTTGCCTTTTTGTCTTAATGATAGTGTCCTTTGCTTTACAGAAGCTTCTCAGTTTTAGGAGGTCCCATTTATTCAATGTTGCCCTTATTGTCTGTGCTACTGGGGTTATATGTAGGAAGTGGTCTCCTCTGCCCATGTGTTGTAGAGTACTTCCCACTTTCTCTTCTATCAGATTCATTGTGTTTAGATTTATATTGAGGTCTTTAATCCATTTGGACTTGAGTTTTGTGCATGGTGATAAATACGGATCTATTTTCATTCTTCTACAGGTTGACATCCAGTTATGCCAGCACCATTTGTTGAAGATGCTTTCTTTCTTCCATTGTATACTTTTAGCTCCTTTGTCGAAAATCAGGTGTTTAGAGGTTTGTGGGTTAAAGTCCGGGTCTTCTACTCGATTTCATTGGTCAACATCTCTGTTTTTATGCTAATACCAAGCTGTTTTCATTACTGTAGCTCTGTAATAGATTTTGAAGTCAGGGATGGTAATGCCACGGGAAGTACCTCTATTTACAGGATTGTTTTGGCTGTCCTGGATTTTTTTTTTTCCTTTTTTTTTTTTTTTTTTTTCGAGACAGGGTTTCTCTGTGGTTTTGGAGCCTGTCCTGGAACTAGCTCTGTAGACCAGGCTGGTCTCGAACTCACAGAGATCCGCCTGCCTCTGCCTCCCAAGTGCTGGGATTAAAGGCGTGCGCCACCACAGCCCAGCCTGTCCTGGATTTTTTATATAAAGTTGATTATTGTCCTCTGAAGGTCTGTGAAGAATTTTTGGGATTTTGATGGGGATTGCATTGAATCTATAGATTACTTTTGAGCCCCAACGGAGTTGAGAACCATGTCTGTAGTGTCACACTGGTGTAATAGTGGTACAATGCTTAGGGAATTAGCAAACAACATATGTTTTGATTTTAAGCCCACTCCATAAGATGAAAACCATACCTGACAGTGCTTAGGTGACCAAGAACCTGAGACTAAATAGATCAAAAACCTAGGGGAAATGGATACTATTGTTCTGCTAGAGAAATGCAACAATAAAATGAATTCAATTGGCATTCTGATGTATTCATAGGTCAGAGTGCCTTGCTCAGCCATCATCAGAGAAACCTCCTCCTGCAAAAGATAAAAACATATACAGAGACTCACAGTGAGACAACTGTAGAGAATGTGAGACCTTGAAATGGTACTATTCTCCATAAGATCTCTCCCCTTAGGACTTGTGGAATACACATGTGAACTCACAGAAACTGGTAGCATACACAGAGCCTGCCTATGTCTTTGCCAGATAGCATCACAATGGTAAGAGAAAAAGTGGGCACAAGCTCCAATCCATGACCCAGAAGCTACCTACAATTGATAACCACTGGGAAAATAAAAATTAGTTTTCTTCAATGGTGTCTCCCTGAGAATCAAACCGTTCTTAAGGGTAGTTCCGATGCCCATCAGTAGATGGCCAGTGTAAAAATAATTAAATGACATCCTTTATAAAATTTTATTTTATTATTACTATCATAATTATTATTACTAAAGATATCTGTTTTCTAATGAAAGTCAGAAAGGGTGTAGATTCAGATGGGAGGAAGGAGGGTAGAAGGGAGGAGGGTTGGAGAGAGGAACTTTCAGGAGTTGGAGGAAGGTTAAACACTAATCATAATACATTGCATGATAAAAAACAATTTTAAATAAAATGAAAACAGAAAAGGATGTTGAGCAAACTAAAATCGAAAAACATTTACAATATATTCATACATAATAAATATAAAATATATATGAAAAATATTTTTTATGAATAATCATAATCTGTATCTTCTCATGATGGCACAAAAGCTTCATAAGGATCTCACCTTTCTCACCAAAGTACTTTACAAATGCCCTAACTTCAAATGCCATCATTTGGGAGACTTTAGTTACTGTATATAAGTTTATTTTTTCTGAGACAGGGTTTCTCTGTTTAGCTCTGGTGCATGTCTTGGATCTAGCTCTTGTAGCCTAGGCTGGCCTCAAACTCACAGAGATCTGCCTGCTTCTGTCTCCCACATGCTGGAATTAAAGACATGCACCACCACTGCCCTGCCAGTATCTAAGTTTTGCAAGTTTGCAAACATTTAGTTCAAAGTAATTATAATACATGTTATAATAATCAGTGAGTAACTGGTACTGCCTTGTATTTTCCTAAACCAATTTAAAACAAAATCTTCATATTTGTAGAGTAATGAAATTGAAAAAAATATACTTAAGTATCTAAGGGTTGCAAAGCAATTTTTCTCTAGATGAATCTTTAAAAAGTCATTGTAGAAGGAACTGCCGGGCTGTGTTCCTGCCACCTGACTCCTGGTTGCCTGGCTAGCTTATGCCCTGAAATAAGAACACACAAATCATATTAATTTAAACACTGCTTGGCCCATTATATCTAGCCTCTTCTTGGCTAACTCTCATATCTTGCTTAACCCATATTTAGGAATCTGTATAGCACCACGAAGTGGTGTCTTACCAGGAAAGATTCAGCATGTCTGACCTGCGTCCATCTTGGGCTGGAGCTTCATCGTGTCTGCCCTGGAGAGGAGAGGCATGGCGTCTGAGCTCACTTCCTGTAGTAAGTGGAGTGGTGAGGAGCAGCGGAGCTGTGTCCTGCCACCCGGCTAACTTTACCTGTAATAATTACATGGAAATTGTATTCTTTTAAACACTGCCTGGCCCATTGGTTCCAGCCTCTTATTGGCTAGCTCTTACATATTGATCTAACCCATTTCTAATAATCTGTGTAGCACCACGATGTGGTGCCTTACCAGAAAAGATCTCAACCTGCGTCTGTGTTGGGTGGGAGAATCATGGCGACTGCCTGACTCAGCTTCTTTCTCCCAGCATTCTGTTCTGTCTACTCTGCCTATCTAAGTTGATGTCTTATCAAAAGGGCCAAGGCAGTTTCTTTATTAACCAATGACCTTCCTCTATCGTTTCCCCTTTTTCTATTTAAACAAAAAAGAAAGGCTTTTACTTTAACATAGTAAAATTACATATAACAAAACAGTTATCAAGCAAGAATTACAGCTATAATATTTATATGTATTTTATCTTTTATTATAACTAAGGAAAACTATAACTATCTATCCATACTTCAACTCCATCAAAGACTCCAGAAGGATATAATATTACCCAAGTAAACAAGAACTAAGAAACTTCAAACTCTAGAAATGACAGAGACATCTCACTGCCTGGACAGTTACCCAAAGTTCCTCTGTACTGTTGGGGCATCCATCTTCAGCCTACAGGCCATAGTATCCAGCAGACTTTTCCATGAAGCAGGAAATTTAAAGACAGTTCAGTCACTATCTGTGTCCTGCAGAATGTCTCACAGACTCTTTCATGAGTCAGGACATCTCACCTTTAGGCAAGTTCAGCAGTCCTCTCTCTGCTGGTTCTTTGTGTCCAGATAAGCAATCCAGGCAAGAGCAGTTTCTTGCCCAAATGGCTATCAAACTCCATAAGGAGCCTCTTCAATGCCCATCTTCCTCTTGAAGTAGCTGGGACTGCCAAGAGCAGACATGTCTCATTGCCATGAAAAACCTTAAGTTATTAAAATATTTTAAATGCCATATTCTGCAGTCTTTGAGAGATATGAAGAATGCCTATCTAACTGAAATATATCTCCGTATATCTAGAAAATCTAACTAATATGACCACAAGCTTGACTATTATTGTTGACTATCCATTAACAACCTATATTTCCTAATTATAAATTACATTTTAAATGAACTACACAATCACTATACCTTAATCAAGATCAGAAATACATATACATATAACAAAATTGATCTTAAAATCTATACCAATGTAAATTATTCATACCTATATCATTTCCCCCTTTAAATGTAAAAGAACATTTATAAACCATATTTGGGAACATGGGCACAGTTTTTTCTCTCCAAACTTCTTCCTGCTGAATGGGGGCTCTGTTATTCAGGTCTTTTATGGGATAAACTCTCTTCTAGGTTCATCTCAGTTGACAGTTGAGCAAAGTAATTTTTTAATGGTGTTCACAGCAACCTTTCAGGAGGATGTGGTGTATCATACCATATTGGGATAGAAGCAATCCACAGGGTCTCATCCTCTGTGAAAACAAAAGAAGACCCTCTCCAAAGCATCATATCTTTAGACCCAAATTCTGAAGTCATACCCTTATGATATCCATTCTGGTTTAGCTTGGCAGCCCATATAATGAAATGTCTCTCTGTACTTAGCTCCTCCACAGTCAAAAATTTTAAAGAAAACACAATGTACATAATCCAGACTCTCTGTGAATTTTCCATTTTTACATGGCTTATTTTTCTTTATTTCTTTTAATCCATAACTATCTGTACTCTGTCTCTTTAAAGACTTTGCCCCCTTTTTTTAAGGACATTAACTTTATTCTCTCTCTATATATATATTTTCTCTCTCAAGCCTACGTACACTCATCCAACATTGTGATCCATTTAGTGGTCTGAATCTGTCCTATTGTGAATCTGTAATTTTTTTAATATCCAGGAGCATTTTTTAAAATGTTAAGCAGTTCTTAAAAACTTAAGTTGCACCATGTACAGGTAATACGATGCTGCCTGTGTCCTGCCCAGTTTAAACCTTAACTGCGCTGCTATTACAGTAATTACGGTCATTCCTGCCTGAGGTCAGCACAGTTCAGCATGGAACAGCCTCTTCTGCCTAAGATCTATTTGGTGCCCCTGAGCTTTGCACAGTTCCAGGCACATAGCAAGTCCACATTGGAGCTGCACACAGCAGTTTAACTCTGAGACTGAGCGTGCGACACAAACTCTTTTCATCCAAGTTACAGCCAAATCTGACACGCAGAGCACTGTGCAGTCTGAAAACACTTCTCTGAATGGCGGCAAGAATCTGCCATGCTCTTCTGCCTGCCTAAGTCTCATTCTGTTGTCTGCCCAGGTGCAGGCGGGGAGCGCTGAGCTATCTGCACGGTCTCAGAGCACTCTCCTTATGATTCCAAGCAGGAACACAAACATCCAGTCCCATAAAAGCCATTGAAATGCTTTAAAACCAGAGTTTGCACTGGTGGCACAGTCCCAGGAAGCCACACTTTAAAATGACACAGCTTTTTTTTTCTGCTGCTGTTGCTGAATCAGGAAATCTCTCTATGGCACACCACCAACAAACAGCAAAAATCTGTGTTAAACTCTGTTTTTTCTCTGTTTAAAATTAAGCTCTCTCAGGATTTACATGGATCCAGTTTAGCATGTTGGAGTGCCACTCTGTAGTAAGTGGAGCAGTAAGGAGCAGCGGAGCTGCGTCCCACCACCTGGCTAGCTTTATCCGAAATAATTACATGGAAACTGTATTCTTTTAAACACTGTCTGGCCCATTAGTTCCAGCCTCTTATTGGCTAGCTCTTACATATTGATCTAACCCATTTCTAATAATCTGTGTAACACCATGAGGTGGTGCCTTACCAGAAAAGATCTCAACCTGCATTTGTGTTGGGTGGGAGAATCATGGTGACTGTCTGACTCGGCTTCTTTCTCCCAGCATTCTGTTCTGTCTACTTTGCCTATCTAAGCTGCTGTCCTATCAAAAGGGCCAAGGCAGTTTCTTTATTAACCAATGACCTTCCTCCATCAACTTCCCTTCTTCCCAGAATTCTGTTCTGTCTACTCCACCCACCTAAGGACTGGCGTATCAAATAGGCCAAGGCAGTTTCTTTATTAACCACTGAAATCAACAGATTGACATATGACCTTCCCACATCAAGTCATATATCTAATTTATAACAATGTATAGTTATACAAAATGTAAGTGTATAAAAATCTAGGTAAAATTTTTAGATCTGTGTGTTATGTTCCATAATAGGAACATTGATTTGATCTCAAATCAGAAAACTGTACAATACAATACAAATTGAAATAACATGTTGAGTAACATCTCTAGTGGACAAATTTGTTAAAAATGAAACTTTTGACCATTTATTCTTATCTACATCCTTCCCACACTTTAAGGATTCAAAAACATTCTGAAGAAAAATCTTCACAATATAATTAGAATTGGAATTTGACTAAATAATATAGTTCATTAATAAAATTCATTTGTTAAAATCAAATAATTTTCATCTTTGAAAATACTTTCTCTTCTTTAAAATATTTTTTCTTCTTTAAAAGTTAAACTCTAAAAGAATTAAGAGATAATGGCATAAAATCATTTCTTTTAAAGCCAAGGGGTTTTCCCCAGTAGTTATCTTTCTGAAAAAAGCAAATAATAAATAAGGAGAAAATAATGTGTATCAATTTATATTTTAATGTATATGTTATATACATGCTGCCTAATTCAGAACATTTTGGTAGTGGTATCTGTCTGTTGTAGTTTTGTGTGTATGTTGTGTGTGTGTATGTGTGTGTGTGTGTGTTTTCAATGAAGGAGTAACTGGCAACGGACCAATTACTATTGAAGTAAGCTGGCAGACAGTGCCATTTGGGAATTAGGGATTTATTTCCTAAAATGGTAACCACCTGATAAATTTGTGGCCCTTAACCTTAAATCTTTCTCTGAGCTAACAGGATTATAGAAATGATTTGGTTCACTAAAGACTTCTCCAAAAGAGGTCAAAAGGTGATCACTCAAATGGCCTTGTCAGACCTACTAATATCTGTTGAAGGTCATTCTAATGAAATGGATGACAGCAATGTCATATTGTCTAGCCAGGGTAAAAACATAGTTATTCCAAGTTAGAAATATTGAATTACGTACAGTCACAGTCTCCTGATGCAATTATTTCTGAAGCACATTTATTTCAGTAGGAAACTACCTTAGATATTCATCAGCTCTGACAGTATGATAAGAAGTAGCTTAGGTCATATGCCCAGTGCCAATAATATTTGATAAAAAAGTGTGCATGTTTTCTCCCAATGCATTCTCAATCACTTGATTCAGTGTACATATACAGAGGTAAATATCATATAAGTACCTACCAGTAGTTACAGTTATACTCTTTCCAATAATTTTTATATTATTATTATTATTATTAATATACTTCTGAAAACTTCTTAAATATCCTACCTTTCATCCTTTGCTTCCTATTTCTTTCTCCATACTCCTGCCTTCTTCTTCTAAGAAAATACCACACACAACTCCCCCCCACACACTTTTATATGTACTTAGAGATATTATTTGTAATAAGCCAGTTTATTTGTTCATTTGAAGGTTGATAATTGAGGCTGGAAAGACAGTTGAGTGGTTAAGACAACTTAGAGTTCTTCTAACTCAGTTGTTGGTCAAAAGTGTCCCATGAAAATCTGCCAAAACTTGAAGCTTTTGCCAAGACAATTGACTTCTCTTCAAAAATTCATAAGAAGGCCCAGTGCTGAAGACAAAACAGCTCAATGAACATGAGAAGGTTGATCTGGTGACTACATATAGACTCCAGCCTACATCTATGGTATGTGAAGTCTGTAGTTCTGCAGACTACCAAAAAAAAAAAAAGTAAACACCACTCAAACCATAAAATCTTTAATCTATATTTGACCTGCCTGAAAAATAAACCAGGACAATAGTGGCACAAATTTTCTGGGAGTAACCAACTAATGTCTGATTTGACTTAAGGTTTATTACGAGATGGAACTCATACCTGATACTGCATTAATTGACAAATCCAGAGTCTAGATAGCCCATAGATCTATGATAGAGCCATATATTACTGTGATTTGTGACTTAACATAGAGTATGTGAAGAGTATGTATAAAAGACAGACTCTATTCTTTTGGGAATGTCAATACGAAAATAAAAATACAAATGTGCATATGATGATAAATAAAGGAAAAAATATAGTTTTTAAGCTTCTTAGCCTAATTTTTCTGTAACTGGGGATAACATTTAAGATATTTAGCAAAACCCAAAGCTTTGGTTAGCAATACAGCTTGTTTGTTTTCATACAATTTTATGCAGAGTTTTGTTTGTTTTATTTTCAGGATATGGTTTGTTACATCTTGAGTGGTTTTAGTCTTTAACTTGCAAAGAAATGCTGCTGGCAGAAATATATAAAGTAATGGGAAAGATCTAATAGCTCTACTTTTAGGTGTGAGCACATGAAGAAAGATCATCCAAAATTAGGGGAGAAGAAATTTGAGGATAAACCTTTGGAAACCTGAAAACATAACAGACGATAACAAAATGGACAAAGAGAATCTCAAAACAGTATAGTCTATTTTCATAGCCCTGAGCTGCTCCAGGGAGCTTGAAGATAAAGTCCTATTGCTGAAGACACTAATGACTTCAGGCACAGTATTGGAGAAATATCTAGAACTCACTTGAAACCTTTCCCCCTGAACTCAATCTTTTATAGTATAAGAAGGTGATATGCAATCTGTCAAGAGAAAAAAAAAACAATCTATAGCCCCTGCCAACTATAACTTCTGATCCAGAACAATGACTGGCACAGAAAAATATATTTCCAATGGTATAATAGCGGTACTACTATCTTGAAGAAACAAATTGTACAATTAGACCTAAAACCATATCAGTGGGTGATGTGGGATTCCCCTCTGTTTGCTGTGAATACCATTGGTTAATAAAGAAACTGCTTTGAGCCCAGAAAGAAGGTGGAGTCAAAGAGAAGTCATGTAGCCCTTTTGGACACAGATATTGGAACTTTGCCCTGTAAGCCATAGCCTTATGACAACACACAGATTAATAGAGATGGGTTGATTTAAGAAAAGTGTTAACCAGACATACACTTAAGCTGTTGGCCAAACAGTATTGCAATAATATAATTTCTGTGTGGTTATTTTGGGTCTGAGTGGGTGGCCAGGAAACAAACAAGCAGCCTTGGACAACAAATCGGTGCACCAACATGGGGCTGACTACATCCACATAAAACCTGAGAAAGCTTGAAAAGAAACTCTAGATACAGGAAAACAAATTTTAGCCACATTTTGTTTTCAGCTGGTGGCATGCAGCAGCTTCCTTAAGAGAGATTTTCCTGATTTAGCGGTAGCAGAAAAAAAAAAGCCATGTGGTTTTAAAACAGCAGCTTTCTGGGCCATGTTGCCAGAATCAACTCAGGCTCTTTCAGGAGGCTGAGCAATTAAATGTGGTTTGTGAGCAGAGTGCTACAACTTTCTTAATGGCAACATATGCTCACTGTGTGCCTGAAAATGGGTTACATGTGACTATGGCTCACACTAAACAGACCTCTGCCCCACCATGTTGGACTGTTTGCTGTTATTACCATTGATGAAGAAACTGCTTTGAAACTATTAACAAGGCAGAACTTAGGTAGGCAGGGAAAGCTAGGTTGAATACTGGGAGAAAGAAGGGTGGTGTTGGGGAGACGCCATGGAGCTGCCACCAGAGTGAGACATGCTGAAACTTTAGCCCATGAGCCACAGCCATATGTCCATACACAGATTAATAGAAATGGGTTAAATTAACATGTAAGAGTTAGCCAATAAGAGCCTAGAGCTAATGGGCCAAGCAGTAAATTAATTAATACAGTTTCTGTGTGATTATTTTGGGGCTAAGTGGCCTGTAGCCATCAAGCAGCTCTCTCTACCTACACATAATGTTACAATTTCTAAAAAATATTTACTTTCAAAACCTTAGAAAGCAAACAAAAATGTACTAAAATGCAAAAAATCCTTCATTGTAAGTGCTTTAATTTCCATGATTTTAATGAAATTTAGGTATAAATTATGTGAATAAATCCTGTAGAATAATTCAAAATTAAAACTTTTTTTGGAGTCTTATATACTTATGAATGACTTATGTATACTCCTAATAAATAACAAAATGGAAAAAATGATCATATCTGTGATCACAGCAACTTTTCTTCACCAGAATCTCATATAATTTTAATCTTACTGTAAATCCTTTATCTTTTTGTCAAGCAGTGGACAATATTCTTATGCTCTCCCAGGACATTCTCCTTTTCCTGAAATATTATATATTAAAGTTGTCATCTCTTTTTCACTTATATTTTTTCTTATTTTCTGAATAAAAATGTGTCAAATATTCGCTATCCAAAAACAACACACACAGTTTTATCCAACTTCACTGTCTCATTTCTTGTTTGAATATTTGCTTTTCTTGTTATTTTCTTTCTTTTAGTTGGGAACTCATTATTTTACTGTGTTTCTCAGGCTGAACATAAACAATCTCATGAGCTTTGCACTCCAGGTTCATTTGAATGCTTAGATTTTAAGACTACTCTACTATGTCTATCTTCTGTCATATTTCTTATCACAACACTAAACTTCCTTTTAAAATGTAACTTTTATTTTGAGTATTTTACACAGAAGTACCATGTTTACATTGTTTCCAACCCAAATTCTACCTCTTTCAACTTCTCCTATGTTTCCTCCTCACTCTCCCTCAAATTTATGACCTCTTCTTCTCAACTAATTACTGTTATACACATAAGTCTGTGTATATGTATTCACAACCCACTAAGTCAAATAGAGTTGTTTCTGTGTATAGTGACAACTACATGGGATTATATAATTTATTAATGGTTTCCTGGGGAAAACAAATTCTTCCTCTCTCAGCAGAAGCTGACCACCTGAATCTCTATATCAAGAGGTAAGACCTTTGAAATTGGAGCATGCATCTTCAACCTAGAGGCCCATAGTATCCAGCAGACTTTTCCATGAAGCAGGAAATTTCAAAGACAGTTCCACCTATATTGGCAGTTTGTTAATCACTTTCTTCTGTGTCCTGCAGAATGTCTTGCAGACTCTTTCATGAAACAGGAACTCTGAAGGACCATCTCCCCTTTAGGCAAGTTTAGCAGTCGTTTCTCTGTGTGTCCTGCATGTCAAGTTAAACAGACATGGCAAGAGCAGCTTCTTGCCCAAAAGACTAGCAAACTCCATAAGGAGACTCTTTGATGCCCATCTTCCTCTTGAAGTAACTGGTTAACTGATGCTGCTAGGAGCAGACGTGTCTCATTGTCATGAAAATTCCCAAGTTCTTAAAACATTTTAAATGCCATATTCTGAAGGTATCTGAAAGATTTGAAGAATACCAATCTAACTGAAATATATCTCTATACATCTATAAAATCTAACTAACATGATTACAAGTTTGACTATTATAGATGAATACTATTAACTTATATTTTGTAATTACATATTACATGTTTAAATGTACTGTACAATGAAAACACCTTAATCAAGAACAGAACTAAACACATAACAAGGCTGACCTTAAATTTGTATTAATAAACCAAGATCCAAACAAATGCAAGTTATTCATATCTATATCATATTCCCCTTTAAATGTAAACAAACATTTATATACAATATTTGGGAATATGGGCATAGCTTTCTCCATTCTGCTTCCTGCTAATTGTTAGGCATAGTAATTTTTTGGGTGTCCATGGCAACTTTCAGAGGTTTTTGTTCCATCAAACAACACCAGTCTGGAAGCAATCCACAGGTTCTCATCCTCTGAGGAAACCAGAGAACCTCTTTTCCAAAGCAACATTTTCTTAGACCCAAATTTGGAAGTCATGATACCTTTATAATATAAATGCTGGTTTAGCTTAGCAGCCCATAAAATGAAATCTCTCTCTGTACTTAGCTCATTCACAGTCAAAAAAATTCAAATATAACACAATAATATACATAATCCAGACTCTGTGAATTTCCATTTTTGTGTGACTTTACTCCTTTTAATATATGATTATCTGTTCTTTGTCTATTTAAAGATTTTTTTTAATGATTTACTTTTATCCACCCCACTCAACTGGGTTTGTCTTTATTGAATATCTGTAATTCTTTATTGTCCAGTAGCAGGTTTTTTTTTTGTTTTTTTTTTTGTTTGTTTTTTTGTTTTTTTGTTTTTTTGTTTTTCGAGGCAGGGTTACTCTGTAGCTTTGGTGCCTGTCCTGGAACTAGCTCTTGTAGACCAGGCTGGCCTCGAACTCAGAGATCTGCCTGCCTCTGCCTCCCAAGTGCTGGGATTAAAGGCGTGCGCCACCACCGCTGGCTCAGTAGCAGTTTTTAAGATGTTAAGTGCTTCTTGAAACTTAAACTGTGCCATTACTATGGTATGATACTACCTGCTTGCCCACTCAGTCTAAAACTTAAGCTGTGACATTTCTAGGGTATATATAGTAATTCCTGCTTGCCCCACCCAGTCCATCATGACTGAGCCACTTGCACCTCCTAGAGCCTCATACACTGCCCCACTTTCAGGCACATAACTGGTACACATTGCCATCAAGCAAGCTACAGAGTGATGCTTACAAACCCCATCCAAATGCACCATCTCCTGAAAACGACAGAGGTTGTGCTGACAGCATGGCCCAGAAAGTCTGCATTTCAAAATGGCCCTTTTTTCCTGTTACCTACTGCTGAATCAGGATAACCTCTCTTAAGGGGGCTCCAGCATTCTACCAGCAAGCAATGCCCATTTGGGGAAAAATGTGCCTAAACTCTATTTGTTAGTGTCTAGAATTCCTTTTCAAGCCCTGTTAGGTTTTATGTGAATTTAGTTCATCACGTTGGTGCCAATTAGTTGGAGGAAGGGGGCCACTTGTTGATTCCTGGCCTGAAATAATCGCACAGAAACTGCATTAATTAAATCACTGCTTGGCCCATTAGCTCTAGCTTCTTATTGGCTAACTCTTGCATATTAATATAACATATTTCTATTAATCTGTGTATGGCCATGTGGCCCATAAACTAATGTGTCAGCATGTCTGATTCCAAAGCAGATCCATGGCATCTCCCTGACTCTGCCCTTCTTCCTCCCATCATTCAGTCTAGCTTTCCTTTCCTAAGTTATGCCTTGCTGTAGGTTCAAAGCAGTTCCTTTATTCATTAATGGTAATCACAGCACACAGAGGGGACTCCCACATCAATTATGTTTCTTTCTCTTAAATTGACGGTGAGTGATTGTATTTAAATTTCATTCTACTTAATGTGTTTATGTGCCTCTAAGTAAATACCACTTATACAGTTTTTACCATGGAATTACATTGTATTTATATGCTTTATAATAGGAAAAAATTTGGAGGTTTACACAAGAAACATATTGAAATGAGCAATTTAAAGGCATCAGAAAGTCAGAAAAATATAAAACTGTACTAACAGCATTTTACTTATCTTCCTGCTCAGAAAACTGATGATTTCTGCTTAAAAGCATTTTATTTGAAAAATACATTTTAATAACTTTTTTTTATCATATATTGCATGTTTTCTCAATTTAGTAAGAAGCTCACTAAATTTTGAAAGTATCTTCTCATGTAATATTTGTTCTTCACAATAAAATTTTAATCAGTAGGATTCCTAAAAGTTTTTTACTTTTGCATGAATAAAATGTCAGATATATCCTCTTTCTTATAATAGAAAAAATAGATGAAAAGATTGAGTTGAAACACTATGCATTTGCAGAAAAGAAAATTATTGTATTTTGATGTAGTTTTCTTATTACTTATATATAGCTATTTGTTTCTACTAATTGTGTAAATCCTCTAATTTATTGACATTTTGTCATTTAACATTTGTTTAAGATTTTGGACTCAATTAATTTTATTTATTGGAAGAGTGTTTTTAAAAGTTTTATGGATTCAGCTAAAAATATCAAAAAAGGATTTGGTTAAAATATTTAATATTGAAGATTATTCAAATAAACTATTTCAACCTTGTAACATACTCCAACTTCATCTAAAAAGGGTCAATAATGTATTTGCATACCATAGAACAATATAGGAAAGGGAAGTAGTAGTTTTCTTTCATAGAAGTACTTTTACAGAAAAGAATCTGTAACATCAAGAATGTGTCCTTTTTATACAACAAGGTTAGCTCTTTATCAGTAAAAGTTGATTAATAAAATTTGTTAACTAATTTGTATAGAAATCTATATATTTATGATTAATAAATAGGTGAAATATATGTTATTTCAAAACAGGACTTAACATCTTTTATTTATTTATTTATTTATTTGGAACACTTTTTTATTTCAGTAAATAAAAATCATAAGCCATACTGTGTAACATGTAGCACATAACATGAAGTTTGATTGATTATCTACATTTTAGAGACAAACAGTAAAATTATCATAACCACAATATCTGGAGACTTCCCAATGAATTACATTTGTAGTTTGGTTTTTTGTTGTTTTTATTTTATTTTATTCTTTTTTAATTAAAATTTCTGCCTCCTCCCCGTTTCCCATTTCCCTCCCTCTCCTCCCACATATTGCCCCCTCCCCCCACTCCTCTCCCCCTATCCCCACTCCTCTTCTCCTCCCCCCACTCCATTCTCCCTCCCTCTCGATACTGAAGAGCAGTACAAATTCCCTGCCCTGCGGGAAGACCAAGGTCCTCCCACTTCTATCTAGGTCCAGGAAAGTGAGCATCCAAACAGGCTAAGCTCCCACAAAGCCAGTTCATGTATTAGGATCGAAACCTAGTGCCATTGTCCTTGGCTTCTCATCAGCCTTCATTGTCCGCCATGTTCAGAAAGTTCGGTTTCAACCCATGCTTATTCTGTCCCAGTCCAGCTGGCCTTGGTAGGCTCCCAATAGATCAGTTCCACTGTCACAGTGGGTGGGTGCACCCCTCGTGGTCCTGACTTCCTTGCTCATGTTCTCCCTCCTTCTGCTCCTCATTTGGTGATGGAGGTGGGTCTTGTATTAATCTGTTGCTTTCATTGGTTAATTAATAAAGAAAACTGCCCTGGCCCATTTGATAGGCCAACCCTTAGGTGGGTGGAGTAAACAGAACAGAATGCTGGGAGAAAGAAGCCGAGTCAGGAGTCGCCATGATTCTCCCACTCCAGACAGATGCAGGTTAAGATCTTTCCTGGTAAGCCAGCTCATGTTGCTACACAGAATATTAGAAATGGGTTAGATCAATATGTAAGAGCTAGCCAATAAGAGCCTGGAACTAATGGGCCAGGCAGTGTTCAAAAGAATAAAGTTTTCTTGTAATTATTTGGGGTATAAGCTAGTCGTGCCGGCAGCCGGGTGGCGGAACACAGCCCTGCCGCTCCTCTTACAACAGAGTGGCACCCAACGTGCTAATGAACTCCACGTAAAACCTGAGAGGGCTTAAAAAGGACACAGAGAGAATTTAAGACAGCTTTTTGCTGTTTGTGGGTTGCATGCCACAAAGAAATTGTCCTGATTCAGCAGCAGGAAAAAACTGGCTGTTTTAAAATGCCGGCTTTCTGGGCTGTGCTGCCATCGCAATCTCTGTCTGGCTCCTGCGGGAGACAGAGTCTTTGAATGGATCATTTGAAGTAAAGTGCTACGGCTTGCTTGATGGCAATGTGGACTGCTGTGTGCCTGGAACTGTGTGTGGCTCAGGGGCACCAAATGGCTCTGAGGCAGGAGCAGCTCAACTCCGCCATGCTGAACTGTGCTGGTCTCAGGCAGGAACTACCGTAATGACCATAATAACAGCACAGTTAAGGTTTAGACTGAGCCGGACACAGGTGGTACCGTATTACCCCTATATGGTGCAACTTAAGTTTTTAAGAAGTGCTTAACATTTTAAGAAATGCTCCTGGATAGTAAAAAAATTACAGATTCACAATAGAACTGATTCAGACACTGTTGGATGAATGTACGTAGGCTTGAGAGAGAAAAAAATATATAAAGAATAAAGTTAATGTCTTAAAAAAGGGTAAAGTCTTTAAAGTGACAGAGTACAGATAGTTATAGATTAAAAGAAATAAAGAAAAATAAGCCACGTAAAAATGGAAAATTCACAGAGAGTCTGGATTCTTTGTATTATTGTGTTTTCTTTAAAATTTTTGACTGTGAAGGAGCTAAGTACAGAGAGACATTTCATTATATGGGCTGCCAAGCTAAACCAGAATGGATATAAGGGTATTATGATTTCAGAATATGGGTCTAAGGATATGATGCTTTGGAGAGGGTCTTCTTTTGTTTTCACAGAGGATGAGACTCTGTGGATTGTGTCTCTCCCAGTATGGTATGGTAGACCACGCCCTCCTGAAAGGTTGCTGTGAACACCCTCAAAAAATTACTTCATTCAACTGCCGACTGAGATGACCCTGACACACAGGTTACACCATGAAAGATCTGAATAACAGCGCCCCCATTCAGCAGGAAGCAGTTTGGAGAAAAAAACTGCGCCCATGTTCCCAAATATTGTTTATAAATGTTCTTTTACATTTAAAGGGGGATATGATATAGATATGAATAATTTGCATTGGTATGATTTTAAGGTCAATTTTGTTATAAGTATATGTATTTCCAATCTTGATTAAGGTATTGTGATTGTATAGTTCATTTAAAAATGTATATAGGTTGTTAATGGATAATCATCGATAATTGTCAAGCTTTTAGTCATGTTTGTTAGATTTTATAGATGTGCATAGATATATTTTAGCTAGATAGGCATTTTTCATATCTTTCAAAGACTGCAGAATATGGCATTTAATGTTTTAATAACTTAGGGCTTTTCATGATAATGAGACACGTCTGCTCCTGGCAGAACCAGCAAGAGGAAGATGGGCAACGAAGAGGCTCCTTAAGGAGTTTGATAGCCATTTGGGCAAGAAACTGCTCTTGCATGGACTGATGCATAAAATGGACACAAAGAACCCGCAGAGAGAGGACTGCTGAACTTGGTCTTTCGGGGTTCCTGACCCATGAAAGAGTCTGTGAGACATTCTGAAGGACACAGCAGATAGTGACTGAACTGTCTTTGGAATTTCCTGCTTCATGAAAATGTCTGCTGGATACTATGGGCCTGTAGGCTGAAGATGGATGCCCCAACGGTACAAAAGAACTTTGGTGACTGTCCAGGCAGCAAGATGTCTCTGTCATTTCTAGAGTTTTCTTATTTCTTGTTTACTTAGGTAATATTATATCCTTCTGGAGTCTTTGATGGAGCTGAAGAATGGTTAGTTATAGTTTTCCTTAGTTATAATAAAAGATAAAATAGATATAAATATTGTAACTGTAATTCTTGCTTGATAACTGTTTTGCTATATGTAATCTTACTATGTTAAAGTGAAAGCCTTTCTTTTTTGTTTAAACAGAAAAAGGGGAAATGATGGAGGTGGGTCTTGTATTAATCTGTTGCTTTCATTGGTTAATTAATAAAGAAAACTGCCCTGGCCCATTTGATAGGCCAACCCTTAGGTGGGTGGAGTAAACAGAACAGAATGCTGGGAGAAAGAAGCCGAGTCAGGAGTCGCCATGATTCTCCCACTCCAGACAGACGCAGGTTAAGATCTTTCCTGGTAAGCCAGCTCATGTTGCTACACAGAATATTAGAAATGGGTTAGATCAATATGTAAGAGCTAGCCAATAAGAGGCTGGAACTAATGGGCCAGGCAGTGTTCAATAGAATACAGTTTCCGTGTAATTATTTGGGGTATAAGCTAGTCGTGCGGGCAGCCGGGTGGCGAATCACAGCCCCGCAGCTCCTATTACAACAATTTGGACCTTAAGAGCTCAGTCCGTTGCTCCAAATTGGGTCTCTGTCTCTATCTTGATCCATGTCCAGATGAAGGTTCTAAGGTGATATGCAAGATATTCATCAGTATAGGACAGGGTCATTTCAGGTTCCCTCTCCTCAGTTGCCCAAGGTACCAGCTGGGGACATTTTCCTGGACACCTGCGAGCCCCTCTAGAGTCAAGTCTCTTGCCAACCCTAAGATGGCTCCCTTAGTTAGAATATATATTTCGCTGCTCCCGTATCCACCCTTCCTATATCCCAACCATCCCATTCCCCCAAGCTCCTCCCATCCTCCCCTTCTCACATTTCTCACCCCATTTCTCCTTAGCCCCATGCCACCTCACCCGCAAGTTCCCAGTTTTTGCCCGGCAATCTTGTCTACTTCCTCATCCAGGCGGATGACTATACATTTTTCTTTGGGTTCACTTTCTTATTTAGCTTCTCTAGGATCACAAATTATATGCTCAATGTCCTTTATTTATGGCTAGAAACCAATTATGAGTGAGTACATCCCATGTTCCTCTTTTTGGGTCTGGGATACCTCACTCAGGATAGTGTTTTCTATTTCCATCCATTTGCATGCAAAATTCGAGAAGTCATTGTTTTTTACCGCTGAGTAGTACTCTAATATGTATTTAGGATTCAACCCAGACCCTTAAGCATGTTAGGCAGGCCTTTCACCTTAAGGTACATCCTGAATTCATTTTGATCTTCAACTTGTTTTAAATTAACCACTTTACTGAAAGAACAAAGGGTATTTTAATATTTCTAAGTCTAATACAATATTTTTCTTCAAATGAATATTTGTAAAGTTTATTGTTCTAGTCCAAAATATGCAGAAACGTTTTGAATAAGTTCTATTTATATCACAAAATGAATCTTTATATGTGTAATCATTGTCCTTATTTCCTTAATTTCAAATATATATAAAGAAAAATTACTTATATCTAATTTTATGAAGAATCCACCCTAATTGCATCATCAAAAGTATTTAAATCTCCATGCCACGTTTTGAAGACTTTTTTGCCTGTTTCACTCACAGTAAATGCAAGGACTGAAGGAGGCATGAAGGTAAGGCCCTTTAAAAGAAGGAAATACTGTAATTGGTATCACAACTTAGTTTTCAGTCTAGAACAATGCAATATCTAGGCCTTTTGGAGATAACAACCACTAGAGATGTATCTGGATAACATGTGAGAAAGGTTACTTCCTAATAAAAAGTATTCTCCCAGAAAAGCAGAGCCTTGAGGACTAAATGAGATTTTTCACTCAAAATGAGCCCAATCTTCAGCTTTCTTGGAGAAATGAATTTTTAATTCTCAGTGTCAGTTTGAGAGAACCTGCTGTGAAAAAAGTTTAAATTCTTAAATTGCTTGTTTTTCTAAAATTGTGGTGTGTGTGTATGTGCATGTGTGTGTGTGTATGTCTGTGCCCACAAGCTAAGTTCAATTACTGGAGGAGAATGAGGAGGAACTATGAATAGAGCAGTCTTGAGGTCAGTGTACATTCAGCTGCACAAGATTGACCCATTATCTTAAGTAGGGAGTTGGAGCTGAGAACTTGAGTAGGTTATTGTACTTCACTTATTGGGAGGTATCATTGAAACTTTACAGACCCAAAATAGGAAGAAAATTTGTAGTGTATGAAGAAAATAATTCATAAATGCAAGTAAAATACTCAGTACTCTCTCAGTTTAGCAGAAACAAAAACTTGAAAAACTGGGATATTTTACAAAAAGATGGGAGTTGGGCCACAATACATATTGCATCCATTGGCTCTTAAAAAAAAAAAACCTAAAACACTTAACACTTGTGTTTTAGTTTTTAATATTATACAAAAATGTTCAAAAGCTGGTAGATATGTAAATGTCTTTTATAAGCCCAAATTTGTTGATGGATAAATAAGATTAACTGAAAAAAGGAGAGTAATTATAACAAAAACTAATTTCTTAAAATATTACACACATCTGCAATTGCTTGACTTAGAATGAGCGCTATGTTTATGAATGCAGAGGTAATATAACCCATTAACTAGGTACAATTACAGACTTTTATATAAAAAAATTGCAGTGTTTTTTAAATTTATTTTTAAATAAATATATATGCCAATACCCCATTATTCTTGTTTAGGTTAGATTCTTGTAGCTACTTCTGATATTAAAAAGAAAGTAGTAAGCACAAATGAATATTTTATTTTCTGAAATTTCTGTTAGAGTAGAACACTTCAGTTTTGTTTTAATTGTGAAGATGTATGCAGTATTAAAAAACTCATTTGATTTCTCTTTTACTGTTCAAAGCTTCAGAACATTTTTTCTATCAAAATGGAAATTCTACTTAAACAAAACAAAACTTTAAAACCTGCAAACAAAGTTCCTGTATAAACAGAACCGATGACAATTTAAGAAACTCATTACCTCAGCAAGCTGTTAAGTGGCTGTCCTCCCTTCACACATATGTAAAAAGCTGTTCAAAATCTGCCAGGGCTTTATCTTTCTGTTTTCTTTTTTCCTCCTTTAAAAATGTTTCTCATCATTTGCGTCTAAGATTTCTGTGTATTGATATTGTAGTATATTTTTCAGTCTGGAACATTTTTAATGTCTGCCAGCCTTTTTTGTTTGCTTTGCTTTAATTCTGGAAAACCTTCAGGGTTAGAACATTGGATCTTTTAACACCTCATAGATTTCATTTCTTTAAAATGTTTAAGCTGCAGCATGCCAACCAAATTCTCAACACTGGCATTTATAGTCCCACAAATATCTAACCTGATATATATATATATATATATATATATATATATATATATATATATATATAATATTTTAAATCTTTTCAGTGTGAGCTGTTAATTTGAATAATGTTCATTTGTACGTGAGTTGAATTGTGAGTCTTTCCATGGACAAATCTCTATTTGAACGACAGGACTGTTCCTAGAACAATGATCTCTCCCTCTCTCTGTCTCCTACTTTTAAAGCTCCTGGGAATGTGCTTTAAATATAATGAACAATTCTTAATGGTGTTGAGAAGAAATCTGGTTGCTTGATCTGAGCTTGACTCTATTATTTCTGCTTTGCATTTGCGTAGTACTGATAATGCAGAGAGTAAAAGCACAGTTCTTCTGGGAACTCAAAATTTGGAAATGGAGACCCATAGGCAAATAAATCCAATGACATTGATAAAGGGCATAAGAGAAATATGAGGCTAATAAGTAATTCACAGAAAGTAGTGAATGCCTATTAGGAAGGTGCAACAAGTATGTTATGATATTTCAGTAGGTAAGGAGATTGAGATATTTATTTAACAGTCAACAGCACAGTAAAGAAGGCCAGAGTAAAATGGCTAACCCAGTTGTGAGTAGATGAGAAGGACCTATAATATATTTTTTCTGTCATGAAGCACCACTGGAAACTAATGACAAAGATTTCCTTTCAGAGATCACTGGAAATATATCATGACCTTTGGGATCTGATTTCTTTGTCTGTCTTTAGGAACTGATTCTTTTTTTCTGTAAAAATATATTTCATTTGAGACTTACTGAGTACAATAAACAGATGAAAATTTACAATGTATAATGGAAATGATTTTATTACTTTTTTTCTGTAGGGAGTTCATCTTTAAGTGCATTAAAAATATGTCATATTTTTGTTCCTGAAGTTAGATTTTTCAAGCATGACAGTGTAATGTGAGGCTTCTGGCAAATATAGTACCATTTAGTTTAAGGAAGACTAATGGAAAGCAAATTCTCAATATTCTTTTTCTTTGATGTTTTCACTTAAATGAAAATGAAAGGATTATTGACATCTTGAATATTTTGATTGATTTTCATTTGGAAAGCAGAAAAAAGAGTCTATAGATAATGTAATAATTTTGGAAAATCTCATATAAATGCACAAGGAGGAAATTATAACTAGAAAACCAAGACTGGGTTTGATGCTTAAAGAGCAAGACAATGTTATTTTATGTATTTTTTCCCTAAAAAAGGACTTTAAAGATTTTTGTCGTGTTGCTAGGCTTGAAAATGACAGTTCTAGCTTTAGACATTTAATTGCTATTTGTGGTCAATTACTTGAGCAAATAAAATTGTGTGCCAGCCTTAAATCTTTGCTGCCATCTGTTGGCTTGCTGAGAAATTTGAACTTACTAGGAGATACAGTCAAAGTCAGAAGAGAAGGCGCAGGGAGAGTATTCCTTTGGGGAGGACAGTATTCCTCCAGAATCATCACGGGAAATAAACATCCTGCTGATTCTAGGTGGCAAAACAATTAACGTAGTCAATTTCAATTACAGCTGATCATGTTGAGCTGACCTAATTTTCTTCCTTGCCTTGCCTGGTGTCGTTCTTCTAGACCAAGTGTGTTTAATTCTTCTTCTAGTTTATCCAGATCTTCCCCAGTAATCAAATTCTCATCAAGAGGAACAGCATAGACGGATCCATTCTCTTGTCCCCCCACTCCGTTGTCCTCATCCAAGTCACTTCTTTCGCCATTTTCAGCCTGACCTCCAGAAGCTTCACATAATTTGTTCTCATCTCTGTCTGAAGTGTACGTGCTGAATCTTTCCAGACTGGCTACAATGATGCCTGTCTCTTCCACATCCCTCGGGATGTACAGGCTCACGTCTATGTCATTCACATACACAGAGTTATCAACCTCATCACCACCTGCTCCTGAATGTGACGGGTATCATCTGCTTCCTCGTCATCATCAATAATCAGGCCAGGACGAAATTCAAACACCTCTTGACCACTGATCATGAGTGCTTTCCCCGTTTTGAAGTCCGCTTTCCCTCTCTCCATATCTTGTTGAAGTTTATCAATCTTTTCTTGTCTTTATCTTTTCTTCCACGCAAGGAAAGATTCTAGAGTGATTTTGGTAACATTTGGACCTAAGGCAGAACGCTCTCTTTCAATTAGATCTTCTAACGAAATCTTCTCTTCTTTCTTTTTGTCTTTCTTCAGCACAAATCCAGGAGGAAATGCATGATGATACATACAATTGTCGACACCTCCAGGACACTCCCAAATCAAGCCATACTTGTTATTTTCAATAGCTTCAAGGAAATGTATGCTCACTATTTGAGTTATTTTTTTCTTTTCTGCCTCACCGTGTTTTTTGTTTACTATTTCTTCCAACTTTTTCTCATCCATGATAAAGTTTTTTTGTAGATAGTGTCTTGAGGCTATTGTGATTAAATTTTTCTTCTAATTTCTCCTTCAAAATGGAAAATATACTGTTTTATCCATGTTCATTTTGTGTCCTTGTTATGTTGCTTAAAGCATTTATCTTATTGAAAAGTTGCCTAGTTCTTTTAGTTAATTTTAATTATAGGGTCATACTTTTTGGCAAAATAGATTAACTCCTTCCTTTTCTATTTGTGTCAGTTTAATTTCTTCCCCTTGCCTCACTGCTTTAAGCATTATATTAATGAAGAGCTGACAGAATAGATATCCTTGTGTCATTTCTGATTTTAGAGAAAATACTTTGTGGCTTTTCTCATTTGTTATCATGCTGTGTAATAATTTTTGCATACAGTTTTTATTGTGTTGATCTACTGTAACTGTATTGGCAGAGGCAAGGATAAAGAAAGCTACTTCAACTCTTCCCTTTATTGATCAAACTATTGAAACAATTGACCCTAAAGACTTGGAGTTTCCCAACAATCTCATTCTGTTTGGAGAGAGGAGTTTGTACTAGTTTCTTTTCAAATGTTGTAAAAAAAAATACCATGTATGAAAAGACAAAACAAAAAGGAAATATTTTGACTTATAGTTCTAGTGGTACAGATCCCATCATGGCAAAAAAGACTTTTTAATAGGCGAGGGAAAGATGGTGATAGGGGAAGCTTCCCGAGTCTCTTGCATCTTCACTCTTTAGCAGTCTCTAAAAATATGGTGCAATTTACTATGCTTCTTCTGAGAGTCAAGATGATATTTTAATTATGTCTCTCTGGAAAAAAAAAACAGACCTATTTCCTATAGAAAATGGCATAAAACATTCAAAGAAAAGAAAATTTGGATAAAGGTAAACCCAAAATTCCAGTGATGCAAATGTCAGTTACTGTGCATCTATGTCTTTCTCTAAGACTTCAGTTTCAAAGAGTTTAGTTGACTCCAACCCTTGAAATTCCAATATACATTTCTACCTTTTGGGGCCTTATTCCACTCTTTTTATATTCAATCTTACTTGGCAGATGTCATGCTTCTCTGTCATCTCTACTATCTTGACATCTCTAGTGCAATTCATACTTCACTTTTACAGATTCAAGTAATGGCCTTTAACGGCGTCCACAAAGGGATGCCAATCTTGCCATACATTTCTTTGTCTAACCACAGTAGCTTTCTGAAACTGAACATGATCTCATCGATCTCTGAGCTCATCAATCTTGTGCAGTTCATGCTTTGTCAATAAGCATCACACAACTGTTACAAATCATTCCTGGGTAATTGCTTTAGATAATTATGAATCATTTTTACACAAATGGAATCCTTGCTGATTTAGGTTTTGCCCTCAGGTCATCTTACCTACTACTGTTCTAGTGAAGGCCAGAAAGCTTCTCTTAAAAACCAGTATATACTATAGCCTTTTTAAAATTCCTGTCTTGGCTGCAAAATTATATTTCTTAATTCTCCTCTTTCTTCCAAGCTGCACATATTTTTAACATTTTCATTCTGTTGCACATGTTGCTATTTGTAATTGTAGATCTACATATGAATATTTGTTCAACATTCCTAAAAGTTTCACAGCCTTTCTAATAAATGTTATCAGTGGAAGACCAAGTGTTTAAATATATGAACCTATCTAATTTTTTTTATATTCAAATCACAAAAAGACAGACGCCCTTGTGTCAGCTAGAGGGGTCAATGGCTTCCCAGTATGAATTTTCATACATTTTTGACAGCTTTCACTACAGAACAGGACCTGAGACTATATATCTGTGATGGGCAGGAAAATGTTTTTATCAGTACTACTTAATTATACAGAAATCCCCTGGTCTCCTGTAAATCCCCTGGTCTCCTGTTTAAACATAAATCTTGTCTTCACACTGTCAAATGGAATTAAAGCAAATTGCCTACTGACTAGTTCCTCTTCCCACTGTGACCACAGTAAGTAAATCTCCTTTGTATGGTTTTCATTACTTATCTCTTTATTCAAGATATTGAAAATGGATGGCCAAGAATAGTTTGTTAGTGTTGTCATGATCAAGACTTCTACATTTGTGATGGCTATTCTTAAGTATTAACTTCATTATTTATGGAAGTGACTAAAATCTCAAGCCAGTGGACACATTAATTTTTTATTTGATTTACTTGAAGTAATAAGATCTACCTTAAATCTGGGACACATGGAAGATATAAGATTTTACACTTTGCTTGATCACCCTCACTGTTGTTGGCAAGGTTGTTCCTTCATTCATTTTAAAATCTACTTCTTTGAGATTCCAACAAACACTGAAGACCACCTGAGCCTTTCTTATCAACTGAACAACTACTAGATAATTGGACGACATATAGCCATTTTTGGACTAGCTTGACTGGAACAGGAATAAATCACACACACACACACACACACACACACAGAGAGGGAGAGAGAAAGAGAGAGAGAGAGAGAGAGAGAGAGAGAGAGATATGCCTGTTAGTCTATCACTTCTTTTCCTTTCAAGAATACTGACTTCTATCTCCCTAAAACTTTTGAAAGCAACCTTTTTTCTATATATAATTTCTGCTGTACTCTTGTATTAAAGATATTCTAAATTTTTGTCAAATGATAACTTCTTGCATATATTGAAATCTTCATTTAATTTTTGCCCATAATCTGTTTATCTTTTATATTACTTTATGTGTGTTAAATTATGTTTATATCTCTGGATTAGAGATAGATTGATTATTTTATCTTTTTATCTATGTAGAATGTATCTTCTTTTCCTGAAATTTGACAACCTGAGACCCACTTAAAGAGTGAGAGAAACAGCTTCTGCAAGTTGTCCTAAGAGCTCCATATTTATGATGTGAGATATTATCCTACAGACATAAGTGCTTGTACACACAAAATATAAATTAATAAAATTTAAAAAAATCTAAGAGACCATCTTGTCTTGTTCTTTTATACTATCTTTCTTGTTTAAAACTATTATGTAGGCCTTTAATCCCAGCACTCGGGAGGCAGAGGCAGGCAGATCTCTGTGAGTTCGAGACCAGCCTGGTCTACAAGAGCTAGTTCCAGGACAGGCTCCAAAACCACAGAGACAAGTCCGGGCGGCAGAGGCACCGGCGTGCAGGCAGGCCCGGGTGGCGGAGGCACCGGCAGTCAGGCCCGGCAGGCAGGCCTAGGCGGCGGAAGCACCGGCGCACAGACAGTTCCGGGTGGTGGAGGCACCAGCAGGCAGGCCTAGGCGGCGGAAGCACCGGCGCGCAGGCAGGCCCGGGCGGCGGAGGCACCAGCACGCAGGCAAGTCCGGGCGGCAGAGGCACCGGCGTGCAGGCAGGCCCGGGTGGCGGAGGCACCGGCAGTCAAGCCCGGCAGGCAGGCCTAGGCAGCGGAAGCACCGGCGCCGCGCAGGCAGGCCCGGGTGGCGGAGGCACCGGCACGCAGGCATAGGCGGCGGAAACATCGGCGCACAGACAGTTCCGGGCGGCGGAGGCACCGGCAGGCAGGCCCGGGCGGCGGAGGCACTGGATACAGGATAGTGAGGGCAAGAAACAGTGAAGCCTGCACTGAGAACAGATTGCCCCGCTACAATTAAATCAAACCCAATAGATAGCATCGGTAAGAGGAGATGGGCAGACGCCAAGGCAAGAATTCACCCAACAATCTGAAAAACAACATGAAAACACCAGAACCCAATGATCTTACAACACAAGGACTTGAACACCCTATCACAGGAGAAGAGGAAAAAACTGACTTTTTGAAAGCAATAGAGTCCCTTAAACAACATGTAAAAAACGCCCTCATAGAAATGGATGAGAAGTATAACAAAAAGTTTGAAGAAATGAGTAAATACGTAAATGATACCCTGGGAAGCCAAGAAAAAACGATCAAACAGGTAATGGAAACAGTCCAAGAATTGAAAACTGAAATGGAAGCAAGGAAGAAAACACAAACTGAGGACCAGCTGGATATGGCAAATATAGGTCAACGAGCAGAGACTACAGAAACAAGCATAATCAATAGAATACAAGAGATAGAAGAAAGAATCTCAGATTCTGAAGACAACATAGAGAAAATAAACGGACTGATCAAAGAAAACACCAAAACCAACAAATTCTCATCACAAAACATTCAGGAAATATGGGACACAATAAAAAGACCAAACCTAAGAATAATAGGGATAGAAGAAGGAGAAGAGGCACAGCTCAAAGGTCCAGAAAACATTTTTAACAAAATTATGGAAGAAAACTTCCCCAACATAAAGAAAGATATTCCTTTGAATATTCAAGAAGCATACAGAACACCAAACAGACTGGATCAAAAAAAAACGTCCCCTCGCCATATAATAATCAAAACACAAAATATACAGATTAAAGAAAGAATATTAAGAGCTGCAAAGGAAAAAGGCCAAGTAACTTATAAAGGTAAACCGATCAGACTTACACCTGACTTCTCTATGGAAACCATGAAAGCCAGAAGGTCCTGGATAGAGGTACTACAGAAACTAAGAGATCATGGATGCAAACCCAAACTACTATACCCAGCCAAGCTATCGTTCACTATCAATGGAGAAAACAAGACATTCCAGGATAAGAACAAATTTAAACAATACGTTGCCACAAATCCAGCCCTACAGAAAGTAATAGAAGGAAAATCACAACCCAAGGAATCCAACATTGCCAACACTGCCTACAATAACCCAGGCATCTAGCGACCCTTCAACAGCACAACTCAAAGAAGGGAGACACACAAACTCTTCTACCAAAAGCAGTAAGAATAACCGGAGTTAACAACCACTGGTCATTAATACCACTTAATATTAATGGTCTCAATTCACCAATAAAAAGGCACAGGCTAAGAGATTGGATACGAAAACAGGATCCAACAGTCTGCTGTTTGCAAGAAACTCATCTCAACCACAAAGACAGGCATCTACTCAGAGTAAAGGGTTGGGAAAAGGTTTTTCAAGCAAATGGTCCTAAGAAAAAAGCAGGTGTGGCCATACTAATTTCTAACTAAACTGACTTCAAACTAAAATCAATCAGAAGAGATCGACAGGGACACTTTATACTCATAACAGGAACGATTCAACAGGATGAAGTCTCAATCCTGAACATCTATGCCCCTAATACAAAAGCACCCACTTATGTAAAAGAAATATTGCTAAAACTCAAGGCAGACATCAAATCACACACACTAGTAGTAGGAGACTTCAACACACCTCTCTCACCAATGGACAGGTCAATCAGACAGAAAACTAATAGAGAATTAAGAGAATTGTTGGAGGTAATGAATCAAATGGACTTAACAGACATCTATAGAACACTCCACCCAAATAGGAAAGAATACACCTTCTTCTCTGCAGCTCATGGAACCTTCTCGAAAATTGACCACATACTTGGAAACAAAGGAAATCTCCACAGATACAAAAAAATCAGTGTCCACCTGTGTCTTATCAGATCACCACGGATTAAAGTTAGAAGCCACCAACAAAGCTACCCCCAGAAAACTGACAAACTCATGGAAACTGAACAGTCAACTACTGAACCACACCTGGGTCAAGGAAGAAATTAAGAAAGAAATTAAACTCTTCCTTGAATTTAATGAAAACAAAGAGACAACATACTCAAACCTATGGGACACGATGAAAGCAGTGCTAAGAGGAAAGTTCATAGCACTAAGTGCCCACTTAAAGAAAACGGAGAAAGCATACATTGGGGACTTAACAGCACACCTGAAAGCTCTAGAAAAAAAAGAAGCAGATGCGCCCAGGAGGAGTAGAAGACTGGAAATAATCAAACTGAGGGCAGAAATCAACAAAATAGAAACACAGAAAACAGTCCAAAGAATCAATGAAACAAAAAGTTGGTTCTTGGAGAAAATCAACAAGAATGTCAAACCCCTATCCAAACTAATTAAACGACAGAGAGAGAACACGCAAATAAATAAGATCAGAAATGAAAAGGGGGACATAACCACAGACACAGAGGAAATTCAGAGAATCATTAGATCTTACTACAAAAGCCTGTATGCCACAAAACTGGAAAATGCAAAAGAAATGGACACTTTTTTAGATAAGTACCATATACCAAACCTAAACCAAGACCAGGTGAACGATCTAAATAGACCTGTTAGTCGCGAAGAATTAGAAACAGTTATCAAAAATCTCCCTTCCAAAAAAAGCCCAGGGCCAGATGGTTTCAATGCAGAATTCTACCAGAACTTCCAAGAAGAGCTAATACCTATACTTCTTAATGTATTTCACAATATAGAAACAGAAGAGTCATTGCCAAATTCCTTTTATGAAGCTACAGTTACCCTGATACCAAAACCACACAAAGACCCAACCAAGAAAGAGAATTACAGGCCTATCTCACTCATGAACATCGACGCAAAAATTCTCAATAAAATACTGGCAAACCGAATCCAAGAACACATTAGAAAAGTTATCCATTATGATCAAGTAGGCTTCATTCCAGAGATGCAGGGCTGGTTCAACATACGCAAATCTATCAATGTAATCAACCATATAAATAAACTGAAAGAAAAAAACCATATGATCATTTCATTAGATGCTGAAAAAGCATTCGACAAAATTCAACACTCCTTTATGATAAAGGTCTTGGAGAGATTAGGGATACAAGGGGCATACCTAAATATAATAAAAGCTATTTACAGCAAGCCGACAGCTAACATTAAATTAAATGGAGAAAAACTCAAAGCCATCCCACTAAAATCAGGAACACGACAAGGATGTCCACTCTCTCCATACCTCTTCAATATAGTGCTTGAAGTTCTAGCAATAGCAATAAGACAACATAAGGGGATCCATATTGGAAAGGAAGAAGTGAAGCTTTCATTATTTGCAGATGATATGATAGTATACATAAGCGACCCCAAAAACTCTACCAAAGAACTCCTACAGCTGATAAACACCTTTGGTAATGTGGCAGGATACAAAATCAACTCCAAAAAATCAGTTGCCTTCCCATACACTAAGGATAAGGAAGCAGAGAGGGAAATCAGAGAAGCATCACCTTTCACGATAGCCACAAATAGCATAAAAATACCTTGGGGTAACTCTGACCAAGGAAGTGAAAGATCTATTTGTCAAGAACTTTAAGTCTTTGAAGAAAGAAATTGAAGAGGACACCAGAAAATGGAAGGACCTCCCTTGCTCTTGGATTGGGAGGATCAACATAGTAAAAATGGCAATTCTACCAAAAGCAATCTATAGATTCAACGCAATCCCCATCAAAATCCCATCAAAATTCTTCACAGATCTGGAGAAGACAATAATCAACTTTATATGGAAAAACAAAAAACCCAGGATAGCCAAAACAATCTTATACAATAAAGGATTGTCTGGAGGCATTACCATCCCTGACTTCAAACTCTAATACAGAGCTACAGTACTGAAAACGGCTTGGTACTGGCATAAAAACAGAGAAGTCGACCAATGGAATAGAATAGAAGACCCTGACTTTAGCCCACAAACCTATGAACACCTGATTTTCGATAAAGGAGCTAAAAGTATACAATGGAAAAAGGAGAGCATCTTCAACAAATTGTGCTGGCAAAACTGGAAGTCAATCTGTAGAAGAATGAAAATAGATCCATATCTATCATCATGCACAAAACTCAAGTCCAAATGGATTAAAGACCTCAATATCAGTCCAAATACACTGAACCTGATAGAAGAGAAAGTGGGAAGTACTCTACAGCACATGGGCACAGGAGAACACTTCCTACGTATAACCCCAGCAGCACAAATACTAAGGACATCATTGAATAAATGGGACCTCCTGAGACTGAGAAGCTTCTGTAAAGCAAAGGACACTATCACTAAGACAGAAAGGCAACCCACTGACTGGGAGAAGATCTTCACCAACCCCGCAACTGACAAAGGTCTGATATCCAAAATATACAAAGAACTCAAGAAATTAGACCGTAAAAGGTTAATCAATCCAATTAAAAATGGGGCACTGAGCTGAACAGACTTTTCAACAGAAGAAGTTCAAATGGCCAAAAGACACTTAAGATCGTGCTCAACTTCCTTAGCAATCAGGGAAATGCAAATCAAGACAACATTAAGATACCATCTTACACCGGTCAGAATGGCTAAAATCAAAAACACCAATGATAGCCTCTGCTGGAGAGGTTGTGGAGAAAGGGGCACTCTCATCCATTGCTAGTGGGAATGCAAACTTGTGCAACCACTTTGGAAAGCAGTGTGGCGGTTTCTCAGGAAAGTCGGGTTCGACCTACCTCTCGACCCAGCAATACCACTATTGGGAATATACCCAAGAGATGCCCAAACATACAACAAAAGTATATGCTCAACTATGTTCATAGCAGCATTGTTTGTAATAGCCAGAACCTGGAAACAACCTAGATGTCCTTCAATGGAAGAATGGATGAAGAAAGTATGGAATATATACATATTAGAGTACTACTCAGCAGTAAAAAACAATGACTTCTTGAATTTTGCATACAAATGGACGGAAATTGAAAACACTATCCTGAGTGAGGTAAGCCAGACCCAAAAAGAGGAACATGGGATGTACTCACTCATATTTGGTTTCTAGCCATAAATAAAGGACATTGAGACTATAATTCGTGATTCTAGAGAAGCTAAATAAGAAGGTGAACCCAAAGAAAAACATATAAGCATCCCCCTGAATATTAACCTTCATCAGGCGATGAAAGAAGACAGAGACAGAGACCAACATTGGAGCACTGGAATGAAGTCTCACGATCCAAAGGAGGAGCAGAAGGAGAGTGAGCACGAGCAAGGAACTCAGGACTGCAAGGGGTGCACCCACACACTGAGGCAATGGGGATGTTCTATCGGGAACTCACCAAGGCCAGCTGGCCGGGGACTGAAAAAGCATGGGACAAAACCGGTCTCGCTGAACATAATGGACAGTGAGGACTACTGAGAACTGAAGAACAATGGCAATGGGTTCTTGATCCTATTGCACGTAATGGCTTTGTGGGAGCCCAGGTAGTTTGGATGCTCACCTTAATAGACCTGGATGGAGGTGGGTGGTCCTTGGACCTCCCACAGGGCAGAGAAACCTGCTTGCTCTTTGGGCTGAGGAGGAAGGAAGACTTGATTGGGGGAGGGGGAGGGAATGGGAGGTGGTGGCGGGGAAGAGGCAGAAATCTTTAATAATTAAATTAGTTAATTAATAAAAAAAATTCCAACACCATAAAAAAAATAAAATAAATATTAAGCATGTTACAGGTATACCATACACTCCTACAGGTCAAGCAGTCATAGAAAGATCAAATAGAACTATAAAGGATATGTTAAACAAACAGAAAGGGATGGAAGATACCCCTAGAAATAGGTTACATAATGCTTTATTATCCTGAATTTTCTCAACGCTAATGAGAAGGGGACAACAGTTGCAGAAAGACATTGGATAATAGAAAAGTCTGTTGAATTAAATCAACCAGTTTATTTCAAGGATGTGCTGACCTCACAATGGAAGCCAGGAGATGTGCTGCATTGGGGAAGGGGTTTTGCTCTTATCTCCACCGAAGATGAAAAATTGTGGATACCGTCAAAATTAATAAAGGTTCGGTTTGAAGAGGAGAAGCCCCTTGGAAAAGATAAATAACAATTCCTTCACAAGGATGGCGATCATACTGATGATAAGAAATACATATAGGTTGGAGGCAGTGTTATTTTATTATCTCCACAGGAAAACACTAATCTTCAAAGAATTTAAGGGACCCTGAATATTTAAATACTGATGGATGGAAACTACTTACAACCCACTAAGGATCAGCAATAAAACTGAATAGATTATGTAAGTATGATTTTTTTAATATGTCTTATTAAGCATTTCTTTATAAATATGTAAGAGCTGGTTTAGAAGTTGGACTATGGCTCAGTCCCTCTTCAATTCCAAACCTGTTGATAAGAGATATCTCTGAGTTTCTATCTCAGGTCAGCAGCCATGCTATGGGACAGAATAAAAATAATAATATACTTGATAAACTTTCTTTGCCTTTCCTCATATCTGTGTCTTTCTTTATATGTCAGTGTATGTCTTTGTAGTTAATGTTTAAATTTCTCACAACAAACAACACATTTTCCTACAGTAATCTTTGAAGTTTCCAGGATGAAGATGGGGCCCCACAACATCATCTCCACCTGGTTACTATGACATCATGATTTTTATAGTGTTAAAATTAGACCCGTGTTTTGGTACCAACTGCACAAGACAGTTTCGAATGGTGTACATTTTTGACAACACTCTGGTTGGACCTCCTCAAAACACTCAGAGGCTAGTTACAATTTTCTTAAGCCAAATGTTAATCTGGGAATTTTACCATCATTTGCTTTCACAGGACCCCCTAAGAAGAACATCGCCTCCATGTCAGCTAGAAGTAATCTTAGAGGATGGTGTCCCCTCTCCCAACAGAGTTTGCCCTCAGGTTTAGGGACACCATTTAGTGGTTGTTATAGGGTTGAGGGGATAGGGGAGGTATTTTATGGGATTAGGGGTACTTTCATGAAAAACAAAAGGAGATTAACTGGTTTGATAGGATGATGTGAATTACGGTTTTAGAAAATTGTATTGGTACTGATTCTTGTATATTGATATATTGAATATTGAATGTGAGTGCTTCTACCTCTATTTATTGTATAAGAGTATGCTTATACCTCTGCTTATATTGCATTGTTATATTTACCATATTGCAATGTACATTTCTACCTCTGATATTATTTATGTAATGACATTGTTTACATTTGGAGATCATTGTTCTCATAATTTGCACAATTGTTTATTCTCTTAATCCTCAAGTTAGATATCGAGAATTATAAATCAATAGTCATATATGTTTGTCATATTTATATTTAGGATAATCAGGTTTTTTAGATACATAGAGATTATATTTAGTATAGATAGTATAATCTTCAACCTCTTTGAAGAGCTGTAGAATGCGGCCTTTAATCTAACCTAAAATTCCATGCCAACGTGACACAATCACTCCCGGCAACACCCATCTACTCCCGAGAGAACATTGAGCACCAAAGACACTCCACTGGGAGATTGTCTTCTTCTTGGCACAACTGGCCTTTGGGCAAAATAAAAGCCCATACCTCGACTACTGACAAAGATATAAAATATCCACAAGTGGATAAAACATGATTGTCTTATCTTGCCAAGACAGGGTAGGATAGTTCTAAAAAAGTTTCTTGCCTTTGATAATGGTATGTCAGTTATGTTAGGCCTTAGCCAAAGTTGGTTGACTCAACATTGCAAACAAGACTTTGGGTGATTGCCCAGGTAGTCAGTTGTCTTTGTCATTTGTTGCACATTTTGGAAATTTTCTTGTTTGTTCTTCCTGGTTGCTTAAGTAATATTACTTCCCTTCTCAGATCTTTGATTGAGTTGAAGATTAGATAATTGTAGTTACTCTCTACATTATTTAGACTCCTTGAAATAGAATGCTTAATAAAATTTTTGTTATATATTTCTTGTTTAATATTGTTTGTTATTTGTAATTTTATTTGTTCCTATTGTATATAGTTGTATTTGGTTTGATTCTGTCTTATTTAGACAAAAGGGGGAGATGTAGGGGAAGCCCCAACCAATCACCTTCCTTTTGGGGCAGGTAGCCCTGAGGCGTATGTTTACCTGTAAATCTGGCGGGTGTGCTCCCCACCTTCCTTTTTGTTTCCTGCTCTTCCTTGGAACCTTGGTTTTGTAAGTTCTCCCCTTATTAAAGCTGATATTGAGTTTGCCTGACTAATTCTGTTCGCCGTTCGTTTACGCCGCCATAATAATCAAGCAACTTCTAAAATTTTCAACAAATGACAGAAACAACTGGCTCCCTCGACAATCACCTAAAGTTTTATTTGCAACACTGAAACAACCAACTTTATCTAAGGCCTAGAGTAACTGACAGACCATGTTCAGAGGCAGGAAAATTTTCAAAACCATCTTACCATGTCTTGGCAAGATTTGACAGTCCTGCTTATCAATTTCTGGATACCATGTACCTTGTCAGTGTTTGAGGCATGGGCAGTTCCTTGATCAAAGGCCAGTTTTGTAAAAAAGAAAACAAGCACCAAGTGGAGTGTCTTCGGTGCTCAACATTTTCTTGGGAATAGATCAGTGCTACCAGGAGCAATCATGTCTTATATCTACAGAACTGTAAGTTATTGAAATGCCATATTATACATCTCTTTGAAGTGGCTGAAGATTACTTATCTATGCAAAATAAAAACTCTATTTATCTAAAGAACCTGATTAGTCTAACTATAAGTATGACAAACATAGATGAATAATGATCTATAATTATTATTTTTTATATATCTTAAAGACTAAGACTTCATATTAGAATATTATACAATAAACAGCTGTGCAACAAATGAGGACAATGACCTCAAAATGTAAACAATGTATAAGTATCTTGATCAGAGGTAGGAATGTACATTGCAATATGATAAATATATCCTAAAATTGTATTAATATACAAAAATATTTTAAGCAGTAGTAGAATCATTAATGTATACAATATGACAAAAATAACATGTGTGTGTGCATGTATGTATCACTTGTCTTTACAAATCATATTCCTTTTTTGATGATACTTATTGAATAGTTATTTTTCCTACTGTCAGCATTCAAACATCCAGGGTCTCTTGAATTTTTCAAGATGTGTATTTTCCTATAAAGATAAGAACAGAATACTGCCCCAATGCTTATGAGGGTTCTTTACTATCTGTACGGTTGTTGCCATTGTGGATGTGCTGTCATTAATCTTTTTCAAGATGTTTCTCCTTTTCAAACAGAATCTTTATTAATTTTTATTGTATCTATAGTTTTTATTCTCATGTGGAAACAATAGCAAAACCCCTTCCCCAATGTAGCACATCTCCAGGCTTCCATTGTAAGGTCTGAAACATCCTTGAAATAAGCCAGCTGATTTAATTCAGAATAATTTTCTATTATCCAATGTCTCTCTGATGCAGTTGTCCCTTTCTCATTAGTGTTAAGAAAATACAAGGTTAATAAAGCATTATGTAATCTATTTCTCAGGTTTTTTCCACCCCTTTCTGTTTGTTTAACATATCCTTTATAGTTCAATTTGATCTTTCTATAACTAACTGTGTGGCTTGTAGGATTTGTGGTTTACCTGTAATATGCTTAATAAGCAAAACATGTTTTATTTTCTTAAAGACTTATTCTGTACCATTATCTGTATTTATACGTACAGGTATATACATGATGGTCATAATTTCTAATAAATATGTGATTAGTGAATCAGCCTTTTCTGAGTTTAAAACAGTTGCCCAATGAAAAGTCTCAATGATGTGGTATACATATTTTAATTTTCCAAATTCTGCAAAGTGGAACACATCCATCTGTCAGATTTCATTCCTTTAAGTGCCTGTTAGGTTAGTCCCTGTTGTTTGTTTATAGAAAGAGTAAGTAGGACATCTCTTTATAATTTCCTCAGCTTGTTGTCAGGTAATAGAAAACTCTTTCTGTAAACCTAGCTATTGACATGATAGTTTTTATGAAATTCTAAGGCCTGCAATATACTTCCCATCAAAAATTGATCAATTTCTGCATTACCTTGTGCTAGAGGATGTGGCAGATCCATTTGGGATCCAATGTGTGTCATATATGTAGGAAAAAGCCTATAACTGAGTATGTCTTGCACCTGATTAAAGAATAAAGTCAATTCTGTATCATCTGGTATAAATTCAGCAGTTTCAATATGTAAGACAACTTTTTCTGTATATTATCAATCAGTAACTATATTAAGATATTCTTTAAAATCCCTTAGTACTATGAGAATAGCATATAATTCTGATTTCTGGACAGAATATAAGGTCTTTGTTCAACCTTACTTAATTCTTCTCATTAGTAAACTGCTTTCATTATTTATATGAATCAGTATAAAATGTACAGGATCCAGTTTTTGGAACATCACATACAAATCTGGATGAATCCAAGAATTTCTCTTTATAAGGTTAAGTCTCTTACTTTTTGGAAAATTGCTATTAATTTGTACCAAAAATTAGCATGAGATCTTTGCCAGGGCTCATTTTCTTCCCATAACTTTTTTATTTCATCAGTAGTGAAAGACACTATAATCTCTGCTGGTTGTATACTTGCTAAGTGACTAAGTCTCAATGTACATTTTATAATTAATTCAGAGACATTTTCTACACAAGTTTTTAAATTTTTACTTGGTTGATGAGGTAAAAATATCCATTATAAGATAATATATTCCCTCTGTATTAAAATTCCTGTTGGAGAAATTCTGGAAGGCAACATGACTAAAATATAATTAAGATTTGAATTCACCTTACCCACATGTGCCTCCTGTAATTTCTCTTCAATAATTGTCACTTTCTTTTCTTATTCAGCTGTTAATTCTCTGGGACTATTCAAATCTTTATTACCATTTAAGTTTTTCTTTAAAATGATTTAATAGATCAGGTGTTATCCCAACAGCCTGTGGTAGACTGTAAATGTCTCCTAACAGTCTTTGAAAATCATTAAGAAAGCACACTGGTCTTTCTTAATTTGGGCTTTATGTGCTCCAATTTTCTGAAAAACCTATCTCATAACCTAGGTAATTGACATAATCTCCTCTTTGTATTTTTTCAGGAGCAATTTTTAACTCCATTTTGGTAAAACTTTCTTTACTTCTTCTAACATTCTTTCTAAAGTATCTATGTTTGAATGAGATAGCAAAATGTCATCCATGTAATGGTAAAATACAGACTTAGGAAATTGCTTACATATTATTTCCAGTGACTGACTTACAAAATATGGGCACAGAGTGGGGCTACTGAGCATTCCTTGTAGGAGAATAGTCCATTGATACCTCCTAGTAGGCTGAGAATTAATTTAAGTAGACAATGTAAAGGCAAATTTTTCTCTATCTTTTTCTTATAAAGGTATAGTGAAGAAACAATCTTTTAAATCAATATATATATATATATATATATATATATATATATATATATATATATTTGTAGGTCCATAAGTTGAATTACCTTATTGACAGTTCTTATATCTTTCACCATTCTCCATTTACCATATTTCTTTTTTTACAACAAATACAGGAGAATTTGAATGGGTGCTTGATTATTCAATGTGGTGAACATCTGATTGCTCTTATATCAGCTTTGTTAAAACCTGCAACTTTTCTTCAGCTAGAAGCTCCTGCTTAGCCCATATTGGTTTCTCAGTTAACCATTTTAATGGTAGGGCTGTTGGTACCTCTAAACTTTTGTTAGTTACTTTAAGTTCTTGTACAGCCTAAATGGCTGGTGAACTTTGTGTATAGTACCTTAAAACATCCTTTCCAGAATTATGAGTTCCTGGGATTGTAGGAATGTTAATCTCTGCACTCCACTGCTGCAGCAGGTTGGAACCCTATAAATTTTCTGCAATATTAGCCACACACACACACACACACACACACACACACACACACAGCTTCCCTCTTTGCCCTTCTGGACCAATCAAGTCAACCCATCTTGTGCTTTGTTTAACTTGAATTATGGTTCCAATTCCAAGTAATTGAACAAGCAAATTTGGATGCTAAAATTTTGGAGTAATGATCACATCCACACCTGTGTCTATCAAACCAACATTTACAATGCCATTTATATGCACTCTTAGCTTTGGTCTTTGATCAATTAGAGAAGTCTTCAAAAATATACGTTTCCTATTTCCTATTAAAATTTTTGACTTATCCTCCATGCTTATGCCATCATCTATAACAGTGCAATGTTTTACAGAAAGCTCTGGATATTTTAATTTTCCTGGTAAGACATGTCCTCCACAGTGACTGGGAATGACTGGGACTCCTTTGCTTGTGGGCCTGCTTGAGGCCCCTCAAGTAATTTTCCCAAGTTATCAGGTTGCCTTGTCTGTCTTTTCAATCTGCTTTCATAAGTGTTGGAACTAATATCTGAAGATTTTAGTTTCATTTAAATTGTAAAGAACCTTCTCACATATGCTCTTTCTGTTTATGTCTTATTTATTTTTCTCTCTTTATTCTATTGCACCTATTCTAATTCTTTTGTTCTGATTTTCTATAATTTCTTAGCTATAATTTTCTATTCCAATAATATTATTCTTATTTTTTCAATATTCTACATTCTTAATTCTATGCATTCTACATTCTAATAATCTTATTTATTCTCCATCTTATTTCTATCTCTATACTGTCATTCCTGTTTCTGTGATGAAATCCCAAGCCTGTATCTCTCCATTCATTAGTAACTAATTTGTAATAAATAAACTACAAGCAAAATTCACAGGGAGACGATCATTCTTTCAAGATATGTAGCAAAACTTATCGATTTATTTGTAGCCATCTACAGCTGTGGGGATGTTCCTGCCTTCTGTTAAAGGTGACTGCTACAGGTTACTGTTGAAGGAGCTGCAGGCAGCATTCCCACCCGGCTCCTGGCTGCCTGGCTAGCTTATGCCCCAAAATAATGACACACAAGTTGTATTCTTTTAAACACTGCTTGGCCCATTATATCTAGCCTCTTCTAGGCTAATTCTCACGTGTTAATTTAGCCCATTTCTAATAATCTGTGCAGCACCCCAAGGTGCGCTTACCAGGAAGATTCTAGCCTACGTCCATACTGGGTCGGAACTTCATCGCGTCTGCCCCAGAGAGCAGAGCGAAGGCGTATGAGCTCACTTCCTCTCCCTCTCAGCATTCTGTTCTGTTTACTCCACCCACCTAAAGGCTGGCCAATCAAATGGGCCAAGGAAGTTTCTTTATTAGCCAATGACCTTCCTCCATCAGGTTACATATGGAAAAATCTAAGCCATTGAGAGATTTAAGGAAAAGGCAAAGAATCCATTCATTATTTTACATCTCTTAGGTGTGATTAAAAATATCTGGATATGATTAATCAGTAAGGTGTTATTGGTTTCTTGAAGGACTAGAATATAATGGGCCAGATACCTGTAATACCACCCTAATTCATCAAAGATCTTCTGGAGGGTTTATAATCTACATGGCCAAATACCTGTAATCTAGGACAGTTCTGCTTGTTATCTATCTACAAATACTTGTCTGGTCAAGTTGCTCTGTTAGACAGGCTATTGATAGAGAACAGGCTTCAAAGATTCTCACTCTAATATGGGACAGAGATGACCATGATAGATTGTTTTATATACCAAAAAATTAAGAAGCCATCTTCCTGATCATCCACAAATATATGTATGGAAAAGATTTCAACAGAATCATGAGATTACATGTACTCGTTACAATTAAATGTGTGGTAATGGGGAGATGTCATAGCTGTTTTTACACAAGTGAAATTACAGATTAAAGTAATAGTTTTCATAGTCATTGACGCTTCTGGCCTTGCAAGGAAGGGATCCTATATCTGAGAACAATTTCTCAGGTGGGTTGTCATCTAACTTTTCAATTGCTATAGCTGTGTTGCATCATAGCTCACAATAGCTCATGATAAATGCTCCTTACAAATCAATAGATATAAATCTTTCAGACTAATACCAACATGATTTCTGCATGTTCTATGACACAGTATGAATGTCTGTAGCAACAGGGACATACCATCAATTCTGGAGGGTAAGTAAAAGCAATGCCAATAGCATGAAATGCCATGGAATCCATGGGACTTAACTGACCAACAACTCCAAAAGAAGTAGCTTATTCATAGTACTGAGCATTTTATTTGATAGCCTATGCTATCTTGGAGAATCACTGACTTCTTTTGGTTTTTTTTGTAACTTAATTTAAACTTGTTTTTTATAAATATATAGGAAGTCAGATGTGGCGGTGCATACTTTTAATCTCAGCACTTGAAAACCAGGGGTAGGCTGATCTCTCTGAGTTCATGGTCAACCTGGTTTACATAGTGAGTTCCAGAACAATGACAGGTGTCTTTAAAAAACAAAAGAAAAGAAACAAAAATGTACACATCCTTATTTCAGGAAATGCCCTCAGTAGTAGCTTTTCATTTTGTTTTGAAGAAAATCTTCATTATTAGTTATCCTTCCTTATGCCTCTTCTTTTACCCTGACTTCCTACCACACTTAATACTTCTTGCTCTGTGATTTCCTATCACTCTTTAGTATCAACTGCATTAAATCTTCCTTATCATAAAAGTCTCACCTACTCCATGGCTCCTTAATGTCTTCCCAGACTCTTTTGACATTCAAATTTAAATACACATCTAAAGATTAGAATATGGAATCCACATATAATAGAGAATATGTGATTTATCTATCCATGTCTGCTTTGGTTACCTCATGTAGAGTATTTACAGATAAATATCTTTACATACAATTTCATTTTTCTTAAAACTGAATAAGACTCAAATCTGTGTTACCTAGCACAGGCTCAGTCCTAGAGCATGAAAATGGTCCTAGGTTTTAGGCCACAGCAATGATGTCAATGTTGCCTTTATTGGAATACACATCATGCATACTCACATAGACCCCATGAGCAGTCAGACCATAGACTCAGTCATTGGCAGCAGCATGAACTCAAATGCCACCATGACCACAGTTGGGACCACAGGTCATTTAGACTACCACAGATTTAGTAGCAGCATGGCCATGGAATATCCACCTGTTTAAAGGTGGCATTTCAGATCTGGGTCATCTATACAGCCTTCAATGGCAATAGGATCCTTGGATATCAACACCTACTCTGGCTGTGGTAGAGACTCAGACACAAACACAGCTCCTTCCATAGCCTAGGGCCCATATAATTCTATGGAAGCCCATGTGACTCAAGTCTGTCTGGTCCTGGCTGTGACATAGCTCTCTGACACCAACATGGCCATAAATAGCAGCCCAGATCCTTGGCTCTACATGTCCCCTGGTGGCAACATGGGCCAGCAACATCAATACATATTCAGGCTGCAGTAGGTTCTTGGACCCAGATGTTGTCCTTGCCAATAGCCCAGGAACAGATATCATTGTGTCCATAGTTGGCACAGAAGACCACTCAGATTGGCATCACCCCAGTGACAGCATGACCCTCAGATTTCAACATGTCCCAGGTTGTGGCAACTGAGATGACAGGCATCCACTTTGCTTTCACTGGTAACTTGAGCCATGGATATAAACACAGACCCCTTCCATGGTAGAACCATGGACTAAAACAGGGCCCTTGGCCACAGATAGTGTCTGGAATACACCATGTTTATGGGAGATCTGTCATTTGGTGTACTGAGTGACAGTCCTGTGCCTCAGTGCCTGTGGCAGGTAGGAGAGAGCTGGCCCTGGCATCATTACAGTAGCTCAGCAGGGAAGCACAATAGAGCTTACAGTTGTGGCAGGGGCACAGGTGAATCTACTCTGAGGGCATGAAGGCAAAAACTGATTCTATCCCCTATTAGCTATGTGGTAGCATGGGTGAAAGAATGATGCCCTTGACTCCCCTGCCACTTGCTACCTATGAGAGTTGGGAGAGCTGGTCTCGGGGGCATGAAAAATAGAAGAGCTGGCCCTAATGATCACCAACTGCAGCAATCACGAGAGCAGGGCATATACCTCACCTGGGCAAAAAAAGTAGAGCTGCCCTGGTGGATTGGGGGCATAAGAGACAGAACTGGCCTTGTTCCTTGCTGCCTGCTACAGTTGGGTGTAATTGTTGAGACAATGCTTGAGGGTTCACCATGGTGGTGAAAATGAGGAAATGCTGGAAGACAGACCAACTTCATTACAATCCAGGGAGAGTTCAGGGTTATAAGTTAGTCCACCATAATTTCAACCACATCCATGAACTGATAGAGTATGTGAAGGAGCTGGATCTGCATATCCCAAACTACAGGATCTCCATGAAAGAGGATGAAAACAGGATATCTAGAATGTTTTGTGGGATATATGATTGCACTGTAATACTGACACTATTAATAAAATTAACTTTGGATAAGGGGGTGGAGGCTGTTACTAGTTGAGTGGAGTTAGCCATAGAGAGGACTGAGTATCTGGGAAGATGGAGAGATACACAGAAAGGAGGAGGCAGAGACTTAGAGATTCACAGATTTTTCGTTTGGATGGTAGGAGTGGTACTTTCTTGTAGAGCCTGTAACCAAAAGTTCTTTTCTGATCTAGCACATCTTCACCATAACACCTGCCTCCTGAGTTTTAATTAGTAAGTAGAACAACTCAGACAACAACAACATTTGGTTTCCAAAGCATGGCTTAAGATCTCATAGAAGCAGCACCCTCCCTCTCCTGCCATAGCTGCTCCTCAGGTGGCTTCTCCCACCAGTCCTCTTGCATCTATACCCTGGCCATGAGAGTCTCAGTCCTGCTGGCATACATGCTCATATTACAACAACTGCTGGGCTTCTGCTGCTGTAGAATTGTCTGCCATGCAACCCATTCCCAATTACTTCACTGTCCAGCCACTAAAAATTTTCCAGAAGATTTGGTAACATCCCTGGGAAGTTCAAAGAAAAATATTTTCACATTAAGAATGGGAAATAACACATGGAGTTAGGACTCTGTATAGAACTACAACGGATGGCTTGAAATGGAAAAAAAAAGTATGTGAAAGGTTATTGACATCATGTCTATTATAATTACTATGAGTTTTGAAATTCATATTCTATCTTTTAAAAGTGGTTTGATAAATGTACCAAAATTGAAAAAAAAAGTGACTGAATAGTTTCAAGCCTTAGGAAGACATATTATTGATAAGATATACGTCTAAGAATGAACTACTAATAAAAACAAGAAAAATACACTTACACAGGCAGAGGAATTTAGACAAGAATCTACCACATCACTGCATAAAAAAACTGAAGATGGGTGGTCCAAAGTTATTAGAAAACCAACCTTAGTTTACCTAGTTACTACATATGAACAACCAGCAAGTTACAGATACCTTCAAGGTTATACAGTATTTAAATGGAATCCTATAGAAACATTTGATTTTAGGGTATTAAAGAGAGATCTCATAGAAGCAGCACCCTCCCTCTCCTGCCATAGCTGCTCCTCAGGTGGCTTCTCCCACCAGTCCTCTTGCATCTATACCCTGGCCATGAGAGTCTCAGTCCTGCTGGCATACATGCTCATATTACAACAACATGAGAGAGTCATTTTGTATGTTATCCATTTGCCCTATGTGAAGCAAATGCTAAATTCATTGGAAAATCAGAATAGAATTATCCCCAGAATAGAAATATAACTATGGGAATATCGTAATCTGCTTCTTGGGTATAATAGAGAAATGGTGAAAAGAAGAAGCTAGGGCAATAGAACAACATTCATCCAATCTCATACACAAGCCATGAAATACAGAATGTTTCCGAGAGAAATATTAAAAGTTATTATAAATAAAGTAACAGATCATTACAGTTGTAGATAAACAGGGAAGAATAATTATTGGTTTTTTAAAGGTACCAATAGCTCTACTTTAAAAATTAATCACTGACAAGCCTATGTGGGTGGAACCTTTGACATCATAAAAATTATAAGCACTGAAACAGCTGACAGAGGAACAGCTAAAGGTTCAACATGTTGAAGAATCAATGAGTCCTTGGAATTCTCCTGCATTTATTATTTAAAGAAAATCTGAAAAATCAATAGTGATAAAAGGTCTAAGAGCTATTAATAAGATTATCGAGCCAATGGGCACTTGACAGCCTGGAATTCCCTTGTCTTCTTTATTCTTTATTACCTAAAAGATGGTCTATTAGAGTTATTGATATAGAAGACTGCTGTTTTACTATGCATTTACAAGAATGGGCTTGAGAAAAAAATGCCTTCACGTTACCAACTTTTAATAATTCCCAGCCTGTTAAAAGATACCATTGGACTATTATTCTATAAGAAATATTAAAAAACCCCATTTTATATTGATATTTAGTTAAACAGCTATAAGAAATAATTAGTAAACATTTTCCTCAATCTATAATTTAAGATGATATTTACATTATATTACTGGCTGACTCAGACACAGATGCTTAAAAAATGTTGAATGAAGTCAAGAGAATTTTGCCTTGTTGAGGATTACAAATTTTTCCTGAAAAAAATACAAAGAGGAGATTCTTAACTAACTGGTACACAAGATATATTTATATAAAATTGAACCACAGAGAGTACAACAGGAGAGGTAAATTACAAACTCTTAGTTTCAAAAATGACTAGGAGATTTAAACTGGTCAAAGCCCATGTTTGAATTAACTACTCAAGAGCTAAATAATTTTTTTCAAACCTTACAAGGTGATAGTGACTTAAATAGTCCAAAAAAGTCATCAACTGAGGATGAGAAATAATTAACTCTGGTAGAAAAGAAATTATAGTGTGAACATATGTGTCACTTGGATCTAGAGCTTTATTGTAACTAGTCAAACTATGTTCTACTCATTCTTATACAAGAATTCTATGCAAGCAGAATAAAATATCTTAGAATGGATACTTTTTAAAAGAGTAAAACATAAAAATCTATGTAGGAAAGGCTTCTGAATTGATTCTAAAGAAAAATTAACACTTCATTAATTAACAGGAATAGACTCAACCTAGATTTTGGTACTTTTTACTAATATTGATATTGCCTTACTATGTGTGGAAAATGAACATTCAAAAGAGCATGCAATTATTTGGGGAAAATTAGCAATAAATATCCCCAAAGCAAGAGACTTTAGTTTATTAAAAAAACTAATTAGATCCTCCCTTATATAATAAATGTAACACCAATTTCTGGAGAACCAACATTTTATACTGATGCAAATAAGTCAGGAAATGCAGATTATAAGTTGGGAAAATTAAGTAAATGGTTCAAAGCCCTTGTAACTCAGTTCAAAAATCAGAATTATATGCTATTCTCATGACATTATTAGATTTTCCAGAAACTCTTAACATAGTTATCAACTCTGAATATGCAGAGTTGTTTAACATATTGAAACTGCTTATTTTATTCCAGAGGATTTAGAATTAAACTTTGTCAATTATTCAACTAAAACAAGTAATCAGATATACAAACCATCCCTTGTATAAAACACATATCAGATCCTATATGGGTCTACCAGGATCTCTAGCACAAGCTAATGATGAAAGTGATCATCTTTTTGTGGGAAGTGTGCTAAGAGCCTCATGATTTCATAAGAAACACCATATTAACAGCAAAGGTTTGAAGAAAGATATTTCTATTACTTTGCAGCAAACCAATGTAATTATAAGGAAATCTTCTACATGTTCTTTGAATAATCAAATTTTATTACCTGCAGGAAGTAACCCAAAATGTACTCAAAGTAATGAAATTTGGCAAATGTATATATTTCATTTTTCAGAGTGTTGAAAATTAAAATATGTGCACCATACCATAGATATAGATTCAGGATTCCAATCAACAACTGGTTGAGTTCAATAAAGTCTAATTCTGCAATTACACACTTTATTAGAAGTCATGGCCATTGTGAGGATAGCTGTACAAATCAAGACTAACAATGTTCCATTATATGTGTCTAGTTAATTGAAGCAATTTTTTGCATCTTTCAACATAAAGCACAGTATAGATATAATAAATAATCCTATGGGACAAACAGTTATAGAAAGATCTAATTGCATTTTAAATATGCTTAATAAAGAGAATTGGGCAATAAAGACCCCCAGAGATAGATGACATAATGCTTTATTAGCTTTATATATTTAATGCTGATTAGAAATGAGCAACAGTCGCAAAGAGACATTCATGTTAGAAAAAACTGCTTTATTAAATCAGCTTGTATAATTTAAAGTGTGTTTATTTCAGAAGGAAAAGCAGAATGTGTATTACATTGGGCAAGAGATTTTGCTTTTCTTTCCATAGGAAAAAATGATGATTATCATCGAGAGAGATAAATATTAGATTTGCACAGGAGTGATCTCTTGATTAGGAGAGTTGAGAGTTCTTCTAAAAGTCTGGTCATTCAATTTAAATTAGTATATAAGACTAACAAATCCCTTTGCTTTGATCAAAAAAAATATTATGAAAGAAAGTACTTTTTTGTAAAGAAAAAGCATTTGGTTTTAAAATACATATAGACTGCCACAAAATGAACTCCACAAATTTAGGGTTGGGGCAGAGGATTGTGTTTTGTCTCTCCAGGTGTATAAAAGCATCCAACTAATGAATATAAAGAGCACCTGAAAAGGAAGAGCAAATCATCAAGAGAAATCACCCAAGATAAAGAATAAATTAGCCTAATGGCATAGCATACCTCTAATAGGCTATAATATCATAAATATTCCCAAATATTTGTTTTTGCTGCTCTACACACACATAAAAAACAAGTGGTCTTTTTTTGGTCCAAATTCAATCATAAATCAAAGTTGGCTTTAACATTTGTTTCTGCTTCTCTTCTCTAATTCAAGCATGCTTGTTAAAGAAAATACAAAATATGTGTCTCAAGTCAGAAGAGTGACCTGTTATCAGACAAAAGAAAACCAAAATTAAGCCACTATACTATTTCCACTAATCTCATAATCCTTTTGGAAAGTAAAAGAATAGTTGTAGAAACCAACTCAGACCCTGAAACCACAGCCAGTATGATAAACACACCCCAAACCTGAAATGAGAACCAGTGAAAGAAACACACCCTGGTCCTAATACCACAGTCGCAGAAAGAAACACACTTTGGCCCTGAAACCAGAACCAAAGAAACCTGAGCCAGTGGGGCGGGGGTGGGGGGTGGGGTGGGGCGGAATTTTGGCCCAGAAACTAGGTCCAAAAGGTGAAAAAAAAAAAACAGTGAAAAAACACTTTGTTTTGGAAACCATAGCCAAAGAAACACACTCTACCCCTGACCAACTCAGAACAAAAAGCAACCAATTTATAAGCTGAAAAAATAATCAGTCTTCGGTCATGAAAACAACCAATCTCTGAGCACAAAATTTAGCCAATCTCTGAATTTGTCAAACCCAGAGGATTGAAATCTGACTAATTCCAGCCCTGAAAATCTCTATGGAAAAAAAAATTTGTCTCTAAGAATCTCTATATAAGCCCTGTGTGTGTTCATTTAGAAGCTGTCCTTTTCTACCCTGGTGGAGGCAGCCACACTCCTATATTCCTCCCTCCCAATTAAATATCATGAAAGAGTTTTGGGTAAAGATGTTCTTTCAGCAGGCTGGAGCAGAAATTTTGCTTGGAAACTCTCTTTACAGAGTAAAGAAAGAAGCACGATACATCTTTGCTGGTAAACTCTGTTAGTGGAACAGAGCAGAAGTAACGACATCTTTTTCCTGAGCTGTTACAGATTGCTATACAACTGCAGGTGTGTCCCCATAGCAGTGTGAAGCAGAGAAGCAACAACGTGGGCTGGAGTTGAGAAGAAACAGATATCTCTGTTGGGAAACTCCCTAGTGTAGCAGAGCAAAGAAGCAACAGACACCTCAGTTTAGGGGATCAGGGCAAAGCTCAGCTGTAATGGCTCTCTCTTGGAGAGGATGAGGATTGCTATATCCTTTGAGGAGAACATGTTCCCCTGGAACTCAGATTCAGGTGTAGCCTAACTTCCCACAGTTCAAGATATCTTTCTCCTCACAGTTCTTGGTAACCGGATACCCGCTGTAAACATTAACTGATTTCTGACTGTCAGCGTACCTTTCTCTTGAGAGCTGAAGTTACTCAGAATACCTCCCCTTCACAGCGTCAAGTATAGTTCGACTTCATGAAAAGTCAGAATAACTTTCCCTCAAGAGCTTTAGGCATCCAGGATGCCTTCCCTTCACAGCTTCAGGCATAGTCTGACTACCCAGAAAGTCAGGATACCTTTCCCCTCACAGTTGGAGGTACCTAGCATACCTGCCTTTCATAGCTGTAGGTATAGCATGACTTCTAATAGTCAGGATGACCTTTTTTCAAAGCTATATGTATCCAGGATACCCTACGTTTACAGCTTCAGGACAAGTCAAAATACCTTTCTCCTCACAGATGTAGGTATCTAGGATGCATCCCCTTCCTCAGCTGTAGGTATTGCCTGACTTCTGACAGTCATGATACCTTTCTCTTCAGGGGTATGCATATCCAGAATATCTTCCCTTGATAGTTACAGGTATTGCCTGACTTCCAGCAATCAGGTTACCTTTCATTCCAGAGCTGTAAGGTTTGCAAGTATAACCTGACTTCTGAGCAACAGGATATCTTTCCCTCTAGAGTTGTGATACTTGCCCCATTGGTTATATTTTGATTCTTCAAAACTTTTATTGCTGCATAAATATTATCCCCAAATCTATCATATTATATATATATATATACACACACACACACACACAAATATATCCATTCATTAACACACACATATAATTTATGTGTATATATGTGTGTACATACATACATTCATACATATATATGTATGTATAATTTATGTCAGGATAATAGTATTTATACAGAGCATGAATTTTAAAAAGAAGTTTTATCTAGCTTCCTTTTTTTTTTGTTTTTTCGAGACAGGGTTTCTCTGTGGTTTTGGAGCCTGTCCTGGAACTAGCTCTTGTAGATCAGGCTGGTCTCGAACTCACAGAGATCCGCCTGCCTCTGCCTCCCAAGTGCTGGGATTAAAGGCGTGCACCACCCACCGCCCGGCTTCTAGCTTCCTGTATATGTTTTCAGGTTTGAATCTGAAGAACCTAACTAGGAACTAAGTTTGTGTACCCTGAAGTATATAACAGATTGTGGTCCTTTAACCTCTTAGAAATGCATTTAAGATGTTTAAGCTTCCTACAGTATGCTATGACCATTCCTGAGAGGGACCATTGAGATCTCCAAGAAAATGATGGGGACCTGCAACAATAAAACTCCCTGGTGTGGCAATGCCACTAAGCTGACCAAAAGCTCCCAAATATCGTTTTCAGACTTCATACTGCTCAAGACAACTTCAAAGTGTTTGGTAAGATGGTCCAGCCTCATAGACTACTCCAACCAGGATGCAGCTAAGCCCTGCACTTTCCCATTATGCAGAGACTGGACAACAAATGATTCAGCTATCTCTCCAGTATTTAAGTATTTTCCCAATTTTCTAAGATTCCCTTAAGGAACCTGTCACCCCTAGGCCACAAGAAGTAATTTTAAAAACATGACACTGACATTTCCAGGAGTTGCAGTGGGTGGTTTTTGGTTGTTTATTGGGTTATGGATGTTTGTGATTGTTTAGGGGGGTTAGTTGCAAGTTATTATTGACCATGGTCTGGAATAAAATTAAGCAAAGATTAGATTCAGGTATCTCTTTTTGAATATAAAAATGGAGAGATATAGTAAAGATTGGATAAAAGTGTTGGTACTTGAATCTACTTTAAGACTAAAAAGCTACTACTAGCCTCAAATATTTTACATTGGTGTGGATTTTGATATATTGAGACAAATTTGAGGTTATGTTTCTTACAGCATACTTTAAGGCATTGTACCTATGTAACTCTTTTACAATTGTAGTGTAAAGTTCTAATCTTTGAAAACTATTACGCACCTTTTAGGATAATTAAGGTAACAACCAAATCTTTTGTAAGGGTTTCAATGTAGACAGAAATAAGGCTTATATATTTTAGATATATAAGTGTTCTTCAAATACTTCATAAGTCTACAGAATATGGCATTTAAAATGTCTTAATATCATAAGGTTTTTTTTATAGCTGCTAGAAAATTTTGTACCTGCCACACCAATATACTTCAGAAACGATTATGGTTATTGAAAAACCTTCATATGGAGTTTGCTTTCAATATTGCAAAGCTATATTGACTGTGGATATTATGCTGTATAAATTGGATAAGTAGGACACAAAGAAAGATGACTGCCAAATGTCTCCAAGACAAGGTAGGCCAGTCCTTTAAAATCCCTGCTTCATATAAAAGGCTGTCAGTTAATTTAGGCTTGTAGAGTAAGTATGGATGCCTCACCATTGCATAGAAACATCAGGAGACTGTACAGGCAGCCAGGTGTCTTTGTTTTAGAAGTTGCTTGCTTTGCACTTTATATTTACTCAGGTAATATTTTATTCTTCTTGAGTCTCTGATAGGAGTTAAATATTAGAGAGTTATGCTATCTTATTTACTATTGCATTTGAAATAGAAACTAAAGAGATATAAATTTCATAAGGTTGAGAGACAAAGTTTACTTTTTATCTAAGAAAATGTTTAAAGGTCTAAGATTTTTTTTTAGATTTGAAATGCAAGTTATGATAGAGAGTGATTTAGGTATAAAACTTTGAACTCTCCAAGTTAGTATAGATAATAGAGTACTTTCTCCGAATTTGCCAAATACTAATGGACTAGACAATGTGAATATAATTCTTATTTGATAATTGCTCTTATGGTATATAGTGTTACTGTGTTAGTGGTAAAATCTTTTATTTTTATTTAGATAAGAGGAAGAAATATAAAAAATAATAAGGGAAAATGTTACAGGATGTTTGATGGCACTGTGATATTCTGTGACTTCATTAATAAAATTAATCTTGGATTAAGGAATGGAGCAACTCACTAGTTGACATTAAATAGCCATAGAAATAGCAGAGGACCTGGGAAGATGGATAGATAGATGGGAAGGAAAGAGTAGTGAGGAACTTAGATATTCATGGGCCTTTTTGGTTTGGGACAACAGGAGAGACAGTCTCTTCTCTTGGTGGGACAACTTGTTACTTATCAGCTTCTCTGCTCTAGCAAGTTTTCACTCCAATGTCTGACTCCTGAACCTTTCTTGGAAAATAGAACAACTTATATAAAAACAAGGAGGAGTTCCATTGTGGGCTCAGTATGAATAGGGTTGCAGAAACTAGAGATATGAGCCAGACATATGATCCATTGCAAAGAACATTTACAAGTAACAATTTATGAACTAGGGGGTAAACTGTGTTACTGAGTTGGACAAACTGCAAATTTCTTGCTGAATTTTTTTGTATATTTTGACTTAATTTTAAATATTGTGTTGTTTACAGAAGGTCACAATGGCAGAAGGCAAAAGTGAGATGACTGGGAGAAGAGTAGGATTAGAAAGCATGAAGTATAATCGATGAAGAATCAAGAAGATGTTTTTATAAACTGAATAATATTCTGTAGTGGAAATCTATCATATGTTCCATATTGATTTATCAATTGATATATATCCAGACTGTTTCCATTTTTTGGTTGTTGGGAATACAAAACAAGGTAAACTTGACTAAATCTGTATGTAATTGAAATCCAGGCTGCTGAGAACTCCTCTGAGTGATTTTCTTTCCCTTTTATCTTTTGGTGAAAATAAAATATAATTACATCATTTCCCCTAACACCATTTCTCCTTCTCTAATCCATCCCATGTACTTATACATGCAGTCTCTCAAATATATGTCTTCTTTTTCTTAATATATATATATATATATATATATATATATCCTGTTCAGTTTATAAAATGTTGTTTGTATGTCTGTGACTACAGAGCTGATCATTTTTGTATTGAATAACTAAGTCTGGTTCCCTTTCCTAAGGAATACAATTTGTCCAAGTTCCATCATTCTTTAGCTACCTGTACTTATTCATTTTTTAGTTCTTCTAGCATACATCTCTTCTATAGTTTCTGTTTCGTCCACTCCTCCAAGTTGCTTCCCCTTTTCCCCTATCTTCTAGATCCACTCTGCCTTTGTTGCCCTCCAGAAAAAAGCAGGACTCTCTGGGGTATCAACCAAACATGGCATAGTAAGTTACAATAAGACTAGGCACATACCATCATATAACCAGTGGGAAAAAAGAATCAGAGTAACACCCAATTTTACTGTTAGCAATCCCCCCAAAACATCAAACTAACAATCATAACATATTTTTAGAGTACCTAGTGAAGACCTATGCAGGATCTATTATTTCCAATTCAGTCTCTGTGAATCCCTATTGATCCTTTTTTTAGATGATTCTGTGAGCTGTGGTCTCCTGATATCCTTGACCTTTGAGCTACCTGGAGAATCCTCCACCCATAGCAACTTGTCTATTGGTATCCTCATATTTAGTCAGCCATATTTATGAGAATTTATGGGTATAGCTCATCTAATGTTTCTAAAAGACTAAATATCATTCTTGACTCTCTGTTCTTCTGGGGCTGACAAACTTTCCATCCCCTCTCTAAATTTGATTTCTGAGTTTTGAGTTAGCTGTTAATATATCAGTTAAGACCTTGAACCATTTCATCCATTTTCCTCACAATTTTGACTAGCTGTGTTTTCAATAATTATTTGTATATTTTACAAAAGACATTTCTTTAAAGTGGGGTGAAGTCAATCTTTATCTGTGGTTCTAATGATGAATTTTTAGAATGTAATTAGTAATTATGCTGGTTTTGTAAAATGGCACCTGGATATTCTCCTCTAAGTTCTGTTTTGAAATTTGTTTCTTCTAGTGATACTCTCATAGGACTTTTATCATAAAGACATATTCAGTTTTATCAAAATATTTTTCTGAATATAGTGATCTATTCATAACATTCATGTCTTTAAATCCATGTATACATGGATTTGTCATATTTATTGACTTGTATATGTTGAACCTTCCCGTATCTCAGGGACAAAGTCAACCTTAAACAAAGACCTGTATTTTGAGATCTGCATTTTGTTTATAGCCATCTTAAGCTCACAAGTTAAGAAAAATATTTACCTCTATCCTCTCTGCAGGGTCTAGGAAATCAACCTGGCATCATATCTCCTAGCAGAGACCTGCAGGAACTAGGCTCCGGAATCAGCATTTTCCTTGTTAATCAACAATTACAGACCCTCAGTATTTACTTATCAGCTGGGGATGTCTCCAGATCTGAATTTCCGCTGACCTGAGCTTTCTGACATCCTTCCTTTCCCCCTGACACCCTTCCCTCCCCCCCCCCTTTTGCCCATTTGCTATATAACAGCTTCTGAGGAAATAATAAACTAGACGGCTTGATCAGAAATCCTGTCTTGCCATCATTTCTCCTGTCTCTTGTCTCCTTTCATTCCTCTCTACTAAGTTTATCAGGGACCCCAGTTCGAATTCCATGGGTCGGATAGATGGCGCCCAAACGTGAGGCCTGAGGACACCATAGAGGTTTGAGTAACATCACTGCACACAGAGGACAGGCCTGTCCATGCACCTGGACCACCACGGCTTGTTGTGGGGAGCTGCGGGCTGAGTTCCTGCCACCTAGCTCCCTGGGCCACCTGGCTAGCTTATGCCCCAAAATAACAACACACAAATTGTATTCATTTAAACACTGCTTGACCCATTAACTCTAGCCCTTACAGGCTAATTCTCATACCCCGATCAACCCATCTCTAATAATCTGTAGCATCAGTCTTACCGGGAAAGATTCAGCATGTCTGACCTGGCAGCTTGCTTCATGGCGTCTGCCCAGGAGAGGGGAGCATGGCCTCTGCTCCAGAGAGCAGAGCTGTCGAGTCTGAGCTCACTTCCTCTTCCTCCCAGCATTCTGTTCTGTTTACTCCACCCACCTATGTTTTAACCTATGAGGGCCAAGCTGTTTCTTTATTACTTAACCAATAAAATCAACAGATTGATATATGACACTCCCACGTCACTTCCCCTTTTTCTGTTTAAACAAAAAAAGGAAGGCTTTAAGTTTAACATAGCAAAATTACATATAACAAAACAGTTATCAAGCAAGAATTACAGTTACAATATTTATATCTATTTTATCTTTTATCATAAAGGAAAACAACTATAACTACCTATCTATTCTTCAACTGCATCAAAGACTCCAGAAGGATATAATATTACCTAAGTAAACAAGAAATAAGCAACTTCCAAACTCTAGAAATGACAGAGACATCTCGCTGCCTGGACAGTCACCTAAAGTTCCTCTGTACTGTTGGGCCATCCATCTTTGGCCTACAGGCCCATGGTATCCAGCAGACACTTCCATGAAGCAGCAAAATTCAAAGGCAGTTCAGTCACTATCTGTGTCCTGCAGAATGTCTCACAGACTCTTTCATGAATCAGGAACCCCGAAAGATCATCTCACCTTTAGGCAAGTTCAGTAGTCCTCTCTCTGTGGGTTCTCTGTGTCCAGTTTATGCAATAGTCCAGGCAAGAATAGTTTCTTGCCCAAATGGCTAACCAACTGCCTAAGGAGCCTCTTCAATGCCCATCTTCCTCTTGAAGTAGATTGGTGCTGTCAGGAGCAGATGTGTCTCATTGTCATGAAAAACCCTAAGTTATTAAAACATTTAAAATGGCATATTCTATAATCTTTGAAAGTTATGAAGAATGCCTATCTAAAATATATCTATGTACATCTAGAAAATCTAAGTAACATGACTACAAACTTGACTATTATTAATGATTATCCATAAACAACCTATATACATTACATTTTGAAATGAACTACACAATCACAATACATTAATCAATATCAGAAACACATATACATATAACAAAATTGACCTTAAATTTAAATCACTAAAGCAAAATCCATATCAATGTAAATTATTCATACCTATATCATATCCCCCTTTAAATGTAAAAGAACATTTATAAACAATATTTGGGGATATGGGTGCAGTTTTTTCTCTCCAAACTGCTTCCTGCTGAATGGGGGTGCTGTTAATCAGATATTTCAGGGTATAACCTGTGTGCTAGGTTCATCTCAGTCGTCAATTGAGTGAAGTAATTTTTTGAAGGTGTTCACAGCAACCTTTCAGGAGGGCGTGGTCTATCATACAATATTGGGATGGAAACAATCCGCAGGGTGTCATCATCTGTGAAAACAAAAGAAGAATCTCTTTTCCAAAGTATCATATCCTTAGATCCAAATTCTGAAGTCAAGGTATTTTGAAAATATCTATCTTGGATTAGTTCAACAGCATTTATAAACAAATATCTTTTAGCAGCTCTTGCTTTTTCCTCAGCATTAAAACAATGCAAAGAGAGCATAATAGCATACAGTATCAAGATTCTCTGTGTATTTTCCATCTTTGTGCAGCTTTGTTTTAACGTCTATTTTGTTTATTTTTATTTTTAACTTTTTGCTTTTTGAGACAGGTTCTCTGTATATCTTTGTCCTGGAATAACTCTGTAGACCAGGCTGTCCTTGAACTCTCAGAGATCCTTCTGTCTCTGCCTTCCAGGCATTGGGATTAAAGGAGTGTGCTACCACACCTTGAAGTCACAGAGGTCAATCTCCCTCTGCCTCCCAAGTGTTGGGATTAAAGGTGTGTACTACCACACCCAACTACTTTCTTTCTTCCTTTTTTTTACTTTAAAGAACTTTAACTTTTAGCCTGCATATATTTTTAACACACTGTAAATCATTTAAAAGTTTTCTTTGTCTTTGAGTCTCTCTTTACTGTATATCTCTCTTTTTCTGACCACATGAGCCTTTAAATTACTGAGCAATATGGGTAGGATTAAAGCCGTGGCTTTGCCAGCTAGATCCAGCCCATTCCTTAGCTTTCTGCCATTCCAGCCTTGTGGCTGAAGTATCAGCCAGAGCCGTTTATCACCACAACTCTACAATGTTTCAAGGTCCTTGCCAGCAAGCAAGCTGCAACAATATTAAGCAACACTCAAAAGCTCCATAGTCAGGACTGCCTGCTTGAAAGTCAGAGTTTGCCCTGGCTGGAAGGCCCAGAAAACCGGCATTTTAAATAAAACAGCACAACTTTTTTCCTGCTACGACTGAAAACAAACAAGCATGCGGCCAGCTTTTATCAATACCATTTAAGTCTTTTGTGCCAGGACCTCTTAATGAGCTGCAGGGTTTTGCAGCTAAAGCTAAATCAGGAAGCCTCTCTTAGGTGAGAGTGCTTGCTTGCCCCTAGCAAGCAGAGCAGACCCGAGAAATTGCTGCTACCAAGAAAACATGCTTTACTCTATTCTTTCCCAAGCTTTCTTAGGCTTTCTGTGGATGCAGTTATCCACACGTTGGGGGCCATTCTGTTGTGGGGAGTTGCGGGCTGAGTTCCTGCCACCTAGCTCCCTGGGCTGCCTGGCTAGCTTATGCCCCAAAATAACAACACACAAATTATATTCATTTAAACACTGCTTGGCGCATTAACTCTAGCCCTTACAGGCTAATTCTCATATCCCGATCAACCCATCTCTAATAATCTGTGTAGCATCAGTCTTACCGGGAAAGATTCAGCATGTCTGACCTGGCAGCTTGCTTCATGGCATCTGCCCCAGAGAGGGGAGCATGGCCTCTGCTCCAGAGAGCAGAGCTGTCGAGTCTGAGCTCACTTCCTCTTCCTCCCAGCATTCTGTTCTGTTTACTCCACCCACCTATGTTTTAACCTATGAGGGCCAAGCTGTTTCTTTATTACTTAACCAATGAAATCAACAGATTGATATATGACACTCCCACATCAGCGGCTAGTGGGCAAAGCGCCAATCCTGCAAGAATCGCCATGTTGTAGCCGAGGCAGCTACAACAGAATATTGACTATGATCAATGTTTCTTATACTAAACAATAGATTCATTGACAATGTTAAGATTGATTACTAGACAATTGTGTTTGCTCAATTCAAAGGCCAGAATAATATTTTCCCTGATGATTATTGCTACAATTCACACATCTGTATTTGATAATGTTATAGCTAAAAATCTTTTAAAGGATGTTATACAAAAAATTTTACAAACGGCTCCAATGGAAGAACTGCATATATGGTTAAAAAAATTGTGGAGCATACCATGGCTCCTTGAAAGCAACTTATAAAAGTTGCAAACAGATCCTATATGAAGACACCAAGGTGACCTTTGCTAAAGCAAGGTAAAAAAGAGCTTGCAATGCATTATAAAAAAGACTCAACATATATATTTGGGGTAGAGGATGTGTTTGTGCTTTTTTCACAGAAAGAAAATAAAGCTGGACCTGGTGATGTTATAACACACCATAAAGGAGTTGAGAAGTGCCCTGATAGCAGGACCTGCTGCATCATTCTACAGGGGGTCATTCTGTCTCCGGAGAGCCCAAACAAAGAGACCCGGCTGAAATAATTGCCAAGATGTGCTTCAGGTAGCTGAATCTAATGCACCTCACCCAAGAATCCCACCTGCCCTGAAGCACAAGTGCTGAGCTGCTTCCAGACCCGGGATGCAGACACAGATGCCCTGCTGAGATGACCTGACCATGGTGACTACAATTTTCTGCAGTTTGAATCCTGTTTGCTTTGCAGCTGATATGCAGACTAAGCATCTGACTGTTTTAATCTTTGGGACACAGAACTCATTTTGATTAAAATATTAACCCCTCTTCACTTAAGAAGGGGACAGACTTGGGGTTTAACTGTTACTCAGAAACTGGAACTGGTGGTGTTTGATAACAACAATGTCTGTCATTGTACTCTTACTGGAATTGACCTAATGATATTTGGAACTGCATATAGATGTTGGGAAAAGTTTGACACACTCTGTAAATTGTTTGGATTTAATGCATATGTTAAGAATTTTAGATTAAAAAGAACAAATTTGATTGTGCTTTTGTGAAGCAAAGGAAACCTGTGTTATGTATGGACTATCTTAAGACAATAGGTGTAAAATTATCAGGATCTAGTCCTGAATGAAAATTTTAACTAAGTTGCTATATGTTGCAAGAATTTAAGCGTATCTGTCAGGAGCCATTTTTCCCTCCCAAAATTATTATAGGGATCATCGCCCTGAGGAGTTTGCAGAGGGCTCCACTTCCCAATTGTATTGAGAATTGTTTTTTGGCAGAGCCTATCCTGCACCCAATTAACTGTCAATAGAGAGCTAGCTGTTAGCGGAACCCGCCTCACACTCTAATTATCCAGAGAACTAGGTGTGTCAACCTGTGAACTCCTGGCCAAGGAATCGTGACCTGACTGATCTTAACCTCTTGGCCTACGTGACTGGCGTGGACCATGAGGCAAGATCCCATTCCCCTGCCCCCATCCCAAGCCAAACTCCTCATCCAGGGGATATATAAGCTGTACAATGACTCTAATAAACAGAGGCTTCCACAAATCTGCCTGGCCTCCTTCTTCTTTCCCACCCATATTTTCAAGATAGTGCCTCTCCGTGACCCTGGAATTACTGGACCTGCCAGGTGGGTTACACCCCTAGACTAAGTAACCTCCAAGGTGGTCAACAGTGGCACCCGAACCAGTGACTGGGAGCATGGCTGACTATTGGACGACGAGGCGCAGTCCCGTCCCGGGACAACAACAAGAAAAAAAAGGGGACAACAACAAGAAAAAAAAAAAGAAGATTCTGTGGCTGTGGAATTCGGACAGATCACAAGATGAGGTAGGTGCAGGATCACTGTCGTCCAAAAAGATATGGGACCATCACTCTCAAAGAAAGAGAAATTCATAAAGGAATTTAAGCAATCACTCAGGGTGAGAGGAGTAAGAGTAAAAAAAAAAGTGATTTAGTTGCATTTTTCTGTTTTACAAAAGCCACCCTTAAGGTGCAAGTGCTTACATTGCAGCATGAACTCTCAGACCTTTCCTCTTAGATTTGGGACTTACAATTCACTATGGAAAAAGGCAAGATTTTAGACAAACGGGCAAACTCTAGGTGGCCTATCCAGTTGTGACTCGGTTGCAAGCTAGACAAGCGAAAGCTGCTGAGCTCCACCCTGATACCACAGAAGACCCCCTAGGGCTAGAGAGCCTGTGTCTTAGCCTCCTGCCATGTGGAGCAGAGGCTGCCAGACAGGTTTGCTATAAGGAGGTCTGGACTCAGAAAGTTACAGCTTCAGGACAATAAAAGGAGATAAATGTGCTTCTTTTCCATTCTAAAATTTTGCTTCTTGGTCAAAAATCTTTAGTTTGTAGGCATATAAATTTATATCTAAGGTAGATTAATTTCAGTACTGTGGTTCTGTAGAAAAGTTTTAAAATCAAGACTATGATACATTCAGAGGATTTTTAAAATTGTTTAGGCTATCCTGAGTTTTTATTTCTTTCTTATAAAGTTGAGGATTGTTCCTTCGAGTTCTGTAAAAAGTTTTGCTATAATTTTAATAAACATTTACATTAAATCTGTATGTGAGTTCTGTGAGGAATGTTACTATAATTTTTAATGAACATTTACACTGAATCTGTAGATTGCTTTCAGTGAAATTGTCATTTTTGCTATGTTTCTTCTACTTTCCCAAGAAAATAGGAGATCTTTTTATTTTTGTCGACCGCCTTGATGGGTTACTCTGTCTAGGGTCTGTAACCCGCCTGGCTGGTCAGTTATTCCAGGGTCACGGAGAGGTACCACCTGAAAGACATAGGCTGGTAAGAGGAATGAGGCTAAGCATATTTGTCGAAGCCTTCATTTATTAGAGTCATGGTTATAGCTTATATAGCCCCTGGATGAGGAGCTTGGGGGGCTGGAGCACGGGATGTTGCCACGTGGTCCATTACGGTCACGTAGGCCAAGAGGTTATGATCTGTCAGGGCACGATTCCTCTGCAGGAGTTCAAAAGTTGACACACCTTGTTCTCTGGATAGTTTGGAATGTGAGGCAGGTTCCGTTAACAGATAGCTCTCTATTAACAGTTAATTTGGGTATGGGATAGGCTTTGTCAATAAAACTATTCTCAATACAATTGGGAAGTGGGGCTCTCTGCAAAACTCCTCACAGCGGTGATTCCTATAATAATTTGGGGGGACATGGCTCCTGACATATTTTCTAATGTCTTAATTTTTTCTTAAAAGAGTTAAAGTTCTTATCATACAAGTTTTTTCATTTGTATGGTCCACTCTTGGGTGGGAGTTGTATTGTCTCAGCTTGTCGTCTTTTCCTGCTGCCAGGTGTAACTTCAGGGTGGACTGCTGAGACTCAGGCCCCAGGCCTCTCACTAAATTTATCAAGGGCCAGAGTTATACTCTAACAAATGATAATGGTTAAAAATAAAAAACCATTTTCGCCTTCACAATCAGAGGTAACAGGATTCAAACTTCTGTCCTGCTTGCTTAAAGTTACTCCAAGATATTTTATGGTATTCATGGATATTTAAAAGGATGATGTCTCATTTATCCTAGGTGTGAAAGAGAAACACTTGGGTTATTTTCAGATTCTGGCTATGATAAAGTAGTTCTGCTATAAACATAGCTGAGCACATGTTTTTATGGTCAAACAACTTTTGTATTTAGGCCCAACAGGGGTATTGATAAGTTTTAAGGTAGATATTTGCCTAATTTTAAAAAATGGCCATAATGAGGGACTCCCAATGCTGGGGAGACTCTCACTCAGGTCTTGGGAGGGCATGGCCCCCCCAGTGACTTGCAGGAGACTGTCCTTGCTGCAATCACATGAGGCTTTGGTTAATGAGATGGTATGGGGGCCCGATGCACTGGGGCTGAGGCTCATGGCCCACATGGGGGAGGAGTTCGGCCTCTAGTGACCTGGAGAGGAAATTTTTGGAAAGGGGGCCACAACCCAGTGGTCCAGGATGGTCATAAAAATTCCAAAAATCCAGTGATGGTTGCAGGGGGACAACTCCCTGTCTCTCGGGACCACTCCCAGGGTAATCAGCTTGTTCCTAAAACAGTACAGTGATAATCGCAGTGGGGAGACTCCCTGTTTCTCAAGATTGTCCTCAGGATTGTGGTCTGGCTTTGTTTTCAGCTGGTTCCTAGGGCAGGGTCGCTGAACAGGCTGGTCCTAGATTTTTGATTCTTCTCTTCCTGCTGGGGGAGTCTGGATTTATCCAGGTCTTTCAATACTGTGTATGATCCAAAAGTGACTGTCAGTTTACACTTCCAACGCCAGTATGCACTTCCAGCAATGGAGTTTTTTCTTTACCCACATTTTCTTAAGCATAAATTGTTAGCAATAATTTTTAATCTTGGTCATTTTTACGAGGATAAGATGAAATCTAAGAGTTTTAATGTGCATTTCTCTGATGACTAAAGAATGTTATGTTTGAACATTTTTTAAAACTGTCTCTCAGTCATTTTTAAGTTCATCTGTTGAGAGTTTTCAGTTTAGGTTTGTAACAAATATTTTTATTGGATTAAATTTTTTAATAACTAACTTCCCGAGTTCTTCATATATTTTAAAAATGGGTTTATGATAAGTGAGAATCTTTTCCCACTCTATAGTCTTGTTGTACAAAAGCGTCTCAGTTCAGGAGATCTAATTTATGTTTTCTCCCAATGTTTGTACCACTGAGGCTGTGTTTGAGATGTGGCAAAGTGTACTTCAAAAACTTTTTCTCTGTGAGGTTCAACATAATTTTTATATGCTGAGGCCTTTGACTCATTTGAACTTAAGTTTTGTACATTGAGATGGATATGGGTCTGTTTTTATTCTTCTACAGGGTAGTGTCTAATGAGGCCAACATCATTAGTTAAAATGCTTCCTTTTTCAATTTTCCTATCTGCGGGGCAGACTTGCAACTTAAGAGAATAGCTTATAAACTTTTAATTAGATATTCAATGGTTAAAGCCCTAGTTATTATATTCTTATGGGAGACCTTGAGCAGATAGGTAAAATTCTTACAAAAAAACAGTTTCCAATAGGGAGCTTAGAAAGCTGCCTAGCAGGTACTCAAGCAGGTAAAATATAAATCAACAGATAAAGTACACAATAATCAACAAGTACAGTATATTAATTATAATACAGCTATGGCAAGTTTGTATATTAAATGTAAAACTGGTTCTACAACAGTTTTATAAAAAATGCTGTTTATGGCTAAACCTTCCCAGTTTTGCCAGTTAAGATATTAAATTCTTAATTTAGAACAGTAGCCTGTCTAGTACAAAAGGGCAGGATAAAATCTGGAAAATGGTTTAACAGAATATTGACTATGATCAATGTTTCTTATACTAAACAATAGATTCATTGATAATTTTAAGATTGATTCTTGGACAATTGCCTTTGCTCAATTCAAAGGCCAAAACAATAATCTTTTCCCAGATGATCATTACAACAATTCACACCTGTATTTTGCTAATGTTATAGCTAAAAATCTTTTAAAGGATTTTATGCTAAATTTTACAAATGGCTCTTCCAATGGAAGAACTGCATATATGGTTAATAATTAATAAAAAGAAATTATGGAGCATACCAAGGCTCCTTGAAAGCAACTTATAACAGTTGCACACAGATCCTGATGCAAACAGATCTAGCATGATGACACCAAGCTGACCTTTACTAAGGCAAGGTAAAAAAACCCTTGCAATGCTTTATGAAAAAACCCGACCTATATATATTTGGGATCGAGGAGATGTTTATGCTTTTTTCACAGAAAGAAAATAAAAGCTGAACCTGATGACGTCGTGATTGCAAACACCCCACAGAGGACTTCCAGAGGCGATTGGGGGGAGAGGTCCTTGGTTTGGTCTTCCCTGCCCCCATGGAGAGGAGTTCCTGATAACAGAACCTGCTATGCCACTCTGCAGGGTGTCATTCTGCCTCCAGAGTCCAGGGAGACCTGGCTGAGATAATTGCCAGGATGTGCTTCAGGTAGCCGAGTCCAGCTCACCTCACCCAGGAAGCCCACCTGCCCTGAAGCACAAATGTTGAGCTGCTTCTGCAGTCTAAATTCTGTTTGCTTTGGAGCCAAGGTGCAGACTAAACATCTGATTGTTTTAAACTTTGGGACACAGAACTCATTTTAATTAAAATACTAACCCCTCTTTACTTAAGAAGGGGGAAGATTGGGATTTTGACTGTTGCTCAGAGACTGGAACTGGTGGTATTTGGTAACAACAATGTCTGTCATTGTATTCTTACTGAAATTGACCTAATGATATTTGTAACTGCTTATAGATGTTGGAAAAAGTTTGACACATGCTGTAAAGTGTTTGAGTTTAATGCATATGTTACACTGCCCTAATTGTTGGCAGGCAGCACTCCTAATCTTATTGTGGAGTAGGCATTTAGGAAGGAGGATACACCTTAGGCCAGACTAAAAGGTGAATACTGGGTTTGGAAAATGCTCTTTCTTCTTGTCTGGAAGATGGAGCTATTGGTGACCAAATTATATCATTATACCTTTTATTTGAGGAGCTCCTCACAGTCTTTTCATTAATGATAGACGCAGGGGCCAATGACGGAAGATAGTGTGGAGTTCTCACCTGAATAGCACACCATACAGAGGCTGTAGAAGCCGACTCAACATGGCATGGTGCCAGGCATGAGAATCACTCTCCACATAGCCTAAGACAGGGAACCCTGTGGTCAAAGACCTGCTTACTTTAGGTCTTGCTAGATGCCTTTTATTTGAGGAGCTCCAAGGATGGGCGACTTGTGGCAGGACATCCCCCAACCTAAGACAGGGTCCTGGGAACCCGAGGACGGGTAAGGGGAAAAAAAGACCTGGTCCTCACTCGACTTAAGACTCATAAGGCACCCCTCTGTTCCCAGGAGAGGTAAATTGCTCCACCATTCGAGACAAGGGCCCCTCCTTGTCCCAGTCCCTTCTCATTTAGATCTGACACCAGGGTTGAACTCTGACCTGGTGCCCTCCACTTGATAGATGCCTGCCTTTATAAAAGGAAGGGGGATATGTCAGGAGCCATTCCCCCCCCCCAAAATTATTATAAGGATCATCGCCCTGAGGAGTTTGCAGAGGGCTCTACTTCCCAATTGTATTGAGAATTGTTTTATTGACAGAGCCTATCCTGCACCCAATTAACTGTCAATAGAGAGCTAGCTGTTAGAGGAACCTGCCTCACACTCTAATTATCCAGAGAACTAGGTGTGTCAACCTGTGAACTCCTGGCCAAGGAATCGTGACCTGACTGATCGTAACCTCTTGGCCTATGTGACTGGCGTGGACCACGAGACAAGATCCCATTCCCCTGCCCCCATCCCAAGCCAAATTCCTAATCCAGAGGATATATAAGCTGTACAATGACTCTAATAAACAGAGGCTTCCACAAATCTGCCTGGCCTCCTTCTTCTTCTCCGCCCATATTTTCAAGATAGTGCCTCTCCGTGACCCTGGAATTACTGGACCTGCCAGGCGGGTTACACGCATAGACTAAGTAACCCGCCAAGGTGGTCAACACGTAACCACATCATTTTCACTACAATGTTATGTAGTATCTAAGCAGTGATGTACTGAAAGCAAAGATGTAAGAATCTAGCCAGTCATTCAAAAGCTACTGCAGTTTTAAAATAAAAGCTATCAGCAGTCTCAGATAATCAGGTTAGGACAATTTCCATTTATTTGTTTTAACCCTTGTTATGGTCTCCAAGGATGAGGTTTAGGAGGCACTTGATGTTTCATTTTGGGAAAATCTTCAGAATTGTCCACACGTGGAGGATGGGAAGTGGATTTTGCATTACGAAGAGCATTTCTTTTCTGAAAAGTCTTAGATGTTTCTGCAGCTATATGGCCAGTACCACCATGTTTAACATGCTCCAGTGGAGGTTCATACTTTCCAACAGACAGGAAATGCTTCTCAAGAGTCAAGATATAGTTAATTGCGTCTTGTACATTACAAGATGATCCACTCACAATGATGCTGGAATTAGTACGGGTTACTTTTGAAGGTACACGGATATCTACTTGGAATTGTTCCATGATTTTATGGATGGATTTTCCACCAAATCCAATAATGTTGGCACAAACATGATGGTTTAGTGGGATTTCCTTAGAAACTGTTTTTTCAATTTTACGCAACATTTTCATTATTGCATCTCGAGCTCCTAGGATGTTGGCTTTAGAACCTGAAATGGTAATTTGATCTTGTATTGGATTGCTTCCTTTCTTTGGATGATGAACAGTAACA